>NC_087064.1:26505368-26526834 GCF_963678635.1 Symsagittifera roscoffensis
GGCCGTGTGCGCACTTTCCAAGATAACGTCACTATCATAAATGAACACAGTCATTTTCCCGATCCAGCCGATATTGAAAAACGAAAATTCAGGACAGCTCTCAAAACAAGAGCAGTTGTTTCAGATGAGCCATCCCGTCAAACAATTCTTTCCGTCCAAAGAGACATCAACAGAGAGACTGCAACAGTAATCCCTTGACAACAACCTTTCAGAATTAGTTGCGGCCTACGACCCAAGTAATCTTCTGAGTTTCCTAAAAGGGTGCAGCAGCAACATCAAAAAAATATTGACTAAATTACGAAAATTTTTTGTCGAGCCCGAGATTTGAACTGCCAACCTTTAGACCTTGAGACTTATGACTTCATCCCTCGGCCAAATGCTCTTTTAAATTTCAAAATTTTCTTGAAAGTTTTGTCTCACTTTGACTGTTCTATGATTAATTGGTACGCATAAAATCTACTTAAAGAACGATCAAACAACCTCAAAAGAACAAAGCATTAAAGATCACAAGGTCAAATCAAAGAAATTAATTTCGCAAAACAATTTCGGACAATTTTGTCTGGGACATAAATGTCTGGTACAATTTTATCATTTCGGACTGTTTTGTCAAGGACACAAATGTCTTGGACACAAATGTCTATGCACCCGCAACTACAAACGCATTTTGTACTTAAATACAATTCGGATATCAATGGTTACAGTATAAATTAAAATGATGCTTATGTACAAAAATGACATCTTGGAGGGAAAATGAACAAAAATGAGTTCTCGCGTTTGACCCTTAACAAAAATAGCCCCCATAAAACCTTAGCATCAATGACTGTGGCTGTTAATTGTTTTTAAACATGTGTACAGATTTTTTTTTGATATCGAAATGTTGCAATACATTTGATTTGACACAGCGTCAAAGAAAGTCTCCACCACACCAAGAAAACATCCCCAGGAAAAATCAAAGTGTAGGCGGCCTAAAGATTTTTATTGCTGTGCTGGGGGAGGGGGGGGTAGCATATTGGGACAGACCTTAACTTCTCAGGGGATGCTTAAAACTTTTGCTTGATCATCGTGAAAAAAATTTATCGAGTAATGGTGCGCTCTAACTTCTACCTTGATGACTTCAAAGGCGTACCGTAAACAAAACGTTGTCATCAATGGACTATTGTTTAGAAGCGGTTCAACAACAGACAGAAAAGAAAGATGATAAACAACTATCACGACATGCAGTATGCCAGAACATATGGGTCTTTGAACTGTGGAACTGTATAGTAAATTAGTCTGTAATAATAGATAGTCAAAACTCATGAAAATAAGGTTTCATATTATGAAAATGCGGCATTTTTTCAAAGATTATTAGCCGAATAAGTAAAAACAACGTTATCGTTAAGTATCGACACTAATTCAGCTTCAACTAATTGATCGGGTCTTTTCTGTTATACGGCCCAAAATTGCCATTTTGCCAAATCCTGATTTTCTTTTGCTGTTAATAGTTGTTAACAATTTCAACCAATCAGATTCGAGAATTATGATGCAATTTTCAACATAGCAAAAAATGGGTTTCTTAGCAAAACAGAAAAGACCCAATTGATCTTATTTGTTATTATAACAGAAAATGTCGCATTATTATGGTGCTTGATCAATAAGGGCAGGTGAATAAAAAAATTCAATAGTTTTAACTTGGCTTATGTCTTAAAAAGTATTCTTCAACTTCAAATCCCTAATGGAATGTAATTAAGAAATAAAAACGAATTTGATCCAAAAAAAAATTAGGAAAATTTTATCGTGACAGCATAAGAAGACGGAGAACGGTTTGGCGTTCATCAAAAAAATAATAATGGAAACAAACTTTTTTTGAGTTGTCATGAGAAGTGGTTTTTTACGTGTATGTTAAATTGGTGAGGCTCTTTTCCAGATTTCCACTCCCCTCATACAATTACAGTGTAAATTTGTCTAAAAATTGTTCATACGATATTTTACTCACAAGAAGTATTGTATTCACAATACCTTACAATACAAGCACAATTTTATATATGCAGCCAATAGTTTTTGACGCTAAATTTTTCTTCTGCTTTCAATTTGCTTTCAGACTCTTGAAAGTTACACTACAGAAGCAGTTTGCACGACAGTGGGTTCTAAAGAAACTTAAGGGAAAATAAGCCAAAACCATTAATACAACTGATAACTTAACCCATCCTCTTTCTTGGGAAAAATCAATAAACTACACATTGATAAGCCGCAACTAATATCGATATGATCTAGTCTCAAGCTCACCAGCAGAAACTCCAATCAGTGTAATCTTGTTTTTAGGAAAGCTGAAACACGCCAACAAGATACAAAACTTGGCCTTGAATCATCATTGTCTCAAGTTTTGTATCTTGTTGGCGTATTTCAGCTTTCATCAAAACAAGAATACACTGAGAAGATTTAATGTTTGTGAGCTTGAGACTAGATCAAGCATTGAATTTTTTAAATTGATATAATTATTCAATTTAATTGCTGCGACTTATCATTGTTTAGTTTGGTTGACCTTTCCCAAGAAAGAGAACGAGTCTAGATTTCTGTTTTTTTATTGGTTTTGGCTGATTTTTCATGGTTTTTCTAAAACCCAATATAGAGCAAGCTGCTTTATCAGCGCAACTACCATTAGTCTGAATGCAATTGATAGCAAAAAATTACTTTGTAGTGTCAAAAACTATCAAGCGCAAATATAAAAGTGTGCTTCTTTTGTATTGTGAATACAATACTTCTTCTAAGGGAAGATTTGAGACAATAGCGGAAGGAAAAGGTCCAGAATCAAGGTAGGACAATCTTCGCGTTACGTGCCAATGAACAAAAGGAAGAGACTTAATTTGGTGTTGTAGCAATTAGCAGAAACGTCCAAAAACTTTTACGGAGAAATATGACGGTTTTGGGTTTTGATTTTTTTTCAAGTTCAAATCATACTCATTTCTTAAAATGAGGGCTAATTACGCTCTCTAGAAAGTTGCTCCTGATTATTTTTCAGCTTGTTTTTTTTTCGGCAAATAATGTAGTTCGTTCACGCTTAAATTAGATTTTTTCGTGATTTAACTTTTGATTTTTCTCAATTTGTTTATTTATTTTTTAAAAGAACGACAAACTCAACTATCGGAGAGCAACAATGTATTATGTAAAAATTACAAAAATTGTAATTGACATCTACTTTCAAAATGATTTTAAAAATTCAAATTTCTCAGCGGAAAACTTTACCTATTACTCAAGTTTTCTCGAAAATGGTTAGTTTGCCATAAAAAACGTCAATCATAAAATTTTCTAGAGTTTGCTGACTCTTTTCAACTGTCTGTTGCTGTGTTTATTGGATTAAGGATAGAAACTGGTGCATGATGCATATCAGTTTATCACTGGCATAGATCATAAGCGTTGCTGAGTGAATCGAAACAAGCGTTCGCTAATTTTCAATCAATGCAAGTTAAAGGGTAGTAGCACAGTAATTTGTTCCAACTTAGTGTTTCAACTTTCAGAAATTATTGGTGCCAGGTATGGTTTTTTCTTCAATTTAATTTTGACTTTATAGTCAAGCTCAAATTTGAATAACAGTTTTTTTTAAAAGTAATCGCTATCAACGTCCGTGTTGAAAACATCTTTGATACTTATTTTTTATAGGAAAATTTTTTTGCAAAAGAAAAGAGTTCTCTTGAAAAGGTGGTAATTTGTAAAGGTTTTCACCGTTAAAGTTCAATTTTTGTTGCAACATTTCAAGGAAGCGTCAGAATGTTTGTGCACGGTTTGGATCTTCAGAAATTTCTTTGCTTTTTATTAAGAATTTTTCTAATGGATTACTACTGTTTAGGCAAACTGAGAAAAAATTGCAGTTGTACGTTGAAAATTGTGTCATGAACCATGACTGCAGTGCAGATCAAATTTAAAGTGGACCAAAGGAAATTAAATTGCAACTAATTGGAATGTTAAAAATTATTTATCAATGAGTTGGCACACTCAAAAATAAACTTCAATTGATTGTACATTTAATTGTAAGCACGAAGTATCACTCGTGGTTAAAAAAGTTTGACACGAGATTATTTTACAAATTTTTTTGTTGATTTTCAAGAACAACTGTTTTTTTTTAGATAATGAGGGTCTTCTCGCTGGGGTGTCACTAAATTTTTCAATTTTGAAATATGTTCAGTTTCCTTTTTGGAAAAAGGGTAGTGGAGAAGAGGCGTTTGTTTTTTTTTACAAATTTATGTTTATCTTGTGTTTCTAAAACTTGTGTTTCTAAAAAAAACACTTGCTGGTGATTTTTGGTTTTTTCAACCTGGTATACGTTATAGGTGCAAAAGTCAAAAATTGAATGCAAATATTTTTATATATATATTTGAACACTAAAGCAAGGTTGCAACCAAAAAAGGGATAGAAAAAACTTTACCTCAAATTGTCAAATTTGCATTTTTATCGAAAAATGCATATCATTCAGTTTGCAGCAGCACAATTTAAATTATGCAACAAAGTATGTAAATTATTATCATTCAGTTTGCAACAGCACAATTTAAATTATGCAACAAAGTAAAAGAAAGTATGCAACAGCACAATTTAAATTTAAAGAACGCATTATATGTGTAAAGGTAAAAAAGAAGTAAAACAATTTTTCACCAATCTGGGTCGTCTCCGAAAAAAATTATAGAAAAATTGATTTTTATTCACCGTCATAAAAAATAGTTTTGCTGGAAAACAGTTTTTTTTCCCAACTGAACATCAATTTCAAACAAAAAGCAACATCGTCTTAGATCTTTGTTTTTTTTTTTGTGCTTGTCACACAAGTTCTTTCAAAATTTTTGCGGGAAACTGAAAAAAATACGCCAAAACAATCGCGGTTTCTTTCTGTCAATTCAAAAAGAACGCGTAGCAACCAAACATTTTCAATTTTTTTACAATAAAATAGTCGGCTCTTTCGCAGTCCCCCCTTTTATTTTTTCTGAAATTCAATATATGGAAATCAATTTAAAATGATTTTTCGTAATATAAACTGCATTAAAACGTGTCAGCGTGAACAAATGAACAAATTTTTACAACATTTCTTAAATGCAAAATGCTTAATTTTGTAATTTTCCCACGGGGTTGGGAAACTGGCAAAGAGCCAAATAGTCTTTATGATACGTTAACTTAGCCAAAAATTAATCGTATTTTTCTTGTTTTTCTAATTTTATAAAGGGTATGAAAACGCAAGCAGTTTACTTTAGTGCTTTTGTTTTACTGATTTGGATCTTAAGTTTAAGTGCACAAGAGTTTTATAGAGAAGATGGAGCTAAAAGTTTTTGCAAATACGCACCATTGGAATATCAACTCAATGACCACACCGCTCAATGCCCAAAGGTTAAACTGTTTGCACGCCCCCTGCGTGAAATAAAAGCATGCTGTGAACTAAATCCCCCCGGAAAGGAAAGAGTTACCTGTCTGGACAAGCTGCGAAGGAAAGAACTCGACGTTACAAGGTTATTTAGGCTCTTTTCCACTTCCCCCACATATTTCAAAATTTCTGTTTTGATAGTTTTTTACTTGTTATTATGACTGAACTCGTGATGTTGTATAAAGTTGCTCACAATGGTTAGTTTGTTCAGCATGGAAAATTTCCTTGCATTTTGACAACGCTGCCACAGTGCTTTATTACTTGAAATTCGGCTCTTTTCCAGTCCCCCTTTCAAAGTCAATTTTGAAAAGCTTATTTAACGTTGTCAAAATGAAATCAAATTTAGTGTGATGAACAAACCGACATTTGTGAACAGATTTGTTCTTGATACTTTGCAGCGTAACATTACGCATTTAGCCGTAATAACACGTAAAACAAACACAAAACTCGGAATTTTAAAGGGGGGAACTGGAAAAAAGCCTGAAATTCAAATAATGGGGAGGGGTAGAGAAAAGCCATTTTTTTCAGTCACAAACTTCATTGAAAAAAACTAAGTTTGCATTTTGTTTGGTTGTTCATGCAATAACTTGTTTTGGCATTTTTTGTAAATTAAGCTCTTCTCGATTATATAAATTGGGCTCTTCTCGCCCGAACCATATTCCATAGCCAATCTTCATCTCTTAAAACCTAGCATGGTTCTTGTCAAAATGCATGTTTTGTATTATCAATATTTTGTAACTTTTGCAAAATTGTGCAAGATAACTATAACTCAAGACAACCATCGAAGTTGAAAGTAAACACTTTTTTAAAAATAATAATTAATATTATAATCATAATAAATTGTTTTCTAACCTAATGTTACCAATCAAAGGGGTCTTATATACTCGCTTACAAAGTTATAGCTTTGGAGGACGCCCGGCTCTTTTCCAGTTCCCCCCTTTCAAAATACTGAGTTTTATTTTTGTTTAACGTGTTATTACGGCTAAATGCGCAATGTTACGCTGTAAAGTATGAAGAACAAATCTGTTCTCAATTGTTGATTTGTTCACCACGCCAAATTTCATTGCCTTATGGCAACGTTAATTAAGCTTTTCAAAATTGAATTTGAAAGAGGGGAACTGGAAAAGAACCGGACGCCCTCCCTCAGGGATTCGACCCCCTGCCGACCCAAAGGTTCCCCCTTTGTACTATTTTGAGATATCCATATTTACTGACGGACCCTAAAAATTTTCTCAAGGCGCCTTTGGCGCCAATCTATGCTAATTTTGAGGGTCAAGCGCGCGCCGAAAAACCGCTTTTTTTAAAAACCCCCAGGGAATTTTTAAAGTTTTGTAATTTCTCAGAACTTTATTGCATAAATGGCTATTGGCTATCGACCCAATCAAATCTTTTCTATTACTGCCCATCTGCAATTTAAATTTTCCACACCATTAAAACACTTCCTGAGGCAGGGCTAAATTTCTGTCACCATACTGGGTGAAATAGATAAAATGTACAATTTATACGGGGGTTCAAACTTGAAACAATCTATTTACTCTGGCTAAAGTGTCAGAGATGTTGCTCCTTTTTTTTTTTACTAATCGAAGCTGTTCTTTCACTCATTTGCTTCAATTTTCTAATAAACGCTTTTTTTCACGCAGTCAGATTTCAATCAAGTTCGGCATTCCCAATATTTGCTCAAAACCAATCAAATTTGGTATCATGGAATCTCTAAACCTGAAATTAACTCTAATCTGAAATTAACTCTAAGCAACCTAAGTGTGGATATTCAAATAAGGAGGGCGGAGAATATAGGAAGATGAGAGTTTACCCTGGTCTATAAAAAAAAAGATTTTTATCTAATGTTTTCCCTTTGCGTGCCTTTCAATCCAGAAACAATCTTGGCAACTTGGGGTTGCTGGAGTTTTTAAATAGCTAGGGAAAATTTTAGCGAAAAAAAGCCCAATGTAGAAAAGGCCAATTGGAACATTAACGGAGTTCAATAAACCATTATTAGATTGGGAATGAAACTGGTAAAAACTTGAGATCGATTAATGATATTTTCTAAAAAGTTTACCAGAGATCATTTGATCTCGGCCGATTTATATTTTTTTCTACGATTTGCTTATAAATGTTGTTCAGAATCTTTTAATCTATTTTTACTTTTGTTCAAATTGTTTTAAATCTGTGCACTAGTGTACCAAACTTGATCCAAGCAGAAAGTTACACTATGCTCATTTAAATTCAAACTTTGGGCCTTACAGGGCAAACTTTTTAGAATGCGGTTCAAATTACATAGAAAACAACGGCTCTTTTTCCTTCCCCCCACCTGCAAATTTGGGGGGGAAGGAAAAAGAGCCAAAATAACTTATTTTTGAAATCATCGTACCCGCAAAAGTACTTAATCCAGTTTTCTGAAGGCAAGTCTTCAACTTTTGGGCTCTTTTTCCTTTTCCCCCCACCTCACTCAAACATGAATTTTATGGTCTAACGAGTGGTTTTACAAGGTTAATTATGAAGACCATATATGCTTTTATGGCCTAATTAGTCTGCATGTCAATTTTCACGACAATCGGACAAAGTAAACTGTAACTTCAAATAAAAAAATTTGCAGGTGGGGGGAAAAGGAAAAAGAGCCCACTTTTGTTTTAATGGATTTAAAAAAGTATACTGCGCTGATGTTTTCACAGTAAGTGCGTCTCTGAAACTTACATACGATATACTGGGAAAACAAACTTTTACAAGGAAAACAAATATACTAGGAAAACCAGCAAAAATTTCCCGGAAGTGTAGTTAAAACAACGTAGAAAAACTATTTTAGTTATAATTTGATTGCCCAAAAACTTTTTAAATCAATTTTTGTGAAATCAAGACTTCAAATTCTAATCTAATTGATTTAAAAAAGCATGTTGATTTTCCACAGCCTCAAAAAATAAATTAAGTTAACAGTGTTCTTTATGTTATTTAATCAGCACAATCTTCAAAGAAAAAAGTCTCAAAGCAAAAAAAAAGTTAAAATAGTCACAGGATAAAACATTTTGCTTTTTTTACTCCAACGATCAGTTGATTTAACTTTTTTAACGTTTTTGCTAATAACCACTATATCGTAACTAGTTTCAGTGTTTTTCTGGCCATGGAAATATCTTTTAAAGCAAAACAAGAAATTTTATAGGAGCAACTTGGTTCTTTAGGAAGCCGATGAGAATGACAAAATCGTATATTGCGAAAATTCTCAGACAAATTAAATGAAAAGTTTTTTTTAGCCCGCCGTCACTGATCGGTTATTTTTTATCAATGTTTTGCGCTGATTATCGGAATAAGCCAACAAAAGACCTGTTTCAGCTCTTATTTCGAAAACATGACTGCTCCGATCTATACACAGGGTTCTGATAATGTTCACTCTGAATTTATGTTAATTTTATGTATAAGCGCCGAGTGCCTGATAAAATCTGCTTCGTCAAATCACTATCCAGTCTTTCGACGCCGGACCAAGTAACTTTTTCATTTTTTTTAGCTGTCGTTTTTCCGTTAGAGAAAAAGTAATTCAAGTACAGCTTTACAACGAACCATTTTGAGCCCGCAAAATTCAAATTTTTTGATTTGTTTTTAGGAGTTTTTCCACAGCAATAAGATCTTTGAAACTAGTTGATATATAGTCTACTTCACCATTTCAAAACAAAAGTTCTCAAATTTTGATCCAAATAACTAACAAATAAGATGATAGACATTTCTTCACACCCTAAATTTGATGCTCGTGCAAGATTGAGGAAAAAGGGAGAGGACGTTTTTACTCTGATATCACTATGCTACATGCACCTCAACAGTCGCACCCCTATGAAGGGCCTCTTTATCTATTATTTAGCTAGTGTGTCTGAAGTTTTTTGTTAATTTGACATAAATTTTGAGAGTTTCATATTTCAAAATGAATGACTTGAAAAACGGTGACAAGCATTTCGTTTTTTTTTGTTGCCCCTCCTATATTGCCAATTTTTCATCCACAGTGGCTAGATGTGGGACGTTACAATGTGAAATTTGAAGAATCAATGTACACAGAAGAGCTCGTTTCATTGTTCCGGCTTTCGAAGTAAGCGGAATATTTATGCTTAAGTTGGTTTTTTTATTTTTGGCATAAAATTTTTACACTCCATTAAAGATATTGACTCTGTGAATTCAATTATTAAAAATATTTTACCGCGGATCATTTTTTCAAGCGCTGGGAGTTTGAAAATTGCTAATTTGGCCAAACTATGGACTAATTTATGGGCGTTTTGAAGATTTTATTCGAAATGCTGAAAACGTAACGCGAAATATTTATGCGTGGCGAATTATATCGCACAACAAAATTGTTCTAAAATGAATTGACGCCTCCTGATTGGTCGCATTAATTTCGTATTGAATTCATAGTTTTTCAATATTTTCTTTTCCCAAAATTGATTCGAGATGAGTTAAGGGGCAGTCGGAGTAGTCATGGGTTTTCCCTGATAAACGAGCAGTCTTGTTATCATACATAACTGCTTTTCACTAGAAAACGTGAATGGTTCCGACGCCGCAGAAAGTGATGGATTTTTTGTGCTCCTAATTTTTTGTGATGCATTATTTTGATTTCTCAACTAGTCAGTTTGAACAAAACTTTTAGCTATCTAAAACAATAACCTACTGAGTTTCAACTTAAAAACTTTTTAATATAATCTTTTTTTTTGAAAACTGGGCTGTAGAAATCGCCAAATTGGCTAAATTTGGAAAAAAATACGCGCAAGTTTTTCTGTACTATTAATGCGTAAGCGGCAGTTTAATCAGCTCATAAATTGTTTCAAATTGAATTTATGCTGGTTATTTGTTGTTTTTATTAGAGTACTAGACACTACAAACATTTTTTGTAATTGACCTTGTGTGTCGGTAGGGAGATTTTTCAAATAACAATCCAAAATCTGCTTTTTAAAGTTGTCTTAACAATTAAGAAAAGGAATGAATTTATACAAACGTGAAAAAAAGTTTTTTTTATGTGTAGAATAAAAAAAATTTTCGCTTAAATGCTATGATAAGTACAAAGTGATATTTTTTCATTTAACAAATATTGAATACACTAAATAGCATGCCTCAATTCAGTTTGTAACGGTTTCTGAGAAAAATTAAATATCCACTTACGCGTTAATAGCTCGAATAATAAAGTGTCGCGTAAATTACCCAAAATTAGCCAAATTGACAATCTTTAAGACTCATAATTTTACGAAAAGTAATCACAACTAAAATTTGAAGTTCAAATTGAACTCAGGAAAGCATTTTTCTTTAATGATATTTAAAAATTCTGTCAAAAATTGCTAGTTAAAAAGTCAAAATTTGTCTGGTGACAAAAGACCACCCCGAGCACAAATATTCCGTGACTTTCTTCAAAAATTAGAACAAAAAAGAGCCAAAAAACCATTGAAATGCTATTTTCTTGAAATTTTCTTCAATTTGTTGTGATTGCCTTATGCGTTAAGTTATATTTGAAACTAAAATTAACAATTGAGTTGGAAAATCAGTAAGATCACCATAAAACTTTCTTGCGTTATTAGAGTCACGGAATATTTGACTCTAATATCTCCCTACCGAGATATAAGAGTCAAATATCTCGGTAGGGATATTTGATGTTTGTCACATGGAAAAATATTAAGGAACGTATTCTACTTGCCCATTTTTCCACTTTGGAACATTGGAAATTTTCCGCTTAAATATAATTGAGATTTCTTTATTGGTGTGGTAACTTACAGAACCTCTGAGGTTTATAATGAAAACGGATTTGGTTTCACAGAGTTAATTTAATAGTTGAAACCGTATTGTTTTATTTGGATTTCTTTTATCTGAGATCGACTGTGTACGGAGTCACAGATCTGAGAGACAAGCTCTCTATTTTTAGCAATAAAGGTCACGTAGTCATTGACCTTGGTTTACATAATAGGATACTATAATTTACAGATAACAATATGAACAGCATGTCCAAAGCCACTATATGGTTACTGCAAATGCAGTAGCAGTTGCGGTACCACATACCCCGCTCGGCCAAGAAAATTTTATAATACCTTGTTAAAATTTTTAATAATAATGAATAGGAGTTTTAATACTCAGTTTAAAGAGTTTTATTCTCTGTTGGTTTTGGGTTTTGGTTTGGAATCATTTTCCATCTTTTTCTTCATGCTCTTCCTCAAAATGTAATGGGATTCGCCACTCAGCATTCCAGGAACGATTGATGTCGAGAGCCTCGCTGCCGAACTTTCTTCTGAAAAGGTGTTTTTCTAGCAGACCAAATTTTCTTTCCACCCAATTCGACGCATCGGGTTTGAAGTTCGCTAGCTTAATGCGGTATGCTTCAAGTGCGGCCTGATTTAGGTCTAAGAGATCATTATGGTAAGAAATCGACTTCACCGAATGTTTAATCGGATTCCCGTATCTAGTTGGTCCCTTTTTGGACCTTCCGCTTTTACGAACCGATGTTTCTTCGACTTCTGATTCGTCCGAAAACCCCGGAGGGTTATTGGATTCTTCCTCAACTTCCCCATCTTTTTTAGATTGCAATATATATGCCGCCGTACGTTGTACTCCTTTTTCGAGCACTTGGTCAGCTAAACGATTCCAATCAGCTGCCGATAGATCTTTACTGTTGAATGTGTCTAAAATTGTTTCTGGAGATGTATTACGTGATATTTCTTTCTTATTTCTCGTACTGCTATGCGGAGTAGAAGTCGATTTTTGTACGCCTCCTGGGTTTGACGAACCCGCTTGAATTTCCGCTTGAGGTTCATGAGCTTCTGCTGCCGTGGTAGCACTTTTATTTAGTGAAATGACTGTTTGGGGATCTTTTGAGCTTGTGCCCCCTTTCGTCTTGGGTGTTCTAGAGAATGGACCGGCCAAGTTTGGCTTGGCTCTTCGAACCGCTAAGTTTAGGCCACCGCCCTGTATAGTATCCTTTGACGTGACCACTGTAGGGCTGTCTTGAAATTTTCATTTTGCCTTCGATGGATCTATGATTCGCTGCTCTAGCAGTAATTCCTCAACAGATCCACTATTCTCCGCCTCGTCCTGTTCATCGGACTGCCGCTTTGACTGTTTTTGCTGCTTTTTCTTGGGTTTTTCTCCTGTTGGAGAACGTCTGTTATTGCTGTTATCCTTGTCTTGAACAGCAACCTTGGCTTTGGCAATGTCACTCTTTCGGTATATGGACCCTGCTGCTGTCTTGACAGTGGAGGGCGTTTCTGCCACGACTCTTCCTTTCAATGCTTTGGTAAGCGCCTTACCGCTTTTCCTCCCCTCATCTTTTCTGATCAAGATTGGTGACGAATGGCATTGGTTAGTGGTCAATTCTGGTTCATCTTGGATAAATTCACGTTCCCACGAGTACAGCATTTCTTTGCGTAAATCGGGTTAATAGTACTCGTCTCGTCTACCGTGCGTCTTAAATCATTTGCAGATGTATCGCGTCGTGTTTGATTCCATCTGGCATTGGCTTCTAGAAGTTCGTTCAGTGCCCGCGCTCTCGCCCGATCCTGGGCCGAGTCGACTTGTTGCTTGAATAGTAGACTCACGTCTCTGCTGTTTTGTCCTTTTCGGACAATCTTTAGACTATCCCGAGACTGGTCAATGCGCTTTTTCAGTTGGGAGTCAGTCAGCGTTGAACGTTCCAGGTGTTCCTTATCTAAACGATCAGAATTTCGTAAAAACCTATCACTGAGAATTTTAAATTCTGTTTTAGGCAATCTCCCAAAATGAGCCTCAAATGGCGACATTTTTATTGTCTTCTGTTTACTCCAACAAAGGTCACGAAGTATTGTACTAAGACATAATTTTATTGATGTTACGTTTTCATCGAGTAACATTACTCCCAATCTTCTTTTGATGGTTTGTATAGTGCGTTCCACTAATCCGCATCCGCGATGATCTCCAACTGGACAAAATTTTTGTTCAATTTTATTGTCAGAACAATATTTTTGCATTGTTTTACCTTTGAAACCGGAAAATTGATCAGTTCGGATTGATTCGGGTATCCCATGGATATCAATGTATGAGCGAAGAAATTTTTTCGACGACTTTCCCCCTGTTGATTTAGTGATTTTTACCGATGGAAATTTAGAATACCTATCTATTGCTACCAGCAAATATATTTTTTTTCCTTTGTAATCTTCGAGTGGACCGGCGTAGTCTAACTGAACTTCTTGACCCGGCTGCGTTAGCAGTGGAAGAGGCTTGGTAGCATTTTTTGGGATGATGTATTTTGCATTCTTACCATAGCGAGTGCAGCTTCTGCATTCCTCCGCCAGATTGACAATATCCTTATGCATGTGCAGCCACCACAGGTATTTCGAAACATCGAGCATCGCTTCCTGACCTGGGTGACCGCGATGAATCCTCTTTAGCACTGCTAAGCGCAATTGTTCGGGGACAGCTAGCCTGTTGTCCACCAGTATGCAATAGTCCACTACAGAGAGCTGATGCCAGAGGGGATTGGTATACAGGCCCATCAACTGGAAACTGTGACAATCATTCCTCTCAATCACCCGCCGAAGTCTGTCCATCCAAGCGTCCTCTGATATCAATTTTGCTAATAGACTTCTATCGAACAACTTGGTGAGATTCTCAAGGCTGATTTCTGTACTCGTTTCTTTTTGATGCGAGATGATTCTTCTGGAGTTGTGACCTGTCTTCTCCTTTTTGATTATGCTGACTTCTGGACTTTCTGAGGGGCTTTCAGCTGTGAGGTCCACTTCTATGATTGGGGGATTTTCTCTTTGAGTATTTGTTTCCAATGTCTGATCACGTTTGTTTCTGTCATCAAGAACTGTCCGTGCTTCTAGTTCCAGTAAGCTTTTCGGGTTATCTGATTTTTCTGCCCCCATGAGGTCCCAAAATGACATCAGAGTTGTCTCGACATTTCCTGCTGCATTTCCAGATGTTATTTCTTTATATCCTTTAGGCCTGAAGGATTTCTTTACTGTCCTCCAGTCAACCTGGGGCACATCTGAATCGGAGTTGTCTGAGTCGTCTTGTCTACTGCACGCAGCTCCTCTCTTCACCATACGTGTTCGGGAAAAAGTGGTTTCCGTCACTTGTTCTGTCAGTTCGTCCTCCCTCCGATCTCCATTCTGTCTGATTATCATTTTCCTGGACTTTCCTGTTTTGTTTTTCTCCATCTCCGCTGATCATTGTGAACTTTTAGTATTGTTTTTTCTGACTGAATTTTTGTTAAATTGTGAGATATTGACCGACTGTTTCTCGCGAGCTATTTTGTCCAATGTGTTTTTCTGGTTCTGATCTTTTTGAAAACGTAAACTTTGACCGTTTTCGTTCCGGTCGAGCTTTGTCCAGTTTTGAACAAATTGGTTGTCATAGCAACCGCGTGATGAGCTGTGTTTACAGTAGCTAGTTTCTCTTTGTGTTCTAGAATGTTCTAGAACGTTAATAGCACGATTTGGATTCGTTTCACTAAACCGACTGTTCAAACGGTCGAGTGCTTTATGGAAACTTTCAATAGACGTCACTACAAATCTCTCGTCAAGTTCTGATTCCGGCCATGGTTCCCCATTGGGCTCTCTTGACAGATAATCAACGATACCCATATCCCTTCCCGGAATATGATTAATTTTAGATTGATACGTTTTATTTGATCTATGTTCCCCCAAAGCAGACGTTAACGCCTTGTGGTCAGTTGCTATGACAAATTCTTTCCCCAGTAAAAAATGTTTAAAGCGATCTACCGCCCAAACAACTGCTAGCAGTTCGAGTTCATTGGTAGAAAATTTTTTTTCCTGGGAATTCAAGTACCGGGATGCAAATGCTATCGGTACCCATTCGTTTTGGTTAGACCATTGGTCAAGAGTAGCCCCGAGGCCGCTATGACTTGCATCGCACTTTACTCTGGTTTGCTTTGACGGATCGTAATAATTTAATAAAGCGATGTTAGCTACTGCTTTTTTGATATCCTCAAAAGCTACTGAGTGTTGATCGTCCCACTCAAATTTTTTCACTGGTAAACGAACATTTTTCATTTTCTTTTTTTCATTTTCTTCTTTCAGTAGTGGTCGAAGTTTTTCAGTTAAACTAGCCGCATTTGGGATGAATTTAGATAAGTGATTGATGCTACCCATGAACGATCTGAGTTGTTTTAGTGACTTGGGGGGTTGGAGATTTGCAATAGCCTCAGTTTTTGTAATTTTTGGTATTATACCGTGTACCGATAAATTATGGCCTAACCAGTTCACTGAGGACTGAAAAAATTCACATTTCGTAATTTTTAATGCGAGATTTTCGTCGTCCAACTTTTGCAACACATTGCGAACCAATTTCTCATGATCCTTAGCTTCCCCCTTTGAAACAATTAGGATATCGTCCAGAAAACAAAAGGTATTTTTTGAGTGGTACAGTGTTCTATCCATTGCTTTCTGGAATTCGGCAGGCATATCTGCCAGCCCGTAAAACCCTGTCAGAAATCTATATGTTCCCGTTGCTTGACCTCCTACAATATTGAAATTGCATTGCTTTGCTGTTTCCGCAGTTAGCTTTATTTGACTGTAGGCATATTTTAAGTCTAACACGGTGTAATAGAGAGAACTTTCTGATGTTGCCGTGATAATCTGGCTAACACCATTGATCATTTCGTCCACGTTGGGCATCTGATATTTATTTTTATACAATTGTCTATTAATAGGTTTTGCGTCCAAAGCTTATTTGATAGAGTTGTCTTTTTTGACTGTTTTGACAATTGGAGCGATAAAGCAATTGCTTGTACATTTATCTAGTTTTTCGATGTGTTCCTCTGCAAGTAATTTGTCCAGCTCTGCTTGAACTTTATCCTGAATGTGTATATGAATTCTCCTACCTTTTTCTTGAATCGGACATAAAGGATATTTAAATTTTGTATTCACCGTATGATTTTTTGAATCCCCTTGTCTATCAAATAAGTCTTTGAATTTCAAATAAAGAAAATGTTTTCAACCTTCTGAGTGCTCGCACAGTAGCACGTCAAACCTGGATCTTCGTGTTGGAGCTGATTTTTGAGTGGTCTGAATTCCCAGTTTACTTTGAAGATCTAGACCTAGTATACATCGCATACGTCTTTCTGTGACTAGTAGCATCGCTCCCGACACTTCCCAACCCGCCGAACGCAGATTAGCTTTCAACGCTCCTAATATCAATATAGGTCGTTTATTATAATCCTCAAACTGCGCGGGCAGGTTTAACTTTTCTGCTGGAATAAATTTTGAATTCGAGGGTCCTTCCAAAATTTGTTTTGTTGTCGTCCAATTCAGAAGTGATATTGGGCTACCCGTGTCTATAGTCATATTCAAAATATGACTATCAATTTTAACCAGAGCCTTCAATACTTTAATTTGATGAGATTTTGGATTCCTGCGAATTTCGATTTTTTCGATATTGTCAGATTTTTCCGTCAACGATTCCCTCTGAATATTTTTCTCATCGAACACATTCGCTAATACTCGTCTGTTGATGTATTTTTCAATGTTTTCGACGGAAGTGAGATCTTCCTCTACGGCCATAATCTCAAAATCGTCGCATGACTCAAAGGTTTGTATTAAATTGCATTTTTTTTCTGAACTAGAACCTTCATTTGTGATTTCGTTAACTTGCTGGGATTTACACATTTGTGCGAAATGATTGGGTTTATTACAGTTCTTTCACGTTTTACCCATTGCAAGACAATTTTTTAAATGACCTTCTCCAAACGCTCTGCCGCATCTCGTGCATTGTTTTTGATCTCCTTTAGCTTTTTGAGTATTTTTGTTCTCATACTGTTTTCTTCTATTTTGATTTTGACCTTGTCGTTTAGAGTTATAACCCTTGTTCCCAATTGCCATAATCGGTTCTTGTTTGATTTTCAATTGTGAATTTGAGAACAATCCTGTGTTGTTTGTACTTGATGAAGATTTTTGGAATGCTTGGGTAGTTTGCTTACTGTGTTCGAATTTTATCGCACGCTTTAAGGTTTCTTCGGGAGAAAATGTTTCAAAAGTTAATGTGTCTTGAAGGACAACATTTTTCATCCGGGAAATAAATAGATATCTTACCAGCTCTTCTTCCAGTGCTCCCAAATCCGCCTTTGCTGCTTGTGCAGTCAGCGCCGCATGAAAAGATTCCAGCGTTTCATTTGATTCATGGGATCGTGTGAACAATTTGTATCTCTCGTAAGTAATACATTTCGTCTTCTCAAATGAGACTTTAGCTAAACGAACTATATCCCGAAACCCCAGTTTAGATATCTCTGTGTGAGGATTCTTTTGAATAAATTTTTTCTTCCCTTCAGCGCACAAAGCGAGAAATAATCTCGATGTCAACCGTTTTCCAACTTCATGATAAAATACATTGTGTCCCACTCTAGGTCCTCTCAATACCCGTTCTTCATTTTCTTGAACCACTCAATCCCGAGCCAATCTGTTCCGGGCTTCTCTCTCTGCTATTGCAGGCGCATCCTCGTTCTGCGCTGGTGGTTTAGGAGTTGGTAGAGGTTCTTCTAGTACAGTTTTGGGTTCTTCTAACATTACTTCTGGATCCACATTTTCTTTAACCGTAACAGCTAATAGGAACTGATCAAGCCATGTTTCAAAATTCCAGGGTGGATCTGAATTTGCGGATGCCCAGAATACTGGGATTCCCAGATCGGTCCTATTGTCTTGAGCTGTAAAACCGGATCCTGCTGGCTGCGCCATGTGGTAACTTACAGAACCTCTGAGGTTTATAATGAAAACGGATTTGGTTTCACAGAGTTAATTTAATAGTTGAAACCGTATTGTTTTATTTGGATTTCTTTTATCTGAGATCGACTGTGTACGGAGTCACAGATCTGAGAGACAAGCTCTCTATTTTTAGCAATAAAGGTCACGTAGTCATTGACCTTGGTTTACATAATAGGATACTATAATTTACAGATAACAATATGAACAGCATGTCCAAAGCCACTATATGGTTACTGCAAATGCAGTAGCAGTTGCGGTACCACAATTGGGTAAAAACGAGGTTTTACATTGTAGAGCATGAAGAGCAATTGTGCTCATGGAACAAAAGTTCTGTTAATTAAAAATTTGAATTCATATTAGGCTGTATCTCAATTGGCGAGAGGGGCCAGAGAGGGACGAAATGTACTTGAAGTACCTGAAGAAGTGCAGCCCTTCTTCTGGCGTGACAAAGAGAGGTGTAGATTTTGGCAGCTGGGCAGGTGAAGATCTGGGATGTGATGATTTAAAGGGGAGACAATGTTTGGACCCTGCAGCAGATTTTGAACAATACTGTCGACAAACAGGTAAATCTCAACTGATCTGCATCGACCCTAGTCGACTGTAACTTTGGTAGACATATTCATCTTCGAAAAGCGGACATTTAGTCAACCCATACGGCTGCAACATTATTCAAACATCTCAAATCAATGCTTGACTCTTTACTTCGTGAGGGTCTAAAAGTGGATATTCGGTCGACTCATATGCCTTGATAAATTATTCGCTCCTTGTCTACCGCCTTGCAAAATCAAAAATTCCGGCACAATATATATTTGTATTGGAAATTAAACTATAAACAAGACTGCCCGTATCAGGGCGAATCCCTGAATGATCCGACTGCCTATTAAGGTCTATGGAGCAGTAACAACATAAAGAATTTAAATGTAATAAAATAAGATTGAAAATTTTTTTGAAAAAAATTTGAGATTTTTTTGTGAAAACATACCCCACACGCCATATCAAGTACAAAGTATTAAATTTTGCTCCTATTAACAAATCAATTATGGCGTATAAAATTCCTTGAACCCATTTGGAACGATTTTCCAGCCGGATTAAATCTCGCTTACGCGTTAATAGCGCAAGCTATATCGCGCGTTAATTGTCCCAAATTGGCCAAAATGACAATCTTTAAACCCCCATAGCTTTTCAAAAAATGATGTCAGGTGAAATATCTTTTCAAGTTTAGGATCAGGACAACAATAGTTTTCGAATGATATAAAAAATTTCCGTTAAAAGTGGCCAGTTAAAAAGTCGAAATTTGTTTGAAGAAAAAACCCACCCCGAGCACAAATATTCCGTAATTCGTTGCGATAGTCGTAACAAAAAGCCAGATTTATACGGCAGGAAGTACAAGAAATTTTGTTCAAAGCTAATTACTGTTTATACCATTATAAAACTTTTATGCCCTAATACCATCAAAAAATATAAAATGAGCTTTCAAGAATAAGAACAAATACCATAGGATAAGAACTGGAAAAAAAAACGTCAAATTTCATAAAACACAAAAAGGCAAAGAGCTAAAATTCAGGTTCAAACAAATTAAACAAATATAGTCGGTCGCTGTCTAAGAGGCACATAATGTTCTGATCACAGTCACGCAAAGTTAATAAAATTACTGTCGTTTGTTTTTCTTCGTGGTTTCGAAATTTATTGAATTAGGAATAATCGACAACGGCTGTCTTCAAAAAATTAATTACCCACACAGAAAGAAAAAAAATAATTTAAAAAAATTTTTTTTTAGAAAAATAATTATTAACTTGTTAAATGAAAATTTTTCTTCTGTAAAACTTACTCGCTCTCTTGACTTGCTCGATTTTCGATTTATTTTTAAAAAAATTTTGTTTCTGTTTTTTCTTGACGCAGGAAAAAATTTGACAATTTCTATTGTCGTTCGAATCACGACTGAAAGTGCATTAATTTGATTTATTACTCGATCCATTCCGATGATTATTTACGAAATATTTGATTCAGTTTTGCATGGAAAAACTAAAAAATACCCGAAGACAAGTTCGCCTAAAAGTAAGAGCTCAATTTTTATTTTTTTCTAATCAAAAGACGAGAAAAAATGTGCTCATATCAGTTTGAGGCCGCGAACCCTTCAGGGCTCTTTTTGATTTGAAGAGTTGATGACTTAACCATTTCAATTTTATATACATCTTAATTAAATCAGTTCTAAAACATACCAATTTTTATCGAGTTATTTGTTTGAAGCATTGCAAACCGGTTTGTGTTCAACAACACTAAATAATTCTATAGTTTTGTCGTGTAGAAACTGCCCTTAAAATAGATTTTTAAAAATAAAGCTCCTAAATAATTTTTTGGTTGCTACAAAATAGCTGGTCAAATAGCGCGCTTAAGATCAAAAACTCACACAATAGATCACAATATATAAAAACTCTGACACTTCTTCATTTGTGAAAATTTTCATTTTTTTTGCATTTTTGCATTCTCACATTCGCATGTAGTGATTTTGATTAGCATAGTTGTAATGCGTTAAACCTCAGAAGTTCAGATTGAGTAATTGATCTCAAACCATGGCAATGATAGTGCGCAATTTTAGGCGCAGAAAACCGTCTTGAGTAGCAAAAAGCTCAAGAAAATAGCTCAGTCTGGATTAACAGAAATCATCTAAATGAACAATCCTTAGACAGGCTTATAAGCTTAGGAGTCGGTGTCACATACCGTGCTGTTCAATTATCAGATCGGTCATCGGTTTTAGGTTTCGAATCAGGGGAATGCAATCACATTTTCCAGCAGGCTGTGAAAACAAAAGCTTTCAACAAAATATGCATTGACAATGTCGACAAAAATTTAGTTAGTGCCTTAAGACCCGAACAAAAAACCATACATTTCAAGTGTTACAGAGAACAAGCGATGGACATACAGTTCTCGTGGACTTTAGGCATACAAGAAACTATGCAATCGGATTGTTTTTCCAAAAAGTACGGATCTGACGTTGACATAAATTACGTAAGAATGAAAGAATTGATGACATATACATTTGGGGAAGAAATCTGGAAAAGTAATAAAAAAATGTATGAGGGATTGCTGGACCATATCGAACAAGGGGCCGAGCCATTTCTTGAAGAAGTTTGTGAAAAAGAGAAAAATTACTATGATGCAAGAGAGTGTCCGAGAACACCTATAACCGAGTCACTTTTGTCCTACAAGTCAGTAAAAAACTTGAACAAAGAGGTCAAGGCCTGCTGCAAAGGATTAAAACCGCCACTAAAGGGAGACAAAAAAGCGCAGTTGATAACATGCTTGAAAAATATAGACATGTATGGCCAGTTTTTGGCGTTTGGGAGCCAATATTTTCGCGATATGTATCGTAATAATTCAATAAAAACGTGGG
>NC_087064.1:26527034-26898371 GCF_963678635.1 Symsagittifera roscoffensis
CTCGCATTCAAACCGAATATATAATAATGACGTCCAAGGCGCCTTGAGAAAAATTTGACTGGTCGCGAAAATAGGGATATCCTTTGGCTTGTTAGGGGGTCGCATCCGCCTACGCCCTCCTAATCCGCTCCCAGATATGATGACCAAAAATGGTTTATGAACAAAGTGATTAACGAAAACTGAGTGGCAGGTTGAGATATCTTTAACAGTTTTGTCGCGAAAGTATGGACATGAGTCTGGGACCTCGACCCGGGAACACCGCTCAAAAACCGCTCAAATCTTGCTTGAAAAACCGTTCAAAAATCACCGCAAGAAATGAGCGGTTTTTGAGCGGTTTTTTTAAGCAAGATTTGAGCGGTTTGAGCGGTTTTTCCAAAAAAAACCGCCCAAACCGCCCAAACCGCCCAAAGCGCTCAAACCGCTCAAATCTTGCTGGAAAACCGATCAAACCGCTCAAATCTTGAGCGGTTTTTGAGCGGGATCTCGACCCGGGAAACCCATACATCTTGCTATGCGACTTCAGCTAACTAATTAGATCTCTGGTAATTAAGTAAAAGGCAGTACTTCGAAACTCAGTATTGTCAAGACAGAAAAGTCAAGTTTTTTTACACAAACTGGCCTCTAACTGCATGCGGGTCTTAAGAATCTTACAACCTCGTTCGTATAATTTATATAGGTAAAACCATAAATGACCATATATAAAGCCAAACCATTCAAGTTCACAAAACGGAATGAAAAAAAAAACATCTACTCAATTGAAATGAACAATGAGGACATAAAACAATAGCCCGTTTTGAAGTATCTGGTTTCGTATCTCGATAAAAACTGGAATTCAAAGACTACTTTGAAAATGTTAATACGAAGCTATATAAAATCTGTGCAACCATTCATCAACTACAGAAGGTTCTAACTAAACAGCAAGTGATTCTATCGACTATTGATATATTTTAAGGCAGGGGCGGATCTAGGATTTTTTCGAGGGGGGGGGGGGGTTGGATTTTCAAAAAAAATTTCGAAAACTTTGATGACCTTTATTTTTTTTAGGTCGACCAAATTGATTTTCCGAGCTCTTCTAAAGCAGTAGTAGATGTTGGAGGTGATCAGGGGGGGTGCCTGAAGACCCACATGTATTAAGATAGGGAATAGAGCATCCGGTCTTCAAGCTATGTATTAAGATTGGGTATAGAGTCTACAATGTATTAAGATAGGGAATACCGATGGTAAGGTTTTATGGTTTGTGTGATGGTAAGATAATGGTAAGAAAAACGTAATTTTTTTTGGTTTTTGTGCGAAAATGTCTAATTTTTTCACAAAAATCTGGGCGCGCGTTACCTAATTGGGAACAATTGATTGTTAATTACGTGTAGATTGTAGAAATAAGATTATGTATTTAGTTTTTTTGGTGCATGGTGATTCAATGGTAAGAGTTTTTGTGCAAAAACTTGGAATTTTTATCAAAAAAAATTTTTTCGAAAAAATTCAAAACACGATAAGGTTTTGTTTAATTTGATCTAATAAAAATTTATTAGATACTTTTACTTTCTACCTATCTGAATCTATTCTGATCCTACAGAGACATCGAAAAAAATCGAATTTTTTGAGAGAAAAAAAGTTTAAATTACAAAGAAAGTATATAAATCACTGCATCGTATAGTAAACTTACTGCCATAATTTACACTTACAAATGAAAAAACTACAAATTTACATAAAATTACTTATAAAATTCAAAACATTCACATCATGAATATTATTCAAGTTTGTCTGGTAGAATTTAAAAAGAAGAAATGCTGAATAAATTGCGTAAAATCCACACAAATTATCAGTTTGTTGTAGTTTTCGAGGAACCATTCGCCGATACTTTTTTGTTAGAAAGGAATAAGTTGTTCTTTTCCGACCCAAAGAATCAGCAAAACAGTAAGTTTAATCTAATCGAGCCATCATGATCCAGTGCTCCCCTCTATCATTGCTTGGAGCTGAGTTAACAATTGCAAAAGAGTATTTTGTTAGTTGAGGTACTTTATCAGAGGGGTAAGATCCCATGTACTTGAACCTGAGCTCAGGAATTCTTTCAATAATTTGCAGAAGTGAAATATTATCCATTTTCGCAAATGTTAGCTGATTTACATCTAAAACAAAGAAATAGAAAGGATGATATTGTAATTTAGGATGGAAAATCCTAAAGTTATTGACTTACTCGCATTTAGGTACTGAATCAACAAAGTCCCATACACAAAACTTGTGAACTGGACAAAATTTGTTGAACACTGATTTACAGTCTAGGTTGAAGAAATGTCTTGGGTTTTCAATTAAACAGCATTCATTAGCTGCTTTTTCTGGAGATTTAGGTCTGAAGAAAAACAAAATATATAGTACAGAGACAATCACAATGAAAAGTTCCAAAAAAGCTACAATATTTTTATAGGAACCTGAAAACTCAAAAAAACTAAACATTTTTAGCAACTGTTCCGAATTTGTCAATTTGAACATTTGATAGTCTTTCTCCCAAGACTATCACTTCCGTTACTTGCTCCAAGGGAAACTGAAAATACATTTATAATCTCAAGCTTTCTCCACTAAGTTCTGGATAATGCAAATGTTCAGCGGCATCCTGTAGTGAAGTCAAGTCGAAAACTAGAATATAGTGATTTTGAAAATCTTCCATAGGAAGAGCTGGAAAATCTTCGTTAAACTGCATTGCTTTCATTGTTGTAACATAGGGTCGACAAGGAGAAGTTGTATCTAATGAAATAATTGCTCTTCCACCCCGAATAATTATAAGCTCTCTCAAATGAAATTGTTGATAATTGAAAGGATTTTCATGAAAAGATCCCGCAACAGCCGAATTTGTGTTCATTGCAGCAGCTATCCTTCTGATTGGGGCATTATTGAAAACATTTTCCTGAATAAACTGGTTTTGACGAGATGGAATGATAAAGGTTCTTGCTATAGTTTCCATGTAATTGTATTGAGCAGGTTCTCTTTCCAGATTCCATTGCAAGTATTGTTGATTAGGTTCAGCAACTAAAATTCTTCTAGTAAACAACGAACAATCAACTATTTTCAGACTAACATTTGGATTATCAGATAACATGTAAAAATTAGGTCTAGCTCGAATAAGTTTAATTCGAACTTTGGTGTTTGGTAGCAACAGTTTTTCGCAAGTAAACAAATCAATGGCGAGCCTCCCATAGAGTGAAAAAGTTATCCCTGTTCCCAAGGAATTTGCTCTATCAGTGAATGGATACATATCAAATGCATCAGGATTTTCTTCAAAACTGTATCCATGACAAGCAAGAATTCCTTTATTACTCACTGCTGACGAGTTGAATTCGTTCGATATCTGTGCCTTATGAGGATATAATCCATTGGCATTGTAAACCATTGTATTGTTAAAATAAACTTCACAGTTGGAGAATAGAGAATGTAGTAGATTGTTTACATAAGTTAAGTAAATTTGTGGTTCCTCATCTGAATCTTCCTCCGATTTTGCTTTATGTTCTGCTTTTTCTTTTTTGAAAGCATCAAACAATCTTCCTTTAAATAGTTGAAGCTTTAAGCTAAGATGGGTATCACGCATATCCAAGTAGAGGTTACGATCCGTTTCAAATTCAAACTCAATACTGCTTTCATCCAGAGAAGTACTGGGGAATACTTCTTGTGTGTAAGATGACATAATTGTTTCCAAAACTGGGACTTTATCAAAAATCTCCAATGAAGAATTTGTAAAAGCCCCGTACCGAAAATGGCTTTGGTTTACACTCATTTTATATTGTCAAAAATGTCTTTGCGAGAGCGACTGTTTTTCAATCTGCTTTTTCGAGAATTGGATCTGGTTCTAGCTGTTTTACGCTTAGATTTCTTTTTTCCACCTCCCAATTGTTTACAAACTGTTTTTGTTCCCACATTTTTTGCAAATGTTTTGAGTTTTTTACGTCCACTAACAACTTCCCCAATCTCTGGAGCAGCGATTTCAAACAAATCTGCCCCAATTCTTTTTGCAGCTGGGACTATATATTTTTTTAATAAAGGGGATTGCAGTTCTCCCAAGAGTTTGTGCAAGAGCTCCAAAACCTCTTCCACGCTGTCTTGCATGTCCTCGAAAAATAGGGAAATCAGCTGATTTTTGAGCAACCATTTCGTATGAAGTTTAAATCAAAAATGA
This sequence comes from Symsagittifera roscoffensis, assembly GCF_963678635.1. Lineage (NCBI taxonomy): Eukaryota > Metazoa > Xenacoelomorpha > Acoela > Convolutidae > Symsagittifera > Symsagittifera roscoffensis. The sequence continues at coordinate 26,531,197 of NC_087064.1, forward strand.
TTATTCGAAATCTTGCGGAACAAGAGAACAACTCGAGTGATTCCTACGGACACAAAAGGAATTTTTTTCGCCTGTACTATCTCTTAGTTCTATCTTGATATTATGGAAAGAATTTTTCAACATTCTTCTTTCTTTTTAAACTGTAAATTTGTAAAGGATTGATAATTCATGTACTGTCCTGTAAAAATTATATCTCCACTCTTCACTTTGGAGATAAATGGAATACAACGCAATAAGGGTGTTTTTGTATCACCAACTAAGTTATATTCTATAATATCACTGTATACCATTAGGGAATGTATTCTTATAATGTCGTAAGAATACTGAGGATAATGTGGACCTTTTCCTTTCATTATAATCCCTGTTTGATTTTGTTCTAAATCAAAACCAAAAATGTGGCTCAAATCAGCACTCTGAATTATAAACACCGATTGACTCTCAGGTAAATGAACAGCAACTTTTTGTGTAATTTTATCTACTGATACATAGATTCCGTTATATTCAAAAACTTGAGCTCCTAGACGTTCTCGAATTTTGTTGTTCATGGCTACAACTATATCAACAATACTTGGATACAATCCTGGTTCAATGTTCATCGGTACAATCTTTCTTTTCTCCTCAGAACTTTCTCTTCCATCTACGAATGTAAACTTTCCCTCTGTAACATTTTGGTACAAAGAAGGGTATGATATTTCTGAAATAGCAATCTCCCATTCTCCTTTCAAATGTATTTGTTCAGGTAGAAAATTTGTAAAAGAACTAAGACTATTATTCGGATAACAATTAAAAGAAGCGTTGGAAACCAACTCAATAGTGAAAGAATCCATGACAACTGATCGGTAAAAATTTAGTTTAAAAATGATTTACTTTTAATCAGAACATTTTCTAAGCTCTTTTTCATAAAATTTTCCAAGATTTTCCTCTTTGTCGAGATCTTTGATGATGTATGTTGGAGGATTTTTTGTAGAGACTGCCGAAATTTCAAAAATTTCATCTGTAAATTGTGGTTTATATCCTTTTCGGAACGGAATATCATTATTTGAAATTCTCACTCTGTCTCCAACTTTGAATTTTAGTTTCTTATACCTTGTTAGAGGTTTATTGTACAAAATTGAGAGGAAATCAGTATTCTTGACATCTCTAGGTGATTTCCCAATAGATCTATTGATGCGACAATTCGTTGTAGACACAAATTGCGGCAACTTGTTAATGAATTTTTAACCATGATCTTCTATGTAGCGGTAAATAATGTGTTTTAATGATTGAATGGCTCTTTCTGCAAATGCAGCTTTTGTTTCACTCATGGTTGAGTAAACTTCAATGCTTTTTTCCTTGCAAAATTTTTTGAAAATTCCTCCATATTCCGTTCCTTTATCAACCCAAAGCTTTTCAGGAGTGATTTTTTCGAGAAATCATTTTTTTGAAAGCTTGCAAAGTGTCTTTGGCATTTTTAGTTTTCATTGTTTGAACTCTGACAAATCGCGAAAAAACATCAACAGCAACCAATAAATATTTGACTCCCTTGTTTTGACTCGCTAGTTTGTCCGCAAATGCCAAATCCATACACCAAATTTCATTTATATATTTTGAAAATGCTTGAAGCCTTCAAAAACGTCTGATTGGGGGACCCAATTTTGTATACGATGTCTTGGTTTGTAAAAACTGTTCTACTTTCTTTTTTGACAATCCGCTTGCTTTACTCAAGTTTCGCACAGAACCGTACGCAGCTCTACCCCTAGAATACAATCTGTTCAGACTTACTTTTTCAGATTTTGAAAGGGATCCAAGTTCCTCTGTCTTTCGCTTTGGCATTCTTGTTGGCAACAAGTTTAGGTGGAATTTGAGTTGCTTCCAAAATGGTAAAGTAAATATCGGGAAAGTCGGTATTTTTTCGTTTTAGTGCACACACAAAGTCTACAATTGATTCTTTTGTGTCTCGATTATCTAATATGATATTTTCTGACTGACTTAGTCTAATTCTAGGAGAGTTCAAAATTAAATCAATAAGGTGCTTATTGTTACTCGTTTTCAACTTTGCATTTACAGCACTGTAAGTAGAATCAAAATTTTTTGGTACAATCTCCTCTTTTTCTTGCTTTAGTTCCAATTTTGGTTTTTTTGGAATTGTGCTTTGTGATTGATAAATCGAGTAAGGAATTAGAACAAACTGATCCATACTATGTGAATCGTTTAATGACAAAAGGAGTGATAACAGATATTAATTGTAAGCCTTTTGGCGAGCTCAAAATAGTTCTCCTTTTATGCAGTGAAGTTCTTCTTCGTGTGAGTTCTGATATTTCTCGTCGATATTTTACTACGTCTACTTTTCTAAGATCCTTTAGCTCGCCTCGTAGTAAGTTTACTAGACATTCGCTGAGGAATTGAATGAAACTTTTTGGACAATGGAGGATGAATTGTTTTTGAAGTTTTTGGTAAAATGTTTGAAATATTGGCAGTATAGAGACGTATTGTATGCTCATCGTCCAAAAACTTAGTTTCTGTTCCTGCTGGTAGATAAAACTTTGATAGAACTGAACCACTGTTTGTGCAATATCTTAACGAATCAACTGTTTTTGGAGTTAAATCAATGAGTAACTGACCATAAGGAGTAGATGTTGCATCTTGATACCACTCTTTCAATTGTGATCCTAGACCTAGTTGTTGACTTAATGTATTGATTTGTAAAACATCTCTCGGTGACTTGAAAAGGACTATATGTGTATTTCGTAACTTAATATCTCTTCCCAATTTGCTTTGATGAAACAAGTTATGCTTAATATATATTTTATTCAGTCCCCTGTGTCTTCCAGCAGTAGCAGATTTTACAAACTGCTTAGAATTTGAAATTTCTTCACAAGAATCATCAAATATTAACAGGTATTTTGTTCCATTATTGGGAAGGTTTTTTCCTTGGATAAAACTTAAGGTTTTTTCTTTGCATTTGTCCATAAAGAGGTTGATAATAATGATAAAATAAAAAAATTTGTCAAACTTTGGTTGAAATGTACCAATTTTAAACACTCAAAAATAAGATGTGATTTTCCAGATCCACTTGGTCCAACTAGCGAAATAAAAACTCGTTCTTTGGTAGAAATTATTTTATTCATAGCTTTGGAGAAGGTAAAATATAACCGACTGTACTTGATAAAATTGCTACCCAAACAGTTGTTTCTTCACATGTAGTGGATAACATTATTCGAACGATTGCACATGCTAGTATTAAAACTATGACAAAAATTGGCACATAAACACTAAAAGAGATCTATTACACGTACGTCCAAAAAACTTCCAAAATTTTTGTTCATGATTCTCCTCATCAAAAACAAAATTTCCTAAATTTAATTGCTTGTCACATTCATCACCCATCTCAACTCTGGAATGAAAAAATTGATAATGACTAACATTTAAATTTCAAAAACACGATAATACAAAATTATTAAGGTAATTTACAATTTATTAAAAAAACGTCGAGTCCATGTTCCGTAAGCAAATGCTTTTCTTTCTGCACAGTGAAGAGTATTTGCATGACGAAATGGGTAGTTGCTACACCTCCAATCATATTCTTCATCTTTGAAAATCAAATTCTGAACTTTAGGACATGCGTAGTCATCCAAGTTTGTAACCTTTGTTTCCAAAATTTCTGACAGAATTTAACATTTTTCATAACCTTTTGCAAAAAACTCCGTTTCTGGAGCTTTTAGTTTTTTCAATAATTTTTCAAGCTCAGTATATTTTTCATGGCCACTGTTCCAATTGATTCTATGAAGATGCTTCGTACACCAAGCAGACTGAGATGTAGCTTTGAATTTTTTGGGAGGAAGAAAGGAATATCCCACAGTTTGTCCATTTTGATAAACTCCTAACTCTTTAACTATTTTGTTTTCAATACACTCAATATCCAAAACAACTAGAGTCATGATGGTTACTGTTTTCGCTGAAAATTTTTTTTAAAATAAGTAACAATCGAACAATGCATATACTGATGAAGCAAAAATTTTAACATATAAACAAAAGATTAATCCAGTCACGTGACCAAGAAAACAAGAACTTGGAAATCTAGGTCAAACATAACAATAACCAGGTCCCTTATAAGAAGTAGAATTCACAGATCCAGCTGCATCATGTAAAATTGCATGAAGACTAAAAATTTTTGAATTTGCAGAAAAGTAATCCAAACAAGAATTTCCGTATCCAATTAGACCTCCAAAAGGAAATTTTTTGTCCATTTCTTTCAAATTTATGTTTGGGTCCAAAACAATACAGGTACAAAGAAAGTAATTTTTTCTTTTTGTATTTGATGAAAAGTCATGCTTTATCAAATCAAAATTTCTGAGAATTTCTTTCAATTTCTGAACGTTCATTTTCTACAGTGCATTCGTCAATAATGATACAAGTTTTTTTGAATGTTTCTACATAAGACAAAACTGAGGGGATAAAATCAACCAAATTATCATACTCTTTTTTTTCCAAATGAAAATTTTGATTGTTCTTCCAAGTGTTTCCTTTTCTACGATACTCTATAAGATCTATTTTCTTAATATCTGAACGATAACTTAGAAAAAAATTTCGTCTTCCATTATGCAAAGTCCACTCAAATTGAGAAATTTGTGATTCTGTATCCAAATATTGCAATTTTGGTAAATTTTGAGATTCCAAAACTGTTAGTGAAAATTTCTGGGACTTTTCTTGTAAGGCGATATGAAAAAGTCCCAATTTATTTTGAAGCTTTAAAACAAGATTTCTGGAAAAACCAATGTTCCAACTCATACTGCTCAGCTCAAAGAAGTTTTAAAAAATGATTCAAGAAGATGAATATTTGAATTACATTTCTATAATAACATCACTCAACAACAAAAATATTGAACATTACAGTTCTCAACAAATTTAAAATCTCCCAAGACTTGGGCAAGTTCTTTGAATTCGTTCAAAGTTTAGTTGACATAGGCAACTTGCTTCAAGACTTCGTTCTCCTTTGCAGTGAAGAGTCGAATCTGAATGTAGGGTGGCTTGTTCACACTGTACTTCTTGATTGTGACACACACTCTTCTCTTCTTGTGTTTTGCTACGTCATACACCGCATGACAGTTCGCAAGTTCCTGCTCCATGGTTGAGTCTTTGTCAGAATAGGGTTCCAATACAGGAACGAGTCCAAGGTTTTCAGCATCGTGAATAACAGTATTCCGTATTGCTGATATCCTTTCCCCTTCTTTTTCACCAAGATAGACTTGCTGGGTTTTTTCGATTTGTCCAGATTCATTTTTCTTTAGCAATTGGAAGCAAGGTTCAAAGTAAATTTTTCCGTTGTAGAGTTTTTGGGACCAAGAAAATCTCCCAATCCTTTTTTGGTTCTTAGCAAATTCAATATAGTTGGGAAGGATATCTTTTCGTGAATACAATTTTGATTTGAGATTCAGAACCAACTGATCAGTAGTAGATATTTCAAAATAATGATATTTGTTAATTTATAGAAATTAGGAAATCTAGATGACTCACTGTACAATCCATATAAGGTATTTTTACCTGATATGGAATACTGAGTAGGTGATGATCCAAATATGGACATTGCGTAGGTGATGTAACTACTATATAAGCAATTCAATACAGATAAAAATCATTTTCAACAAGTAATCGGTGATGGCATCTGCTATGTGTCAAGCATATCCCACTTTTTATTCGGACTACAATGCAAAATCTCTTTTTATCTCTGTCTCAGAAAACTTTTATGAAAAATTTATTGTCACCCAAGACTACTGTGTATCTAACCATTCATCATTCTGCCAGTGGAAAATTGTAAATTTCACTTAGTATTAATCGGATCATCGCTCGATCAGATTTTGCAAAGATTAGATAAATATCATTTCACTTATCAAATTGTTGACTGTATATATACTTTATACAAATACAGATTTTATTTCAATATTTTTTCATCAAGAGGTGAAGTTTTCAATCAATTGAATCGTGCAGTCGAACACAACTTGAAATGTAGAATACCGGAAAAATTACCCAGTGTTGCAAAGAAACGACTGCTGCGAAAAAAATTCAAAAGACATTATCTCAGTTCTGCTCAGAAGATTGCGTCCACTCAGACTCTTGGATCAGCTTTTTTGGAAAGGATTCGAAAAGTTCAAAACTCAAAGTATGAGACTGACTTGTTGAAAATTGTTGATTGTTTTATTGATGGTTTTGGTACCGTAAATAGTGAGCGTATCAATTTTTCTATTAAAAATTGAATATTTGTTAATAAAAATCTTGTCAAAATAGTTCTTATTTAAATCAAAAGTTTTTTCAACGAACAAATTTACAATTTTCAACACGTGTGTAAAAATTAACTCAGAGTTTTTTCGCAAGATGCAAATTTTGGTTTGATTTTTTCAACACGTTTGCAAAAATTTAATTAAACTTTTTTACAAGATGCAAAAACCGTTTTGGTTTTTTCAACAAGTGTGCAAAAATTTTCAACAAATTTTTATGTTAGATGCATGTTTTTTTGTAATTTTTTTGAAAACAAATGCAAAAATCTAACTTATTTTTTCTTATGCATATGCAAAAATTGCAAACTTTTATTGTAAAAAACTTGTTAAGTTAATGCTAAAAATTTTTCATTATTGCTGACTTTGAGTGCTATTCCCTATCTTAATACATTGTTTTTCCAGTATTTTTGATCAATATACATGCAAAGAGGAGATTTTTTTATAATCAAAATTAAAAAAAAGATTTTCACTTTCTTTAATTATTAAATGTGCAAGAAAATCCTCTTTCAGTTTTCTTTAAAATGCGAAAATATTTAATGAAATTTTTCTTAATTTGCGAGATTTTATTTGATTTTTTTATGATGAAAAGTTTTGCATGGTGCAAAAATAATGTAAAGTTTTTAACATGCTTGCAAAAATTGGTTTAATTTTTTTGCCATCTTTCTAACAAAATTCTATAAAAGTATTTACCAGATGCATAATTGGTTTCATTTTTAACAAGTTTTTACCATTGAAATTTCTTAATAAACTTTTCTATGATCTCTTTGTTCCTATCTCTTGAAAATAAATTTACTAGATGTAAAACAATTAAATTACAAAGCACAAGACAGTAGCCAATTTATTGACAAATCAAAGAGCTGTCGAGCAGCTGAGTTCTCAAAATTTTGCAAGTTCTTAATGGAGCGCAAAGCTGGTCTTGCCTCCATCACTGGTGGTTCGCTGACTGGAGTTCTTGGCTCAGAGAACCCCTCATCCTCTTCGATGTTAATTGGGTTGTCCACAGATCCCTCTTCCCAAGGAAAGAGGAAATCGTCGAATGGTTGGGCTACATATCTAGAGTCCGGAATTTCGGGGTAGTTCATTCCCACATGCTCGGCCACTTCCTCCATCATTTGCAATTCTCCAAGTTGATTCTCTGTAGGGGGTACTTGCGTTATATGATGTTCGTTGAAATCCCTTCGCATCACTTCCACCATATGCCAGACTTGGATTGGGATGTCCATTCGTGCCAGAAAAACTCCACAAACTGTTTCTCGCACTTGGATTTGTACTAAATCAGCCGAAAATTCCACCGAGAACATAAGGTTGTTGTTTTGTACTGAGAAGATCATTTTGAGCAGTAAATTGAGTTAATGAGTAAAAACAAGATTTACAGTTGAGAGGGTGAAAGTTGACTGTGGTTAAGTTGAAATTATTGTATTTAGAGCTGAGGGAGGAGGTATATGATGGTAGTTAAGTTGAAAATAAAATGATTTTTAGTTAAGAGAGAGGGGTACCTTCAACTGGAATGTGTGGGTTGATCCAATCAGAATGAATTTTCCTTATTTGGATTGTAATCGTGTCCAATCAGATTTTAGTTTCCTTTTATGGAATTCTTATAGAAAACTCGTGTCCAATTGGAAACAAAGCTCCATTTTACACATTGTCGTTTCCAATCACAAAAATTTTCATTTTTGTTCAAGTTGTCGTATCCAATCAGAGGAACCTTTCAAGGACTTAAGTCTTCCAAATAAGTTAAAATATACACAAAAGCAATCGCAAAAATAAATGACCAAAAGTTGTTTGCTGTAAAAATAAGAAATATTGCCGATATAAGTAACAAAAAAAGAAAAATTAATAAAAGTAGCATCTCTGCAAGTCTTCTCATCAAGTTAACTGAATTTTTTGTATATAATCGATGAGAAATTGCTGATTTTTCAGCAGATATTCAAGTTCTTTAATTTTGATGTAGATTTGAGATGATAACTCAAAGTTGATGAATTTTTCAAAGCAAATCTCTGCAAATCTGATACCAAACCTGATCATGCAAGATTTTGAACTTTGAAAGTCCTTTAAAAAATGGAGGAATAAAGAATTTTGCTGGGGAGTTTTAACAATTTTGGGACTTGGATATGGAATAAAAAGAGTCTTTAAAATATTATCGTACGATTTTTTTATCAACTTCAAATTTTCTAAAATAAATAAAATTTCTTTTCTAGTCAAGTGAAACTCAGCTGTAAGTTTATAGTTTTATACGCAATATGTGAATCAAAAGTAAACTCTTTGATTGAGTAAGTTTCTCTAAAGAGCCCTTTATTTAGTCGGAGAACTCTATTTTGGACAACATAAACGTCCAAAAAATTGTGAAAAAAGTAAGAATATACATCTATTTCATCAATAAAGAAATCACACGGAATATTTTCTTTTTTCTTGTAGAGTAATACGAGGAAGTTCAAATGCTTTTTGATTGACATTCTTCAAAAATGAATATTTTGGATCCAAAGTTATGTCTAGGAACTGCTTAGTTCTGATTGGTTGAAAATTTTTCTGGAAAATTCTAGAACTTTCAAAGGAATGACGTCATTAGCATAAAAGGAAAACTGCGTGGGTGTTGACGTCATTTCTATTTCTAGAAGAACGTCATTATCATAAAAGGAACATTGCGTGGGTGGTGACGTCACTTCTATTCAAAGAATGCCGTCATTACCATAAAAGGAAATTGCGTAGGCGGTGACGTCACTTCTATTCAAAGAATGACGTCATTACCGTAAAAGGATTATTGCGTAGGCGTCATTGATAGTATAAATACACTTATTTTATTCGGTTAAATCATTCATTTTGTTTGCCAATCAGAAACAGTCAATTGAATTTTACTTCAAATTTTACAGTTCGTTACATCACCAAAAGTAAGTATTTTCATTCAATTGGTACTTTAAATTTTTAAATTTGGAACATTTCGTAAGTCCCAATTTTTTAGATAATGCCTGCCCTTAACCGAAACGAGAAAGTAAAGTGTGGAGACTGTGGAAATATGTATACTCGTCAAAACACAGCTCGACACCGGAAAAATTGTTCTAAAGGAGTTATTTCTTGCCCTGATTGTAAGTATTTTACTTATAATCAACAAGAAATGAGCTATCATATGGCTAAGAAGCATGCTCAACCAAATTCGAAGCAGTCGACGGTTTGTCCTTCTTGTGAACAAGAGTTCCCGAGTTACTACTATCTCCAACAACATCCAACATCGGAGAAAGGAACATGGAGCAAAACAACGCAAACCCAGTGATACGGTGGCCGACTTGAACAAGATTGTGGAGGAAGAAGGGGAAGATGGTGAAAAACTAAAGGAGGAACTTAGTGCTTGTCAACTTTTTCTGGTGGATACGGAGATGGAAAATGGGAGACACAAGGTATTTAACTTCCAAATGTCCAAGTTAGATACTAAAATCATTAACGAGAAACTTGAAGAAGTCTTCAACAAGCTCGATTCTGCAGCCAAAATATACATTGCTCTGGGTTTTGTTCTTCGAAATATTGAGACTGGTGAATATCGTTATTTCTACGCTCATGAAAACAATACTCTGTTTGAAAAATCCCACTTACTTTGTACGAAAGCGGATTTGATAACAATCCAAGGAAAAGTAGAAAAATTTGATATTGTGGAGCAATGTACCCAAGAACGCCAGAACACAAAGTGGCGATTCAAGTTAATTACTAACGTCACAATTTTCGCTGCTTTGCTGAAAAACATCCCCATGGGATGTCCGGACTCTGTCTTACCCGAACCTCTACTGAAAAACCATTCTGTTAACTGTCTTTTATCTAGCAAGGACAAAGAACCTTACAAAGATCATTTGTGTCTTTTCCGCGCATTGGTCATGTACATGAACGGACACAATGATCTTGACACTCACACCTCCAGATATTTTACAGAATTTATAACAAAATCTGGTTATGATCCTAAGAATTTTCGTGGAGTTTCCGTTGAAGACTTACTTGTTGTCGAGGAAATAATTGAACGGAACATCTTTATTTACGATTTTGATATTCAAGAGGGAGAAAATGTGGTAGAACTAGCACGAAGAAGTATTGGTAGATTTGATAAAACAGTCAAATTACTGAGATTCATTAATCATATCATTCATACAAATGATATAGATAGCTTCTTTAAGTGTTTCCGGTACCCTAGTTGTGATCGTTTCTTCAAAAGATCCGAGTTTCTCAACAAACATCTTCTGAGATGTAAGGATCGTGTTAAACATATTTACCCAAAGAACGTATATGAGCTTCGCGAAACCTTGTTTGAAAAGCTAGAAGGAATCGATCTTCCAGTTTCCGATGATAAAAAACTCTTCAAAAACCTAGCAATTTTCGTTTTGAGTCGATATGTGTTCCTACAGAAGAACTAAAAGAAACACAAACTACTACCTGGATAGGAAAACATGTTCCTATTTCAGTATCTATATCATCGAATCTGATTGATGAACCCATCTTTTTGTACAACAAGGATCCAAAAAATTTGATTATTGATTTTGTAAGCAAACTCGAGCTGTTGGCTGAACAAAGTAAGCTAGAAATGAACAAAAAAATTTCAAGATATTGAATTAGCTGTGAATGAAATAATGAAAAAGATCTTTGATCAGCTAAACGAACGTGGTAGAAATTATTCAAGTAACAAATTCTAGTATGAAGACGAATGCATTGAAGATTCGGAAGAAGTAGATATGTCAACACAATTCTTGCGAATTCAGAAAAATCAACTCATCGATTTGAAACAACACCTGGAGAGATATAGAAATACTTTACCTGTTTTTGGATTTAACAGTGGTAGATATGACTTAAATTTGATCAAGTCCTACTTAATCCCTTATTTGATTCGCGATAAAGAGCAAGAAACATCCGTTATCAAAAAAGCAAATGATTTTATATCTTTCAAGTTTGGAGATGTACAATTTCTTGACATTATGAAATTTCTGGGTGGAGCAACAACTCTGGACTCATTTCTCAAAGCTTATAAAGCTAGTGAAACAAAAGGATTCTTTCCTTATGAGTGGTTTGACAACCCTGACAAACTTGATTTTCCAGGACTGCCCCCATATGAAGCATTTTTCAGTAAACTTAGAAACAACAATCCTCTAGACAAAGACTTAAATGATTATGAAAAACTGAGGAAGAGTGGACTTGATGAACAGCAAGCACTGAAAAAGCTTCAAATCAAGACTGTACCCCCATCTGGACTAGATAATTACAGTTACTTACAACAAACTTGGCAGAAAAACGGAATGACTGTGTTCAAAGACTTTTTGCAGTGGTACAACAACAAAGATGTAGTTCCAACCCTGGAAGCAATGCAAAAAATGATCCAATTTTATCATAACAAAGGGATAGATATGTTGAAACTTGGATGTACACTTCCAAATCTAGCAAACATATGTCTACACAAATCTACAAATTACAAGTTTTATCCATTTTGCGAAAGTGATAAAGACTTGTGTGAAAAAATTAGAGAGGATATGACTGGTGGACCTTATATTGTTTTCACTCGAAAAGCTCGGTAGACGAAACCTTCATCAGAGATTCATCAAATATTTGTAAGTCAATCGTTGGAATTGATGCGAGCCAGCTTTACCCCTATTCAATGTGTCAAGATATGCCAACAGGACTGTATACGCGATGGGAGTTTGACACTGATATGCAAAAATTCAAGGCTAGACATAATCGAACTCGCAACTTTGAGAATATGGTCATGTCTTTCTATCAAGAATCAAGACCAGAATGTAAAATTGAGAGCTTTTTTACATCTGGAAAACAGAAGAAAATTGACTGTTTTAATGTGGACGGTTATTGTGATCACTGTAAAACAGTATTCGAGGCAATGGGATGCTACTATCACTTTTGTTCTTGTCAAGAAACTCGCCCCTCCTTAACAGAAAAGGATATCGAGCGAGGAAATAAGAAGAGAGAAATGGATGATATGCGACGAGAATACATTAAAGAGAAAGGATACAAAGTGGAAGAAATGGGGGAGTGTGACTGGTGGGAAAGTTCCAAAACCGATGAAAAGATCAAAAATCACGTCAGAACCCACTTTCCCTACAAAAGACTCCTTTCTACAGACTCTCTTCTAGCAAAGATAAAAGATGGATCTCTTTTTGGTTACGTTCAGTGCGACTTGGTTGTTCCAGATGAACTGAAATCGAAATTTGCGAATTTTCCTCCAATTTTTAAAAATACTGAGGTCGGAAGAGATAATATTGGAGTATTGGAGAATACATGAAAAACTATGCGATCGAGAACGAAATGTTAAAGCATCCTCAGAAAATGCTTATATCTAGCTTCAAGCTAGAAAATGGAACAGTTATAACTCCTCTCTTCAACTTTTATTTGGAACTTGGCTTGCAATGCACCAAAATTTATCGTTTTGTTGAATATTCTCCTCGGAAATGCTTTAATAATTTCGTTCAGTCAGTGGTTGATGCAAGAAGAGAGGGAGAGATGAAAACCCTCTATCAGGAGTTGTAGCAGAAACAATGAAGCTCTTGGGCAATTCCTCCTATGGATATCAGATCATGGATAGATCCAGGCATACGATCACGAAGTATCTGAACGATGAAAAAACTCACAAGGCAATCAATGAACTACTGTTTAAGAAACTTAACACAGTTGAGAAGGACTTATATGAGGTGGAGTTATTGAAGTCAACCATTGAGCACAGAGAACCCATCATTGTTAGTTTTTTCATACTTCAGTATGCAAAACTGAGAATGTTGGAACTCTACTACAACTTCTTTGACAAGTTCTGTGATGTAAATAAATTTGAAGAGTTGGAGATGGACACAGACTCACTTTACTTGGCACTTGCAGAAGAAAATTTGTACGATTGCATCCAACCAGATAAGAGAGCTGCGTAGGAAAAAATGAGGGAGAGTGATTGCAGAGATTCCTTCAAGGCGGATCCAAAATCTAATTTCTTTCCTCGAACCTGTTGTAGTATCCATAAAAAACATGATAAGCGGGAGCCGGGACTTTTCAAAGAAGAATTTAGGTGCACAGAAATGCTCTGTTTATGTAGTAAGACATATTGCTGCTATGACAACAAGTCAGACAAATTCAAATTTAGCAGCAAAGGATTGAATAAGCGGGTTCTAGAAGACTCTGGAGATGGACCTTTAGCAAAATATAGGAGAGTGCTTGATGAAGCAATTAATCTTACATCTACTAACAGAGGATTCAGAACTATAAGTCATTGGTGGCCACATATGAACAGACAAAGAAAGGACTAAGCTATTTTTATCCAAAAAGACAAGTACAAGATGATGGAATTCATACAAAACCACTGAACTTATAAGAACTGATCTGGTCAAGTAAATTTATTCATGATGTTGTATTATATTGGCTTTATGATGTTAAAATGTAAAATGATGCGGTAAACTTGTTATACAATGCAGTGATATATATACTTTCTTTCTAATTTAAACTTTTTTCTCTCAAAAAATTCGTTTTTTTTTGATGTCTCTGTAGGATCAGAATAGATTCAGATAGGTAGAAAGTAAAAGTATCTAATAAATTTTTATTAGATCAAAATAAACAAAATCTTATCGTGTTTTGAATTTTTTCGAAAAAATTTTTTTTGATAAAAATTCCAAGTTTTTGCACAAAAACTCTTACCATTGACTCACCATGCACCAAAAAAACTAAATACATAATCTTATTTCTACACGTAATTAACAATTAATTGTTCCCAATTAGGTAACGCGCGCCCAGATTTTTGTGAAAAAATTAGACATTTTCGCACAAAAACCAAAAAAATTACGTTTTTCTTACCATTATCTTACCATCACACAAACCATAAAACCTTACCATCGGTATTCCCTATCTTAATACATTGTAGACTCTATACCCAATCTTAATACATAGCTTGAAGACCGGATGCTCTATTCCCTATCTTAATACATGTGGGTCTTCAGGCACCCCCCCCCCCCCCCCCCCTGATCACCTCCAACATCTACTACTTAAAGCACTCAGGCAAATTTTTGAAAAAATAGGTCAAAAAAGCCGTTTTTAGGCAATTTTTGAAAAATTTTGACAAAAAAAAACCCTTTTTTTTCTAGCGCGCGCTCCCCCTCAAAGTTAGTATATATTGGCGCCGAAGGCGCATTAGAAAAATTTTAAGGTCGGTCGGCAAAAAATGGATTTCTGAAAAGTACCGAAGGGGGACCCTTTGGGTCGGCAGGGGGTCGATTCCCTGAGGAGGGGCGTCCGCCCCCCCCCCTACATCCGCCCCTGTTTTAAGGGCATAAATTTCACTTTTTTTGAATTAGTGCAGTGATGAAGAGGGTTGCAACCAGGTATTAGGAGTTTTTCCCTGTAAAGAAATTTGTTCGCATGATGACCTAAATTGGTGGTTGTTTTTAATCCGTATGGAATTTTGATCGCAAAATGACTTAATGTGGTTATTATTTTTTTCATGCATCGTGAGATAGCAAAAGTACTACATCTAAGGCTGAAAATGGCAAAAAAAATCACAAATTAAATTTTCAACGAAATTTTTTTTAGCTATATAGAAACATTCCAACCTAAAATTTGGGGAGGAAATTTTTAATTGGATGTGTGGTAGTTCTTGTTTGTTTTGCACGCAAAATCTGGTACCACAAGCAATTATCGGGCTGGGTCGAGTGATATTTCATAATAAACGTATTTAGGTCGTGATGTGAACAAAATCCAAAACTCCCAAAAAATGCTCAGTGTCAATAAAAAAGTTGCCTAAAAATTCAATCCACTTTCGCGTTTTTTCAAAAAAAGTCTCAGTATCAAGAAAAAGTGGTTTTAAATTTTTGAATTTCAATCCAATTTTGCGTGAGTAAAGCAACCGATCACCAATGAAAACTATGCATCAATTATTAAATTTTAAATATATTTTCTGTAAACTTCTGAGATTTTTGAGATCATTTGTTTATGAATGTCAGTTGATCTCATGTATATCATATATCATGTTAATAATTTTTTTGCAGCTGAAGTCACGTAAGGTACCAGATGGAAAACCAATTGAAATTGAAGCAGCGGACAAATTTTAAGCGAGGAGTTAGAGAAATACCTTCAGATGAAGGAAATGAAAAAGACAGAAAGCATTTGAAAACAAGGATATTCCTGCAGAACTAATTGATAAGTGTGTATGATTAAAAAATTCAGTATCAGAAAAATTTAGAAATTATTTTCAAAAATTTATCAGATTAAACGTAATCCTAATTTAATTTTTTTGGAAGCTTCTAAGCATTTTGAACTTTTAGTCAATAACTTTTATAATTTTTTGTTTCAGAATTTTTTCAATCTTTCATCCCTTTTTGAAATTTTTTATTTAACTTAAACAAAAAAACTTAAATATTATCATTTAAAACAGGTGCTTTTTGACCAAGTGTCTGCATTTTAATTGCCTCTTTTTATCAGGAGGTTTGTTTGTTTTTCTGTAGCTTGTGAATTAACCCATTCCGATTTTAGCATATATTTTTTGTTTTTTTTTCCCTACTTTGTTCTTTTCTTTTGGCTCAAACAAATAGGGCCTACTTTTTTTTACTTCATTTGAGAACCATTTTGAGAAAATCTTGTTTTTCAAGTCTTTTGCATATGTGTGCCTCATAAGGATGAAAAAGTCTTACAATAAATACAAACTGATCAAAAATTTGAAGAAATTGACATTAATGATAACAGAAATGCTTTAAGGGTTTCCGTCAAATCAAAAGTTTAATTTTTTTTCAAAAAAATTATAATTTTTACCAAATACTTAATCTTTTATATTTTTGTAAATAACTGATATTTTTGAGATCTTATTTTTAAGATTGAAAGTTGATATCATGTATATCATACATCATATAATTAATTTTTGTCAGCTGAAGTCACATAAGCTACCGGATGGAAAATCAATTGATTTGGAAGCGGCGGAAATTTTCTATGCGAAAAGAGTAAACAAAACAGATAAACACCTTCAGATAAATGAATTGAAACGGACAGAAAAAAAATTTAATGCAAAGATGTTTTTGCTGTACTAACTGATAACGGAGAAGGTTTAAAACTTTCCGCCCAATCAGAGTTTTAAAATTGTTCTCAGTAAATTTTCATAATAAAAATTACGTAATCTTTAATTTGTAAATTTCTAAGCATTTACAGTTCGTAGTCTTTAGTTGTTATCACTTTTCATTTCAGATTTTTTTCAAGTTTGACATGACAGTTTGTTTAAACATAGATTAAAATTATAGTATTTTTTTCCATTAATTAAAACAAGTCCTTATTGCGCATGTGTCTGTATTCTAATTGCCGGTTTTATCTGTAAATTTGTTTTTTTTTGTAGCTTGTAAATTTACAATTTCCAAATTTAGCATATATTTTTGCTTTTTTCCTTAATTTCTTCTCTTTATTTGGCTCATAAGATTCCGGTCTGTTTTTATTGACTTAACGGCCTTCATTTGAGAATCATCACGAGAAAATCTGGTTTCCCAAGATTTTTGTTGCATATTTTGTGCCAAATTAGGATTAAAACATCTTACAATAATTACCAAACCGATTAAAAATCAGGAGAAACTGACATTGATGACTACTAAAAACTGGGCCGCATTATATCAGCTTAGTGGCTTTTTTTCAGGAGCTACAAAGTTTAAGGTTTGCATAGGGGTGTGTTTTAAAGTGAAAGGGTCATTTTTTTTGAGTTTTTTTTTGATTTTTTACTGTCTCTGCTTATGTGTCTTCTGTACTGTTACGGCTTATTTTTTTTTCGATGTTTTTTTTGCAACATGTTGTTTTGGCATGTGTTTTTTCAAATTTATTTCTTTTTATCAGATCATTACAAATTGTAAATAACATCATGTTCTCATTATATCAGTTGATATCAACTTTATCATATACCATGTTAATAGTTTTTTGTCAGCGCTGAGGTCACATAAAGTACCGAATGGAAAAGCAGTTAAAAATATCATGCTGAAAAAGTATAGAAACATCTTTAGACAATCGAATTGAAAAAGCCAGAAAAAGCTTGAAAACTAGGATATTCCTGCTGTACCACTTGATAAAGATGTACGTTTCTGTTTACTGAAAAAGTCACATATGAGGATAAAATTGTTAATCTATTGTAACCAAAACAGTTTAACGAACAAAAAAATCTCAAAGGTTAGGTTGCCATGAAAATTGAAAAAGACATTAGTGAAGAACTGCAGGCAAATCAAAAGGAAGATGAGATCAAAAATGACTCAGCACTAGGTTGAGATCATTAGTGGGGTTGCCGGTCAAGTTGTACGGTTTGGCTAAAGTCTACATTAACGGGACGCCTCTTCGACCGGTAGCTCATTCGACCAACTCAATAAATGTTGGCAAAGCAAATTTGAAAAAATGAGGGGACAAACATTGAAACGTCAACTCAGATGGCCAAGAAAGTCATGGTGAAAACTAAAGTGGACTGCGATGAGAGTATAATTTTCCTTGAAGTGAAAATGTTTCACACAAATTTCACGCTTAAAGAAGCTATTGAAATAATACTAGCAGATAAACGAGCAGGCCAGACATGGAAAAAAATGTTAGAAGAGGCAGAGACAAAAATACACTTTAATGCAAAAACCTGTGGTATATACAAAAAGACTGTCTAGCTAAAGAAACTTCCATTGCTGTAATTCTAGACAATTTGTGGCTAAAGGAGTCCAAACGAGCGTTAAGGGGTAGCACAACGACTAAGCCATCCAATAAAAAGTTGGGATAGCATCTTCTCTCAGTGTCGAAGAAGAGTGACCTATAGAGAATACAGAGTTGCATGCAAAGACAGCTTGACATGGTTTCAATTAAATTGTGAATTGTGGAAGTTTATCGAGTCCGAAAACGCAATCTTTTCAGAGACAGTCTGATATTGAAAACTTTGTTTAGATCAACCTGAAAGTGACCAATTTGACGTGGGTGTTAAATGTTTTTCCAAGTTATGTCAATGAAATTTTGAGAACTGTGATCAATAACGACCGTGGTCAACTTTACAGGCTTCAAACAAATGTTACCCGTGTTTGAGTTTTACTCTCCTCTTGAGAAACCTGGTGACTAGGAGAAATTGGCCTTCTTGAATTCCTGGACTCACGGACTCTGACACTGGTACGATACTGAGTTTCAGAAATAGTGCCCCTTTTGCAAACAAAAAGGGTTGAGAGGACCGTTCGTTGGGTGTTTAGGAGTACATCAGTCTGGGAGAGATTTCAAGAGGCATTGGTTGCTAACTAAAAACAATGATTGGAAAATCAATGTCCGGTGAAATAGTCAGATGGATCAAAGCTGCGATAAAGTTGGATAATTGAAAGTAAAATGTTTTTGACTCTTGTGCATTAAAACTGAAAATAGAAAAATTCAGATAAACATAGAGCTTTTGGCATGTTTTAATTCTGGTGTAAAGAAGTAATATACTAATTCAGCATGACTTACATATGCATTTTTTATTAGCTAACAAAATTTTTTTTTTCGTTTTGCTAGACACCTACTGTAGAACAAAAGTAACGCAACGAAAGAAATTAAAAACCCAAAAGGGGAAATTTTGGAAAAAGCACAGCACCATGTTAGTTATGGCCCCTAGATAGTGATATATCTTGTTTTCATCCGAGAGAATTACATACGAAACAATTTTATGATTTTAATTATGAAACAAGAAATGAAACAGTTTTTTGATTACATTTATATGTAAGGTTTTTGAATTTTGAAAATGCGTTACTTTTTTTATTCGTAATAGTTTTTTTGACATTTCTGAAACTTCTTTTTCGTTTTGTTTTTTGACTTGTAGCGCCGCCTTTCTTGTGTTTTATCGCATCTGGCGCAAAGCTCCGCTTAGCCTCCGTGTCAAAAAATGTCTAGCTATCGGTTCCTGATATTTGTTTTGATTTTATTTTATATTTCAAGTATTCAATCAAACAAAGTTGCATAAAAAGCTCGCCATTAAAAACAATTTATATACCTAAGGATAAACCAAAAGTTAATTTCAAAAATGACATTTTTATTTCACAGTTTTTCAAATCAAAAACACTGAGCTATAAAAATAGAGTACTAGATATTCAAAAAAATTTGCAAACTAATACATTACATGTTTGGAGACTCAATTACACAATTGGAGACTCAACAATTTAAGAAAAATAAATGCAATAAAAAAAGAATTTGATTGCAAAAAATGATTCATCAATCTCAATGCAAGAAAACCAGCAAGTCCGTCTGATCTTCCGGCATGGGCTTGGATAGACGGCTGCAATGAAATCTATTTTCACTTGATTTTCTTAATGAAATACATGAAGATATTATGCTTACTTTGAAAATCAAAAAAGCCCATGTTACGGCAATATTTAGTAAAATGACCAAGAATTAGCAGAAAAATACATGCCAAAATTTATAATTGGTGCATTATCAAAATTATTCGAAAAACTGTTGCATAAATGAAAAAATGAAAATGTATTAAGCAATACTTTACTTAGCAATACACAAAATGGATTTAGGTCATCATACGCTACTCTCAGAATTTTTATTGGAAGAAAGAAATGCGTCGCTGTAGCCTCGGTTTTTGAGTTTAACTTCATCAGCAATCAGTAAAAAAAGACTACAGTAAAGAACACCGAATCGGACTGGTTGTTGCTCTGTCAAAGTGTCCGTCAAGAAACTTTCTTAGGACCTTTCATTTAAAACTCACTTTAGACCTTACATAAATCATCTACACTTGTCTGCAGTTATCACAAAATTACCTATACTCTTCAGCAACTGCAGGCATCTTGTCAGAAATTTTTTCACTACTTTCAACAAAAAACAAAGCAAGAGGTACCAAATTTTAAAAAGTACACTAATAGATGACGATAGTCTTCCTGTAGAAAAATTACAAGCAAAGTATCTAGGAGTTATCCTAGATCAAAATCTTGAGAAAAAATGGCTTGTGGAGTTAAAAAAACTGCAAACAGTTAAGAACCTTATAGCAATCAAGATTCGAAAATTATTAATGAAAGACTTATTAGTTAGTCATCTACATTAACCATCAATTGTTTTTAGATATCTGACTGTTTCAGACCTTTCTATCAACGAGAATAAGTGTTTTGCTTTGGAGCTGTCTGAGCCAGCACAAGTAGCCGTAAAGATTCCTAGCAACGCTTACTCGAAACTCTAGAAGGATCATTGGACAGTTGTCATGGGGGCCTGATTTTTGGACTAAACAATAGTGTTCTAAGCCCATAGTTGTAATTGGCTTTAAACTCTTTCAAATTCTTGCTTTAAATGATTTCTTATCTTTGGACTCTCGTTATCATATAGTTTAAGAGATTTTTTGTGCGACAAGAAAGGGTGTTTCCCCCGTAAAGAACTTTGTTCGCATGATGACCTTGAGTGATAGTTATCTGCCTTTTGAGCTAATTTTTTTTTCATACCCCCAAATTTTGAGTCATAGGTAGTGAGAAAACATAAATACTACGTCCATAGCTGAAAAAATATACAGAACTTTTTTCAAAGAATCGTTGTTCTCTAAATACATGTTTTCCTTCCTACCGTTAACATTGGGAAGGAATTTTGTACTCGGTTGTGTTGTATTTTCTTTCTTTTCCGGGTAAAATCAGGTACCACGACTGACCATCGGACTGACTCAAGTGATATATCATTTCAAAGCCATTTCAATTGCGATTTGAACGACATAAAAAATCAAAAACCTCAAAAAAATTTAAACGGTGTCGAGAAAAACTGGTTTAAATTTTGAGTTTTTTTTCTTTTTCTAGCAAGTATAGCAGCCAAGTATAACAAGCTAGTGAGAAGGATTAGCTATGCAACTTTTGTTTAGGCTCTGAAAAGTTTGTTTTACTTCCAAAAGTTACTGCCAAAAAAATTGATAAAATTTCAAAAACTTTTTCTGATTCAAGTTTTCCTTCCTATGATTGTCGAATATGCACTAGTTCTAGAATTTACTTTTAATCACAACACACACAAAAAAACTACTGTAAATTGAACAAAATACATAACTATTTTGTGTAAGTTTTCTAAGAATGTGGTCGGAACCTTCTGGTACTTGCACGGCACCGGCTATTCTTCATAACTTTTCAATTTCAGTGTCTCCTTTCTAAAAGTTGTTTTTTTTTAAATGCTTACTTTCCATAACTTAGTTCAGAGTTTCTTCCCACAATTTTGTAGATAAACCGAGAGTTTTAACGTAATTAAATTCTCGTGTAAATGAGTAATATACTAATTCAGCATCAGTTACAGATGCATTTTGTTATTAAAAATCATTTGGCATTTAAACCGTTATTTTTTTCGTTTTGTTAGATACATGGTGGAGAAAAAAATATAACGCAACTAAAGAAATTAAAAACCCAAATAAATTTTTTTTTTGTTTCAAATAATGAACCAGACAAAAATGTGTTACTAACGTTTTGTTTTCACACAAGAAATGAAAGAATTTTATAATTACAAGGATTTATATGAAACTTTTTTGAGTTTTGAAAATTGGATGGTTGGGTTACTTTTTTTCTTCGTTTATAGTTTTGTCTACATTATTTTTCTTCTTACTTTTTGGCCTGTAGCGCCGCCACTAAAAACATTTTATGCGTAAAGACAAATTAAAAAATAAGTTCAAATGTGACAATTTTATTTCACGTTTTTTCAGTTCAAAACCACTGAGCCATGGAAATTGAATATGATAATAGATACTAAAAGTTCAAAAAATCTGCAAACTAATGCAATACACGTTTGGAGACTCAATAACAGACAATTTAAAAATAGTAAATTTGTTGAAATACAAGTTTTCAAGAGGAGGCTTTTTCTTTGACATAAGATGAAAAAGCTTATAAGACCAAGTTGAACTAAATAAAAATTATGCAGAACACAACCTTTTCCGAAAAAGCCAAAAACATTTTGCTTTTCGATTTATAAATGAATTTGATTGCAGAAGGAATAACTCAATCAAATGCATGAAAACCAGCTAGTCAGTCTGATCTTCCTTCATGTGCTCTGATAGGCGGCTGCAATGAAATCTATACTCACTTGACTTTCTTAATGAACGAAATCAAAAAACATAAAATGTTTCCTTTGAAACATAAAAAGCCCTTGTTACGCCCATACATCAAAATTGACCCCGATTTAACGAAAAATTACATGCCATTTTCAATAACAGGAGCATAATCGAAAGTATTCGAAAAAAAGTTGCATAAAGAAATAAGTGATAATATATTAAACAATATCTTATTTAAGAATACAAAATATGGATTTAGATTATCATACTCTACTATGCATGCATTAATTCACAGAACTGAACTCTCAGAATTTGAACGGGAAGAAACATATACGTCGCCGTAGCCTTATTGGATCTTTCAAGAGTTTTTGATTCAATCGATTGTAAATTTATAAAATTAAATAGTCTGGGCTTGTCAGAGTCGTTTTTTGAGATGATCTATAACTTCATCAGCAAAAAGTAACAAAAGACTACAGTAAATAGCACCGAATCGGACACGGGTGTCGCTCTGTCAAATTGCAACATGCAGATGATACCCTAATTTTCTGCAATCACCAGAAAGCTTTCTCTACTCTTCAGCATTTGCAGGCACCTTTTCAGAAACGTTCTCACTACTTAACAAAATATTACCTAAAACTAAACTCTGACAAAAATGAGCTGATTGTTTTCAGCAAGAAGCAAATCAAGAGGTACCAAAATAAAAAAAATATACAACTAGATGATGCTAGTACGCTTTTTGTGGAAAAATCTCAAATAACGTATCTAGGAGTTATCCTTAATCAATATGTTACCTTCCAGGGTGAAGTAGGAAACATCTTGAAGAAAATGGCTTGTGCAGTTAAAAAAAAGTTGCAAACAGCTAGAAACACTTTACCAATCAAGACTTGAAAATTATTAATGAAAGTTTTGTTAATTAGTCATCTACATTAACCATCCATACTCTTAAGCAAGCACTTTTACAGCTGAAAAGTTCCATTGACCTGACGCACATAACCGATATGATTCAATCTCTTATATCAATTTAAGTTTTTTTTTTAAAATTAAAACTAATTTTCAATTGTTTTATTTGGCATGTTTTTTGGTGAATTATGAGCTTTATTCAAGGCAATTTGAGACAAAAAATTAATGGTTTTCTCAAATTCTGTCTTCTTCATTACCAAGCTATGTTTTATTTGTTTTGCAATTTACCAAACTGATCTTGCTCGCTTACATTTTTTAATTGCATTTAGATATCTGACTGTTTTAGACCTTTCTATCAACGAGAATGAGTGTTATGCTTTGGAGATGTCTAAGCCAGCACAAATAGCATTAAAGGTTCCCAGTAACACTTACTCAATAGATTAGAAGAATCAATAGACGAGTTTTTGTTTTAACACATGTCGTCATGGGGGAGGTCTTGATTTTTTGGATAAATATATGGTGTTTTAAGCCGATTGTTGGAGCACACAAACCATGTTTTAAATGGCAAGATAGTTTGATCAGTTGTAAACTCAATTAAAAACGCATGCTTATTTTCCCATAATTTTTTAAATTTCATTCACTCTCAATTTTTAGTAATTAAATCATCTTCTATTCAGTTTTCATGCAATGCAGTCATTTTCCAGCTATCGCGAAGTATTCATTCTGGTCCGCCTCAAAACCTAAGGAAACTAAGCCTTTTACAGAAAGTGAAACTCCATCAGCTATGGAGAAGCTTAAAGGAGCTTAAAGAAACTGTCTGCGAGTTCTGAAACGGTAAATTTTCTAAAGCCAGCTACCTAAATTGTAATCAGGACGAGTTGAGCGATGAAACATAGCCGCATCAAGTCAGCCTATCAACCCTGTTGTAACTATGCTGAAGCTACAGTGGCTAAATCAGGATTGCCGCAGATCAATCTCCTTCAGGGGCGATTTCCTTGCCTGGCTCATCATGAACTTGGATACGACAGAAAGCAACTACGAGTTAGCGCTTCAAATGCTAAAGCAGAGATGCAAAAATGATCGAGTCATCCTTCGAAAGCTTTTGTCGCGAAATCTCGGATTCACTGCAGGTCGGACGGAGAACGTGTCTTAGCTTCGTCAGCTACACTCAGTCTTCAACAAGACTTCGCAGTCCACCAAGGCACTCGGAAGGTCAGTAGAAAACGATTTGTGGCATTTTCTTCTCCTGGAGAGTTTTGAAGGCATGGAAACTGCAAGCGATGGGACTGAAGCTCTTGATTTCGATCGACTCTTGGTGTTCTTAGACAACAGAGTCAGGTCTCCAGAGGTGGTTGAAGGGTCACATTCCAGACCCATATAAGCAAAAGATTGAGCAGCAGATGTTCCTGACAGTAAAAAACCGATCTCGGAAGATTGGCTTCTCTTTACCACAGTCAAAAGTTCAAGGAAATGGTATCCAATATGTCAGTATGCGAAAAACAGATCAATGCAAAGTCAGGAAGAAAGAATTTTGTGACCAGTAATGGATGTGTTTCAATTGCTTGTGTTCCAGCCACGGCATTCAGCAATGTTCTTCAACATAACTCTGCAAGATTTTTCAAAAAAAGCATCCTTCAACTTTTCTTGGCAGTTCTAGTCAGCCGAGTCTTCATCTAGCAGCGACAAAAGATGGTCTCTAAATCAACCGAACTGGAACTATTACAGTTCTTCCAACGGTTAACGTCAAAATTCGATCTCAGAACGGACGAGTTCATCACTTGAGGGCGCTCGTTGACAATTGTGCTCAGACGAACGTCATTAACCTACAGGCTATGCAACGGCTTGGCTTCAAACCAACAGAAGCTCAAGTTCGCATAAAAGTTCTCGTAGTGAACCAGAAGAACGCTAGTTCTACACATGGCCGAAAGAATCTCACAATTCTACCAAAAATTGGTAACAATTTCCAAGTTTCTTGTCTGGCGTTGGAAAACATCACGGATCACGGGCATCCAAACACCCAAATCGCAGCCAAAAATCTACGAAAGGTTAGCAACTTCAACTTAGCAGATCCAGTTTTCGACAAGCCCAACACAATTGATCTCCTTCTTGTACAATTCATCTACACACACATTGTGAAGTCACGAAACGTCAAGGAAGGAACTATACTGCTAACCGACACGATCCTTGGTTGGACAACCTCAGGTGTCGCTGATACCAATCACACAGTCACAACACGATGACACTCGCCACGATATGGAAGCAACTTCCTTGACAACCAGTCCACCACATTTGACAGATTCTGGGAAAATGAAGATATTCCTTCATCTCCAGAATCCCAACTTTCATCCAACGAACCTTAGTGTATCCGACATTTCGATCAGTGTACGACGTATTGCCCAGAAGAACGAGGTATGGTGAGATTTTCAATCAAAAAATCACAGGGTATCTATGACGAAATCAACCATGAAAGCTTGCCCGATATTGGTCACTCAGCACGCAAAGCTTTCCGGCAGTTGAATTCTAATGAGAAGAAGCTACGATTGAACCGTGAAGCCAAGAACCAAAACAACGACTTCTTCCATGAGATGATTGACACTGGCCATCTCGAGAAGGTACATGTGTCATATCAATTTCTTCTATTCGGGAAGTACTTCATCTTGCCTCATCATGCAGTTTGGAAGTCGGACTCAACAACATTAAAGCGCAGAGCTCTTTTCAGCGGATCAACTCCAACGTCAAATGGAAGGTCGTTGAAAGATTACTACTGGTTGGTCCCAAGCGGCAGCCAGACCTCTTCAACATCCTGGTCCGGTTCCGATTCTACAAAATTGCCTTATCTGGCGACATCATCAAGATGTACAGGCAAATATAACAACACCCCAAAGACAGAAATTGGCAAGCATTCGTAAGTGGACAAGCAACAGCAGGGTTGTCAGGAACGATATACCCGACAAAATGCATGGAAACGAACAGTTAATCTCAGAAAATGACCAAAGCGTCAAAACTCTTGGGCTCAATTGGCATCCAGTTTCTGATTGTTTCCAGCACCGGTGTGTGAATAAAGTGGACTCAGTGAAGCCTGTAGGCATTACCGCAAACTTTATTAAGCCAACAAAAAACTCGAGTGTTGATTTTGAAGTTGTTGCCGAAAAAGTCAAGAACCAGAGTCAAAAAACAGTTTTTTCAAGTTTCGAGGTCGACCTAACCCAAAAACTGGCCAACGTTGGACGAAGTTTTCCGACCGAGAAAATCAAAAATCGAGAGCAAACCGGCTATCAGCACACTTCATTGGCTTGCCCCTTGACAGGAATCATCCAGATGCCTCCTACAAAGTTTTTTTGCAAAAGTCAAGCGGACTTCACAGGAGCCATAATGCGGTCAACATCAACGGAATATTTTAAAGTGAAAATTCCGGAACCAACCCCCCAAAAAAGGCAAGGAAGCGCTAAACTTGCGCTAAAAAGACAAGAAAATCACATAGAAACCCATCTACAATGATTGGAGCAGCTCATTAGGTTTGTTCGAAAGCATTCGAACACCTACAATCACTCACTCGCCGGATGATAGCAAGCAACATTGGACGAATTTTTGATCTTCTTGGACTAGTGACCCCTGTAAAGGTAATACCAAGATTCTATTCCAAAAAGCTTGGGATGGGGTTTTGGAAAGGGATGATGATGTTGGGGCACATATAGCTAACCAATTCCAATACTGGATGGATAGCTTTGGAGTTTTGTCTTCCCTGGCAGTGCCTCGTTACTTGGCCATGGACAGCTTTCAGCAAGTTGATCTTCATGTCTTCTGGATGCATCAGTGATGGCTCATGGAGCAGCTATCTATGCCAGAACAACATCAGACGCAGGAATTCACACTGCATTGCTAACCTTTAAGTCACGACCTGCACCAAGGAAGAAAGTTTGTAATCCAAGACTTGAGCTTTGTTATATGCTTTTGGGCTGCAAACTCCTGAAATGTGTCTTGAAGTCAATTCAGACTTTGCAATTCGTGGCAGATGTCAGCGTCTGCAGTTATTCAACATTAGCACTTACTTGGATCAGAATATCTCCAAATAGGTACTCATATTTTGTGGCCAACCGTATTGCCAAAATTCAACAGATGCTATCAGCCAACAAGTGGAAACACGTTCTGACTCGTCAAAACCCGATCAGTCTATGCGACCCGATCAGTCTATAGTGTGATCAAATGCTGATCAGTCTATGCGACCAGTAGCAGCAGCTGAATTACAAAATTTCCAGCTTTGATGGTCAGGCCCTTCTTGGTTGCAGACAAATGAAGTTTCTATTCCATCACAACCAACAATTCTTGAAGCAAATGAAGAGAAGAATGAGGTCAAACGGTCCGTGGACAAAACCATCTTACTCCTTCAGGCAGCAGGTAGGGACGAAACTATACAAGCAGCAAAAGCAACCAGGACTAAACGTCGGACAAACAAAAAGAGCGGAAAGTTCCTCCATTTGGAACGATGGGGATCTTTTGGTAAAGCTCTACGCATTGGAGCATTAGTTGGAAAGTTCGCCCTGAATTTTCTGAAAAAGAAGACCAACGATCGTAATCAGCTTCGAAAAAAGGGACGAAACCTTTTTGTACGAGACGATCAGGAGCAGAATTTTGACGAAGAAACATAAACAGACAAAAAACAAAAAAAATTCAAAAACAATGGATCAGGGGCTGCATTAACCAACTCCAGCCGCTTGAGTACTACCCCACACTCCTAATTCACCTTCGCCGCCTTCTTCGCAATTTCCACCTTACCCGCAATCAATCCTGCAACTTCGCATCTGCGGCAAAGATCAAAGATCAACGGGGGCGGCAAAGTTGGAGCAAACAAAGCATGTTTTAAATGCCAAGTTATTTTTGTTCATGTGTAAACTCAATTAAAAACGCATGCTAATTTTCTCATAAGTTATTCATTTCATTTACCCGCATTTTATAGTAATCATCTTTACTTAACTTTTTATACAACACAGTCGCTTTCCAGCTATCGCGAAGTATTCACCGATAGTTGTACTTGACTCATAACCCTTTTAAAATCTTGCTTTAAATGATTTCTAATCATTGGACTATCCACATAGTTTAAGATTTTTTTGTTTATGCGACAAGGAAGAGGGTCGTCCTGAAAGAACTTAATTCGCATGATGACCTCAAGTGGTAGTTATCTTCATTTTGAGCTATGTTATTCGTATCCCCAAATTTTGAGTCATAATTAAGGAAAAAACATAGGTATTTTGTCTACAGTTGAACGTGGATAAAGAATTTTTCAAGAAATTTTTTAAAAAAGTGTTCTGTAACATTCGCCCGGAAGTACATATCGACAGAAAATAAAGCTAAGTTATGAAACGACTAAACATAGCTCTACATGCTTTTAACCGTCTCTGCCAATGCCAGTTCTCTGTGTGGTCCTTTAAACATCGGGTCGAGATAATCATTACTGTTTCGGGCTATCGGTCAGCACGCTCAGATTAACTTAGTTACATGCAAAAAAGTGAGCTCATGACTGGGTTTCAGTATCCCCAGACAAGGAGGTCACCCCAAAAAACAGGGCTATTACTTATTTATTACATTACTCTTGTTTTTTTTCAGAAGATGAAAATCATCATATCCATCGGAGATGGATCAACCCCTTTCCTCAACTCATAGCCTCTCATTATCCGAAAACGATCCAGATGCTATAAATTCAATTCAGGACACAACCGGAAGCCAAATGTTGTTAAAATGGAGTTTCAGTTTCCTTCCCGAGACCCCTCCGGACTCCTGAACCAGGATGAAGAGCGATATCATCGTCCTTCTGGAAGGGTGACAAAGTCCTCCCAATACACCTTCTGACTCTCGGGAAGTCCTCGGCAACGCTTGCACAGTTTCAATCGTCACAATTCGGAATGGTCCCCCGTCACTGTCGCCAATTACAGTTCTATCGTTCTTAAAAACCCCTCAGGCGTCCCTCTGTGTCAGCGAAAATGGTTCTTCTGTTTTCTCACATTTTCAATTACTGCAAAGTTTTAAGGTCGTGACATGTCTTTATTTCAGAACGAATTTATAAAATTTATTTCGTCACTCCAAACTGATCTTTCCTATTTCGTAAAATTGTACGACTAGCATAGTTAATCTATTGAAACTGCCAATCTTCCCACTCAGATATCACATTGATAATTCTATGCAATTTGGCGCCATTTATGTCAAATGTCATATTCCCTTAGTTATATGTTTCCATTCCAACCACATGAAAACTAGGAAGGATTTTTCAATTCAGTTGTGTTGTTTTTTTTTTCGTTTCCGCGTAAAATCAGGTACCGCAAATGACTATTGGACTGATTCTAGTGATATAACATTTTAAAACTTTTTTGCAATTTGACGGAAAAAAACCTGAAAAAATAATCCGGTGTCGAGGAAAACTGGTTTAAATTTTGACTTTTTTCAATTTCTAGCAAGTAAAGCAACCGAGAAGGCTTATATAGCAAGCGATTGAGAAGGATTAGCTGTGAAGTTTTTGATCAGTGCCTGAAAGATTTGTTTTACTCTTAGTAAAATTAGGTTTCAATTTTTTAGCGCCAATTGGGGAATAAAAAAAAGTTTCTGCCGCAAAAAATTTAAGAATTCTTATAAAACTTTTTTGATTCAAGTTGCCCTTACTATGATCTTGGAATATGCATTTGTTTGTAACATTCGCCCGGAAGATACATATCGACGGAAAATAAAACTAAGTCCTAAGACGACTGGCTAACGTCTAAACAGAGCTTTACATGCTTTTAACCGTCTCTACCAAGCCAGTGCTTTCTGTGGTCTTTCTAACACCGGGTCGACAAAAAAACGTTACTGCTTTCGGCTTCGGTCAAAACACTCAAATTAACTTAATTACATGCAGAAATAGTGAGCTCATGGCTGGGTCTCAGTATCCCCAGACCACGAGGTCACTCCTAAAAACAGGGCTACTACTACTTATTGAATTATTATTGTTTTTGTTCAGTAGATTAAAATCATCATCTCCATCGAAGATGGATCAACCCTTTCCCCCAACTCCTAGCTTCTCATCTTAGTAGAATGAATTCAGATGTTAATTGAATTCAAATCAGGACATGACAGGAAAGCTAAAAGTTTATATAAAACACTAATAGTTCCAGTCCCGAGACCCCTCCGGATTCTTGAATCCGGGGAAATAAGGCTCTTATTCTCCTTCCGGAAGGCTGGTTGTCCACCCTTCACCGTTGTTCGCAACGGCCTTGCAACTATTGTAGCGACACAATAGTTGCAACTCGGAGCGGTCTCTGCTACTTCTGCAAATCGTCGTTGTTTTTCAAGCACAATTCTCGTTGTTCACGCTATCGCAACTAATGTTGTTGTGTTTTCTTCGACTGTCTGCCAAAATGGCCGTTTCTGACGTTTCTCAGAAATATGACGTCATACTTCGAATTTTTAAAATTTCAAAATACCAGAATATCTTGACCTTCACCGTTTGATTAATAGTCCCAATAACGTCGTTAATCGCTTAAAACCATCAGTTCGGAATGTTCGCTGCTAAATTTCCAAATCTGCTGAATCTGCATTTTGATCCATTCTGGTCGAATGTCACATACTTCCCGGACAGTCCGGTCAATGTCCTCATTGAATCTCGCAATTTTCGTAAAATAGGTACAGTGTCATCGAACAGAATTTACAAAATGCACGAAACCTGAAACTCTCCTTGCCACAACATAACAATCATAAAACACACTGACGAAAATTAAATTGAGTACTCACATATCGGCACAGTCGAGAATTGGGATAACTAAATTAATCAGTAACTCTAGCATTAAGTATAATAACTTGAGAAGTTTGCTACTAATAAATTCCAACAAGGGAAATAAGATTTGACTCGAGAATTAAGTTTTGGAACTGGACCATTGGGATACCCCAGCTGTCCACCTTTCCTCTGAGGGTTCACTCTGGTTCACTTCTTCTTTGTCTTTGCTCTGTTTACAATCGCTCTGCTTCCTATTCAGGATAGGACAGCTCTACTCGCGTTTGATTTATATCTGGAAATTGAGAATAGCAATTTCCCGCGGCGTTTTTTCAAGTTTTTTCCCGCGATTGTAATTTGGTTGTTCTGATCTTGTCTTTCTGAGATTTTCAGTTTTCGCGAGAAAGTTGAGCATGACAGGCTCAATTCGAATTTTTGAAAAATTACATTTCATCCCAAAATTACGTAGTTCGTATTCCTCAAGGTCAAACTTCCAAATATGACCGACTGGCACATCACTAATTCATAAAAACCATCAATTTTCTCGGTTAGATGTTCCAATAAAAATTCGAATGCGAAATTGCATTTTGACCATTCTGGTCGAATGTCACATACTCCCCGGACAGCCCTATCAATGTCCTCATTGAGTCCCGTAGTCTTCATCAAAATGGTACAGTGCCATCGAACAGAGTTTACAAAATGCATGAAATCACTCTTATCCACGTCATATCGACTCACTGCAGAATATAAATGGCATCATACTACATCACTATAGCCTTCAAAGTCTTTCATTAATCTGCACATTGAGGATATGATCTAAGATAAAAACATCTTTTCTGACTTCCAATGTCAATGTCCTGATTAAAACTTTTTCTCCTAGATTTAAAAGATGTTGCTTTGCAGGACAGAACTGCCAACCAACAAGCTAAAATTATCCTACCATGCTTCTTCCCTTCGGAAATCTTGCTTGTTATCGTCCTGAATATTAAAACTAAGAAACTCTGTGATTAGAAAGAACAATGAAACCATCTCCAAGCCTTTCATCTCGCCACAAAGTGATCAGTTCTCCTAGCTGATTAAAAACAGTCATGCAGGCTGGAATATTTAAATATACTCTTTCACTCAAACCTTTCTAAGTAAATAGTAAGTAAGTGATTCTAAAGCCTTTTAACTAAAATCAAAATGCAAATTTATAAATGCAACAACTTCAAAACTCAACTAAATGTTTCAGTTTTCAATTACAACTTGGTTGCTTAGTTTCTCACTTGAGTTTTTTTACACACATAAAAGTAATCTGAGTTTTAACTTTTTCTTCATCACTCCTTTGTTTTTTTCTTTTTTCGTCGTTTAAAAGTTCTAAAACTTCTAAATTCTTCTAATTTCGTCTCTTTTTGCGTCTCGTTTTTCGGTCATTCGTCAATGTTCCATCTCTTCCTCCTGTGATACTGACTCTGCACTTTCAGTTTCTGTGTCTTGCAACACATCATTAGCTATTCTGACGCTGTTGGAAGCAGTCCTTCAACACTTCTGCTCCTCCACCCTCTGTTTGCAACAAGGTAGGGGATCCACGTTAGATTCTCTGTTCCTGCAGAAGCTGTTGTGGAGGCACAACGTCACATTTCTCTCCAAATCTTCCTTCAACATCTCTGCCTTCTCCTTTCCACTACGTTCACTTGTCCTGGAACTTTTTTTCACAGCGGTGGTCACTGCATTCCGATGAGTCACGAGATTTCGCTTGAAAACTCCTGCTTCAATGTCCAGCTGATGTTCACTGTACACTCTGCCGTGCTTCGACATATGCTTCTTAGCATATTCGTACAACCATGCAGTCATGTTAGCTCTGAACCATGGAATCAATCGTTTTCTTGCCCATATCTTCTTCACTTCCATCGGAATGTTTAGAATCTTGCACATTGTCTCAAAAAGATCTAAATCTTTCAGACTATCCAATTTCCGCAACTGTTCTCTCGTCGGTGCCTCCTGTCTATTGTTTTCTTTCACATGAGCTTCCAGCCATCGTATCGCCATCATAACTCCCACTATCACTATTGTTACGGGCTGTGATGAGTCTGGTAAACCCATGGAGAGCAGCTCTCCAGAGTCCCAGATCAACACCAGATTACTACTCTTGGGATACCACCAGGTCTGCAGCAAGCAGTGGCTGGGAAACTCGTCATTTGTCAACATGATGCTCCTCCATTTACGTTTTCCCGAAGCTTCCAGCAATGGTTCCACTTCCATCATCACTCGGTGGACTTCATCATTCTCATCTACTGCATTGTAATCTAAGCCAGTTGATCCTCTCTGTTTCTGTCTCTCAAAGTCACTGAAGTTCCCACTCACGTATCCCATGAACTTCTTTCCCAGTATCGATTCCAACTCCTCCTTGTTCTCTCTGGAACTGCTGAGAGCATCTTACATAGCAACTCGTAAGATTTCTCGGAAATTCTCGTTAGTCTAACACACTTCGGCACTGAGAAGGCTTGATCCACGATCGTTCTCGTACTCTTTACATCCACAGCTACGAAATGTACCGGGTATCTGCTCTTGCACATTGGAGCCAATGTCGAACCCACCAAATATCGTGCTCCTGATGGTCTACATTAAGTCTCACTGTGTCTGATGTTCATTTCCGTCTCGATCGCTTCCCTCCATTTTCCTATGTTTTTCTGCTCGGTTTGCAGAACTCCTGGGAATAATTCTACACTGATGGCAGTGACCATCTCATGTCTCT
Organism: Symsagittifera roscoffensis; assembly: GCF_963678635.1. Classification (NCBI taxonomy): domain Eukaryota; kingdom Metazoa; phylum Xenacoelomorpha; order Acoela; family Convolutidae; genus Symsagittifera; species Symsagittifera roscoffensis. The sequence goes on from NC_087064.1 coordinate 26,564,763, forward strand.
GTTCTAGATTCAATAGTGACTCTAGAGAACTAAACATGCTGTAGAATCTTAGTGCAGTCACTAAATTCCCCTCGGTTCCTCCATGACAATCCGCTATCAGTTCCTTTTCCGTTCTTGCTTTCATCACGACATTCCCAAACAATATCTTCAATTGCTTGTGTTGTCTCTCTAGGGTCTTCACACAGTCCAGACCTCCACAAACGTGACCCTCCAGTCCACAGACTTCCGCCAGACAGCTACCAGGTTTGACCCAGTCTTGTGGTCCCCAGCCAGGCAACTCCACTTTATCTTCACCATTATATATGATGTTAAGGTCACGCAGGTTACAGTCTGCATTCAGCTCCCTCTGCACGTCTTGTGTCGCCCGTAATATCGAGTCAGCGTTGGGACTAGGACACCATGATGGCCTCATCAATTCCCACACTGCCATCAAGCTCGTTCTCAGTAATTCATCTGAGAATCCCAACCCAAACTCCACTCTTTTGTCGGAATTTGGTACGGAAGGTGCAGTCACCTCTTCTTCCAAGACTAGTCCCAATTTGGTCTGTGGATTAATAGCGCTCTTAATCGTTAGAATTCTCGACGTCCAGAATCTCAGTAACACTGCCTGCTCGTAATCGAAGAAGCAATCGCGTATGTCTTCACTCAGGAAAGGATTGTACGCTATCCCTATGATTCCAGACACGTAGCTGTACGATTTCTTCTTGATCGGTCCACAGTATTCACTGGATTTCGGCAGTGCCCCCATAGATTCTTTAGTGAGTCTGAGCTCCTTGTTTGAGAACTTCCTGATTTCGTCTATCTTTCTCATGGGCTCTAATTCCTCGGGTTCTTTCATATTCACCCTCCTCGGTTTGCTTTGCTGCATATCCAGCAGTGCTAGCAAGAGTAAGGCTTTCGCTCGCTCATCGCCTTCCCTCAACACCTTAACACAAGTGTTCAAGGCAGGTACTGAAATCTGCTCTATCATGAATCGAATGAAACAGAGAGCGTCTCTCCGCTTCGCACACTCTACTGCTGCTCCCTCCTGGACTATCAGATCCCTCAGGTTCGTCATAAAGAAAACCTTCTCTTCTTTTGACCTCTTCCTTTCTTCTGAATCATATTCTTTGCGAGTCAATCCCATCATGCACCAGGCAAACCTCAGTTGTAACTCTGTTCTTACGTAAGGTACTGCCATGAGAGCGTGTATTCTTGGCGTAGTCCTCATCTCTTCTTCGAAGTACCTTAACACCACTGCTTTCCATGGAAGGCTCATCAACTGCTCCATCGTTTCTGCCTGTATCTCAGACGACGCTAAAGTCCCGTACGCCTTTTGCTTGAGGGTGGTGCCTTGCAACATTGTCTCCAGATAACCCTCCATGGCACTCTTATCTTCCAGAGCCATCACGTACCCTCTAGCCGAGTTTCGGTACTCCAACATTTCCATGTATCCACCGGCGGGTTCATCTATCGACACAGCCTCCGATATTGTCAGTCGGTTGTATTCTACTGGTACTAGTTGTCCTGCGACATTTCCTTTTCCGTGATTCATGGAAGATGGCTTAAAGTCTTTCATTGCGCTCTCTCCACATTGGCTGAGTATTTCCATTTCTAAGGTTGCTCCAGTCAGAGTGCGGTCACTCCTTTTGGATTTATAACCTGTTGACTTTATTCCCGCCATGAGAATGGGTGGCACCATCGCTATATCAGTCAACATTTTATCTGTGCCAGGCAATTGATAATCACCTTGTCCCAAATCCATGACCTCTTCGACTCGTTTCCTTTTCGCTGAATTGACAGCTTTCATCGATATCTCCGAATCCACCTTCGTCTTTCCTACTCTCCTCGGCATCACTCTGCTGCCTAAATTCGTTTTCATCGCATTGATCTTATCAATCACCAATTTCCATCGCATCGTTCCTCTCCTGGTTCTTGACAGATACACCACCTCTCCTTTATCGTCCTGCGGTGTCATCTTAATGCGAGAATTCGCTTCACTTTCATCAGTGGCTGAGTCAATCAACAACTCACTCAATCTCCCTTCACACTCATCAAGCTTGTCAAGGACTTCCCGCATCAAGGGTCGGTTGAGACCTGTCTTCAGAATGGACTGGGTCCCATAGCTCTGAACCACTGTCCAGACTTCTTCCATGAACGCCACTCTGTCCAATCTGCATCCCGTCCTACTTTCATGGTCTCGGTGATGTACTTCCCATTCTTCTTCGGCAACTTTCCGAAGAAAGGTACTCGGGCTGAGCCCTCTATTCTTCCTCTTCTAGGTGATTCCATGAGGATTCTTTGTTCGTTACTTCTTCAATTGCCAGGAGAGCTGCTCTCCGGCAAATTCCGTTTCATTTCCATAAAGGCTGACGGAGGCTCCAGTGTCGAAATGCCTTCATCCGCTGGCTCAGTCGTCTCTTACGTATCCGCGTTGTTCTCAATATCACTGAAGATAATGAAATCCAGGCTGGATACTCCTCCTGTCGATGCCCTGTCGTCTTCCCCACCAGCTTGACTTGCATCTTGTTGCATGGGTTCTTCGGTTTGACGGCTTCCTCCCTGTCCGTCATCTCCTTCTGACATATCTCTCTTTGAGCTCGATGGTCCTTGTTTATCATTGTCGGTTCCTTCCGGAAACTTCGGTAAGATCAATGTACCGGCCGATCTATCTTCCTCTTCTCCATGGACCACTTTGACTTCCTCGCAGCCGAAGGGTGCTAGGAAGGTTCTCGTTCGCAGCGTCCCTACTACCGTCAACTCCGGTTTCACACTAGTCAGGATCAAGGAGGCTTCAGGCAGCTCGGTCCTGCCTCTCATTTTCATAGGCGCCAAGCCTAATCCCGCCCATTCTTCATCAAATCTTCCAGGCTTGGGAGTCGCGGCGTTGCTTATTCGTCTTCTCGTCGCTTGATCCGTATAGGCAAATCGCGTGTACTGTAACACAGCGGCATTTCTTCCCACAAAGTATGTATCCATCGTTGCTACGAAATTCCCTGTTCTCCTTTCATTGGTTTCGAATGCTCTCAACCTAGGAGTTTGTACCACGGAGACTGCTTCGAGCAACATCCTTCTTATCAGAGGGAATTCAGGGATTGCCTCCGGCAGCTTCTCGTAATCACCCCAGTCCTTCATCTCTTCTCTCACTTTATGATATGTTGCAGTGAGACGAGGCACTCTGGTTATCTCACCATTCGTTTTATCATAGGGTCTCAGATTCCAAAGCTTCGGAAACACTTCGATGTGTCCTCTTTCTACTTCTCCCATGCGATCACGGAAGTGATCGTCAAAAGCAAAACTGATGACTGTCATCTCTGGCTCTGATATTTTCGCAAATAACAGATCTTCACTCATGAGCTCCCGCATTGTGTGATGCTCACACCAGTTCAGTGCACTACCGTCCACTGCTGATTTGAGGTTCAGGTGCAGCACCGACCTCCTATATGCCTCCACCTTAACATCAGGGAACACAAACGTGACTGCTGGTCCATAGATCACTGTCACAAACTCTGTGACTCCACTGATCAGTGTTAAGGGATCGGTTCTCATAGCCAAGCTCAGATCGGTTAACAGGGGCATGCCTCCAACATGTCGTCTAACATCTTCTTCTCTTTCGATAGTCTCATCTTCTCCCGTTCCAAAGCGATTTTGTTGTAAGAGATATTGGATAAGAGTGTGTCTCAGGTCTCTTATCTTATTCCACGAGTCCGTGGATTTCTTCATATCTAAATTCCTCGCTCTCTCTCTCTCATCTGCTCTGGGCAACGTGTCAATTTCATTAGTCCTCCCAAATTTCCGTGGGTAATCGCAATCAGTGTTAGAAGCCCATCTAGCCGCAGGTTCTGGATTCCTTCGGTGAGCAGCATCGCCGGTCCTTTCACGAAACTCTCTGCTCCAAACGTCACGAACAAGGCTAGTAGCTCCACTATTGACACTTCCACTACTGCTTGGAGCAATTCTTTTACCAAGTAATGAGAGACTTTCGGGTAGACTTTTTCCAAGAAGGACGCGGTCCATCCGGCTCCCAACCCTTCCAGCATGCTGTCTGTCCGTTCAAAGCCTTCCTGTCCCTTCACTTCCTGGGTCCAGAAGGTTTCCAGGGTAATCTGACACATTCTGTTTACAAATTCAGCAGTCTTTTCTCCGGCATTTTCCGCCAGGTTCACCTCTTTCAACAAATAAGCATAGATCTTCGTGACCATCACAGGGCCTTGCTCAAAAGCATCTGCACCCAATGCCGCTACTCGAGGATTTAGGTGTAGCCACTGGTTGGCTTCCGGCTTGATTCTCAAAACCATCACCTCCAAATGAGCTCTAGTCTCTAGTGAATTTTTCCTTCTCGTGTTTTCACCTGTCACTTCCATTGCTCGGATACATAAATCGTTGGACATCGCTGCAATCACTCGATGGTCGTCGTCTATTCCCGGTTTCAGTTTGAGCTGTCGACTGAAATTGGACAGTTCCAACCCCAGCACCTCGTCCAACACTAACATGTGCAGCGCATGGTCCTTGAGTCCTCTCATCGCGTTCGAGATATCTGACCACACTGCAGGTAGTTCAGCCCTGAGTGGCCTCAGGTTCTCCATCTCTATCATGCGATTTGAGGCTGATATGATCAAATTATATTTTCTTTCCGAAAGCAAGGTCACAATCGCATACACGAATTTCAGTCCATCCGGGAGATGCGCATACCCCGGAGACAACGCGAATACTACTCTCAGTGTCACTTTGGTGAACGACCCCTCCTTCGTCGCATCCACCACTTCACCCATCGACTCAAGGATATCTTTTATCGCTGGCCACACAGCATTCTCTGCCGTTGTAGGATCTCTGAGTCTGCTCAGAAAACCTCTACTGTGTAGATGGTCATTGATGCCAGCAAACACGATCGTAATTGGATTCATGTCCGTCTGCCTTTGTACCCCTATAGCCAGAGATACCGATTGCAGTAGGTCCAGGTCGACCGCTGCCAACCTTATAACGTCCGGCCAAAACAGAGACTTGGAGGTATACACGAACTCTGAAATCGCTACTATCATGATATTGGCCTTCCTCATTTCTGCTTTGTCATAGGCGGCGAAGATGGTCTCATCCTTCTTTATCGCTTTCAATCCGCCGTATCTTTGGACATCACCATCTGGATTTACTAGTTTCGGGCATATTGTTTCTTTCACATGGCCAGGGGGTGTCGTCAGCTGCCTGCACATCTTCACGTGTTGTCCAATCGGCGCTCTCGTCGTCAGAAATCTTCCTGGTCTCTCTTCACGATTCCCCTCATCATGATTCAACCTCACATCTTGCAATGGTCTCGCATTCACTGGTCCCATTGTGTTGTTAGAGGGCAGTCCCTCTAGGTCAGCAAATCTCAAAGCCGTCGTGGAGCTGAAATTTATGCTAGCGGCTATCAACCAGTCTACGCCGGTTATCGAGTACAGTCTGCTGACGGATAGCGTCGCTCCATTCAGCATCCTCCTTGCATCTTCGATGAAGCTTACCCTCTGGAGATCCAGCTTCATTAGTTCGTCTTTGTATACATGCCAGGGAGACGGTATGGGTCTTGACCACATCAACGAGCCTCTGCCCGGGCGTCTCTCCTCTCGACTGGTACTTGTCGTCTCCGATCTCGTGTCCGATCTAGACGTGCTGGTTGTCTCTTCGATTGGGTTGACAGGTCCTATTCTTCTCCTAGGATGGATGGTCCTCCTCACCGGCGCTTCTCCCAATCGAAGTGGATGCCATCCGTGGTCAGTCTGACCTGATCCATAGCTCTCAACTCATGTTCGATGTCCATGAGGATCAATCTTCCGGCATTCCAACTTGCGAGATTCCTCAAGATGTTATTCCACCTGACGACTCCTTCGTTGTGCCTTCTTCCTGCTGCTGACAAGCTCCTCGTGTTCATTGGCACAGTGCAAACGGTCAGTACCGCGCAATTGAATTTCTGCCAGAGGGTAGTAAACAAGCACACCATCATTGATTCCCATAGTGCTTCCTGCTCATCCGAACCTCTGGAGATGTCATTCGTTCCAACCAGGATCATCACATTGGGGATCCTCCCTGGATTCATTAGTTCCACCATTCGATATATCTGGGCTATCGTCGCGCCTCCGAAGGCCATCACCGTGGTGACCCACGAGGTCCTCAAATTCGATAGTACTCTGACCAAGCTCTCTCCCAGTATCAGATGTGATGTCCCCAGTGGTGGTTGCTGCAGGTTCACTGCCGGGTTCCAAGTCGCTCGATTGAAGCAAGCTCTCGGATCTGTCTCCGGAACTCCCGTGAAATTAAATCTCAATTGATTGTTCTTTTGTGCGTCTATTAAGCGAGACACTTTCTTCGCTGGCATCTTCTGTATTCTTCTATCTGGGGCCTTCGAGCTCCCCATGAGTGGCGACACGTCACTTATCCCCTGTCTGATCACGGTCTGGGAGACTCGTACTCTGCCCGTGTCGTCGATCGTTCCATAGGGTGCAGTCACCCCGGAACCTGGCGCATTCTTGTTGGCGACCAGTCGTCCAGCTGTCTCTATTAGCTTCCTCACCGTTTGTTCCACGACGGGGTCACCCAAGGTTCACTAGGGTCCGGGATTGTCACTCGATCTGTCGCTGTCGGGAGCCGTGTCTCGAGGGGTCAAGAGCTCCATCGGGGACTGCCCACGAGGAATACTCCTTGCAGGTATCACTTTCTCCACGGCCGTTGTCAATGCCATCTGTTCCGATCGCTCTTTGCAGTCCTGCCTCAAGCGCTCAATTTTTTGACCCTGCTTTTTGTTGCAATCTTCGAGCAACCTTCTCTACATGTCCCGATTGTCCTCCATCATGAGCATGCTTTTGGTCATCTCGTCCAGCTCATTTTTCGTCCTTTCCAGTTCATCCTTCATCCCATCCAGATCTTGCATGGTTTGGTTCGTCTGAACCTTTTGTCCTACTTTCGCCCTCTTTGGTGGCACAGCTGCTCTCAGTGGTGAACCAGACGAGGCAGCCTCGCTGTTCATCTCCTGATGCATTCTCGTCAGCCCAGGTTTGGGCTTGGAGGGCATAGGCATTTCACCTGGTTGGTAAGTCCTAGAACTTCCCAATCCAGGCTCATTCGCCAAGTCACTCCCTGAGAGAGCCCCGTTTCTCCACCTCATCACTCTCATGTTCGGGCGGTCTAGTACTCCCCTCTCTCCATATGCTGCCATCAACAGGACTTCCGTGGGGCGGTCCCCACGGTTGTCATGCCCCAAGATGTTGATCAGGGCGGTCAGCAACATGACTACCTCTGGGTCCTCCAGAGCGAAGTCTCGATCCATCAGCCGACGATAGATCGCATCTATCATCGGTCCTACATATGCCTCTGCCAGGTCCATCAATTCATCCAAGTTGAAATTATCCATTCTATTCTTCAAGTTCGATTCGATTTGATTCAAAGGTTTGACTCAAGTGAGTAATTAAATGATCAATCAGGATCTAGAAAAGAGGTCACGAATATCACACTTGTCAGTTTTACCTTAACAGATATCGTTAAAATTTACTTAAAAACAGTTCAGATTACAAGATATTTATCCTAAAATTTATTAAAATCAATCGGTCTCTAAAATTTTGGAATTTGACCTAAGATTGGACAGTCCAAACTTTGGATCTATTCCTAAGATTGTCATTCAATTGTTCATGGTCACTATCCCCTTCTTACCCACGATCTTAATAACCTAACACATAACATAACAAAACACACATATCACACATTACATACAACTTAGTCTTTAGTCTAACACCCTGGCGCACGTCACTCAGCCTATACTTAAGTAATATTTCTTATGTAAATATACTTGTATTTTAGTATCAGAGAATATCACGTGTACAAGCGCGTACAATTCCCGAGGATGCAGTCGTCCTCTGTTTGGATCGTACACTGGAAGCGAGAGCTTCTTCACGTCCATTTCCACGAAGAAGTCCCTCAGCCTCGTCAAGACAAGACTAGGTTCTCTCGGTCCACGTGCTGCTTCTCCGTCGCCCTCGTTACCAAGAAGTATAAGTATTTTCCTAGTATCTGTGACGCCGCCGGAGGTAAGGCCGCTACGCCCCCTATCCCTGGTCTTTGCTTCCAAAGGAATTCCACGTTTTTGTATTCTCTCTTAAAATCTGCCGCTAACGCTGTCCTAAAACTCATGTCTGCTGTGATTGCTGTCGCACATGTTCTATTTGTGAGTATGAAATCACTGTATGTTAGTATTATGTTACTTGAATATTCATTTGGTAAGTTAAAATATGACTCAACTACCCTCCCTAGGTCAGGTTTCTTAGGTTCTTCGCCTGTTTCTGCTTCTAAGTCTCCTGTTTCTCTTGCTATTTTTAATTTTTTTATTATCAAGTTTTCAGTGTGGGTAAGTCCTACCCCCACTCCCCGGACAAAAATATCCATCGACGTCCCCGTCGATCGCATACCGGGTATCAAGTCGAGGTTAGAAGCTGGAATGAGTAGTCGTCCTTCCTGGACAGCCCAGGAAGGATCATCTCGTTGGGTCTTGATGTATTTCATGCTTTCACAATCTACGTCTTGAATCGTGTCGCTGGTCTCCCCTGGGTCCGAGGTCATTTCGTTCAGCCACTCTAAGACACGCCGGTTCGTCAAGTCTTGTTCATATGACTGCTGTCGTCGAATTCTACCTCGGGTTTCGACCGGTCGTCGACCCACTCATCGTCGTGATCATCGACTATGTCAATGTCTTGTGACACAGTTATTTCTTCTAGACCCACTACTTCCGCCACTATGTTCTTCAGATCTATCCTATCCACTACAAAGTCGTCACCGTAAGGATTGTATTTCTTTCTGGGTCTTGTCCCGTCCTTCTGACGAGTCTGTATCGTGAACGGAAGATCCGGTTCCAAGTTCTTGGGAACCTCTATCTGTTCGCGATCCTGCCAATCCTCCTCTGCGTAGGGTAAGGTTTCATCGTCCGCTTCGATCACCTCGTTTGGATCCAGGTCCAGCGGTGTATTCGTTCCTTCCTCCTCGACTTCGTTTCCATCGTTCTTCTATCTGGTGCCCTTCTCGTTGACCTCACAAGCAGGATCCATCATTAGATAATCCCCTTCTTCCATGTCTGCAGGTATACACCAGTCTTCTGTCGATGGATTGTGTGGCTTGATGTTCTCGTAGTGGGCGGCTCGGCCAGTACTCAGTCTATAAAAGCGTCCCTCCTGCTGCATCTCTGTAATCATGAAGGGTCCCCTCCACTTTTTAGGAGCTTTTTCGTCCCCTTCGGTGGTATAACGTTCTGAAATACCCATACGTAGTCTCCCACCAAGTAAGCTTTTGCACCAGCTGCTTTCTTGTCGAATTTTTTCCTCTGCCTTGCCTGTGCTTGCTGAGTATTTCGTCTACACAAATCGTTCAACTCCTGTTGGCGTCTGATCACATTGCTCACGTAGACCTGTGGAGACGTTTTCTTTCCTTCATACTCTGGGTAGAAGAAGGTTAAGGGTAAAGACTTCTCGTGTCCAGTTAGCATCATGTGTGGACTGACTCCGGTGGTGGAGTGTTGCGTGCTGTTATATGCTCCCATCACCTGCGGAAGGTATCTGTCCCAATCGGTCATGTACCTGGAACAATATACTCTCAGCATCGACACTAACGTCCTATTCTGTCTTTCCACTAAGCCATTCGTCTGGGGTTGTATGTCGTGGAGTGAGCCTGAGCAACCTGTGAGCGTCTCATAAGCTCTTTCGTAAGCTCCCCTACAAAAGCTGTTCCATTATCCGCTTGAAACGTCATCGAACAGCCATGTCTCGCTATCCAAGTATTGATCAGGTGGTCGCACGTCTCTTTCGCCGATGCAGTTATGCAGGGCACGGCCTCTGCATACTTCGTAAAATGATCTATCATGACCAACACCTGATTATAACCACTGTCTGTCATGCATATCTTCTGGTGATCTATCTGCATCACCTCATTGAATTCAGACGACTCGATCGATTGTAATGGAATCGCAACTTCCTTGGATCCTTGACCTGTTGGCATGACAGACATGCTGTTACCCACTTCTCGCATGCTTTTTTCATCCCAGGCCACTCAAAGCGCTTCAGGATCCTCTGAAATACTTTATCGATCCCCTGATGGCCCATCTGATCATGCGACCTGAATAATAGTTCTGTCTGATAGAGTTGCGGTAACACTATCGCGTTATACTTGTATAGGACTCTGTCTTCTTCTCTTCTTTTGCAAGCCACTAACCCGTCCTTGTTCAAATATAACCTCCCTTCCTTCTGCATGAAGTAGTGTCTCAGGATACGATAACTATCTTCCTCGAGGTCCCCTTTATCCGGAGAACCATTCTCGATCCACCTTTTCAGGTTACTTGTCATGCGATCATTTCTCTGCGCCCTGAGAAGATCCGAGAGTCTGTATCTCGCCTTCAAGTACGTCTTCATGACCCTCATCTGACTATTCAGCTCGTTGAGCTGGTGTGTGTCTTCTTCCATCTTAACGCACCAAATTTTCGCCAACGGCTGTGTTTCTTGTTTAAACGGCTGTAGATCAATCCTGACTACCTCTTTTTGTGGCAATAGACTTATCGAACGTTTCGATACCGCTATTGTCACCAAATCATCCGCTGCGTTGTCAAAGACTCTTTCGCTTAGTATAAGGTAGCTATCACTGTCAGAATCCTGGTACACCCGTCTGTCCAGATCCCTTGCCCGAGTTTCCACTAGTAGTGTGTGGATCGCTAGTTCGGACAGTTCTGATCCCGAGCTCGAGTTCCTGTCTGAATAGGTGTCCATTCCTGAGTTTCGGGAATTGTCATCTGTTGAAGAGGTTGTGATGGAGCCTGCACGCTCCTCCAGATCATGTCTGTGCCTTCTTCGCATCCATCTGAACTCCCCGGAAAAAACCTTGTTCTCTAGGTCCTGTTTCTTATCAGGATTTTTTTCATCTATCTCAGACTCCCCGGACAAACTTTCTTGTCCCGGGTGTTGATCTTGTGCTCGCTGGCTCTTCTCATCATTCGTCTCCACGGACAAACAATCTTGCAGCAGGTTTTGTTCTACCTTCTCACCTTTTTTTATCCTGGTCCACAAAGGTGACGGTTTTCCTTCGCGTACTGCTTCCCTGTTCTTTCCGTCCGTAAGAAGTACTGGTTAAAATCTCGTGGGGTATTGTGGATACTAGTTGCTGAACTATTGTCCTACAACCCCTCTCGTTTTCTTCGTGTTGTCGTCTGGACGGCATGATCTTCATCTTCTCACTGACTATTAGCGATGCCACTGCTGCTGTCCACTCGGGGTGATCTCTGGTCACTTCTCTTTCTAACAATCCACCCAGCATCCGCATTACTTGTGGTGTGACTTGCACCGTTTTATCCAATAATGAGAGGCTGTTTATATTAATGCGAGAGAGTTCTTGCTGGACCAGGTTCGAGCGCAGCAACAAATCCAAGGGGACCGGGTCCTCCTTGGAAAGGATCTTTATCTCGGCTGCTTTCTCTACAGGTAGCTCAGGGTGCCCTGGAATTGGATGTCCTGATTTATCCAACCATCTCGTTAAGGGAAGCGCTTCATAAGTTTCTTTGTCCAGAAACGAGAATCCCTCCTTTATTTCCGCCTGATTGGCCTGCTTCTGCTCTAATCTTTCATAGAACTCAGTTTTTTTGCTGAGGCTGTCAGCATTCTGGTGTTTATCACGCATCTTATGTTCGATTATCATATGGTAGCCATCCAATCTTACTATCCATCTACCAATATAACTCTGATCCATCGAGTATGTCGTCAACCAGGATAACATTCTGTTGTCCACGCGTAACTTGAAGGGAGCGCTCCCCAAGTATGCACGGTACTTTTCCACGAAAGTGACTACTGCAAACATTTCTGCTTTTGGTGCGCCATATTTCATCTCTGTGTCACTCAAGACCTTGCTGCCGTATGCAATGGGACGGAGAACCGTTCTTCCATTCCATTCTTGCTCTTGATGCAATATTCCTGAGATGGCTACTACCGATGCGTCTGTATCAAGAACATACATGCCCTTTTCTGTAGGCATGCCTGGCACTGGCGCTTCGCGCACTTCCCGCTCTATGTTCTCGAATGCAACTTGTGCCTCATCGTTCCATTCGAACTTTTTCCCTTTGTTGCGCATCAGCTTCTGCATCGGATACACCTTGTCCGCTTACCCTTTTATGAACTTCCGGTAGTAATTGGCAAACCCTAGGAAGCTCACGAGCTGTGTGTCCGTTCTGGGAGCCTTCCATGTCAACACTGCTTCTACTGCTTCCGGGTCCGGCCTCACACCGCCTGTCCACTATTCTTCCCAGGTACTTGATTGAATCCCTAAGGATCTCACATTTCGATGGTTTGCACTTCAAGCCTGCTCTTTTTATGCATCCAAAGACCTCATCGAGCCTATCAATGTGGTCTTCCAGGGTCGGTGTCGCTATGACTACGTCATCCACGTAACACATCATGAGATTCCCGTACTTCTTGGTCACTCTCGTCAAAGCCTGAGCCATCAGTCTTTGAAAAGTGGCCGTTGCATTGCACAAGCCGAAGGGCATCCTCTTCCACTGGTACAATCCCAATTCGCACGCGAATCCAGTTCTCTCTCTATCCTTCTTCCTCAGAGGGACCTGCCAGAAGGCAGAACCCAAGTCCAATGTGGTGAAGAACTTGGCATCACCAAGCTTAGAGAGGCTCTCGTCTATTCGCGGTATCGGGTACGCATCTTTTATCGTTACCGCGTTCAAGTAACGAAAGTCGCAACCAAACCTAAGCTGCCCCCTTTCTTTTTCGCCATTACTACCCCGCAAGCCCATGGCGATTTCGAGGGTTCTATCATGTCGTATTCAAGCAACATTTCTATTTCCGCTCGGCACGCTTCCGACTTGTGTGGCGTCATTCGTCTTGCGCCTTCCCTATGGGGAACGGCGCCCTCTTCAAGTTCGATTTCGTGTTCGACGAAATTACAGCAACCGATATCCGCCTTATGTTTTGAAAATACATCTGCGTTCCGATTTAGGAGGTCCCACAATTTTTCGAAATCTCCCTCACCTATTTTCCCTTTTAAATGTTCTATCTCTGGCAAAACCGGTTTGTCAGATTCTAGTTCATATGACGAGGGGCGTTCCGGAAAATTCGAGCAGCTTGATAAGCCGTCGTCCGTTTTGGATTTCATTGAAAACAATTTATCAATAGATTTTAACTCATTAATCCTCTTTAAAATTTTATCTTTATTGGCATGATAAGGACATTCTTTCACACTATGTTTCCTCAAGTTTTGTGTCTCCTCATAGTCGGTCCTCATCGGCAAAGCGTAACCAAGCTTCTTTCCACGCTGGTTTGAAACCGTGGTGTCCAGTGTGTTCAATAACACACTGACACACAGTCCGTTTCGCGTTACCGAGAAGCTCCGGCCTAAAATCACCGAACCCTGACTAGTTGGATTCGGTACTAAGCAAACCTGTTTACTATCACTTAACGAATTCAAGTTTCTCATTCTAAAAATTGCCATTGCCACCACAGCTTATCCTGGCTGTAGTTTTACTTTTCTATCTAAAAAAATTGGTACCTTGTTTTCGTCTGTTATTATCCTATTAATTGGTTTCTTAACATACTTCCGGTCTGGGTTTCTAATCCGTATCAGACCGTTGTTCAAGTCAATCATCACGTCAAAATTCCAGACAAAATCTCTGCCCAAGATGAATTGGTCGGCGTCGTCCAAATTCTCTACTACCAGGAAGCTCATCCAAAGATCTCGTCCTCCCATGTGGAGGACCGTTATTGGTGTTCTTCCGGCTACGTAAATAGCTCCTCGATTGGCGGCGGCTAGTCGGAGATTCGTTGGAATCAGATCTTCCCTCGTGAAGCCCATTCTTTCCCAAGTTTTTATCGGCATCACACTCCGATGTCCAGAAGCCCTGTTACTCCGATTTTCGTCCCGTTGGTGTCGAGCAGACGTGCGGTCACATCTGCTTCATACCCAATGTGTACTGCATCTTGTTCCATCATGGCGTCATGGCCTATCCTGCGGACTTTGAGTTCCTCCTCACCCAAATAGATCTGCCATATTTGGTCATCATCTGTTGTTACATAAGTCCTAGTGTAGATACTGATTCCATCCACGTTCAGCATCACTTGATACGGCCCGTAGACCTCCAGGTAGCGTCCATGAAGTTTCTTCATGCGCGGGCCACCCGTTGTTAGTAGTGCTCGCACAGCCCTCGACTCAGTGCGTGGCTCCACCTGCCTCAGATAATCTGCATATGTGTCCAAATGCATCAAAGTGAACTTGGATGGTTCACTCAGATTTCTGATTACCTGATGTCCAGCCACTGAGATTCTTGACTGTATCTTGCTTCCTTGTGGCACCATGCCGAACCTCTGACCGGAGATCACATTAAGTTTCATTCTCAAACTGCTTGGTGATTTAGTCTCCTCAACCTCCGTAGCTTCGAATGTATTCAGTTGCTCCTGTAGTTTCTCATTCTCCAGTTCGAGTTTCACTTTTTGTTCGATCTCTTTTGACACCAGTTCCTGCTGCACTCTATTTAGAGCATACCTCGCGGCTGCCCTATAATCAATCTTGAAGTCATCGGCCGCAGTTACTGGTTCCGGTTCACGTGTCTCTTCTGTTACCGCTTGCATTTTCTTTGCCGCCAGCTCTTGAGGTTTATCTTTTCTGCGTGCCTCCGCTTCACTCAACAGGCGAGCCTTGCTGGCTTTCACTCCTGACAAAGCTTCTTCATGCCTTGGATGGTTGATGTCTGCCACTGCATCCCAGAATTGCGAACAATCTGATTTAAAATGACCTTCCAAGTTGCAAAAGAAACACCTTGGGCCGAATTTTGCAATTACTCTTCTCATGAAATCCTCATGGTCCAGTTCTGACGCCTCTTCGTCCTCGAGACTAAAGCCTATTGCTTTCATGCCTTGTTTGTAAGTTGGGCATGCTGACACATGATGGTCCGTTGAACTGCAATTGGCACAAGAGCGTCTCTTGTCCATATTATCCCTCGGTTTGTACCAGTTGTTCCCTTGGTTTGCTGGCCCATTGTTAAAATTGCCATAATTGTTCTTATAATAACCAGATCTCGAAGGAGGTTTCAACAAAAGATAATCTTTTGACTTGAGCCTCAACTCCTCTGGTGTTGGCGCATTGGTTGATAGTGGTGTGTAATGCGTTGCTAGCATTGTTCGAAGTTCATCATTCTTCACACCATCGATGAATTTTGAGGCTACTGCCAGGTTCATCCTTCGGTTTGACTCATCCGGTTGGCTGCGTCTTCTCAGCATTTCCAAGTCGTCTAGAATCTTGTCTATTGTTTCATCTTCCCGTTGTCTCCGTTTCTCGAAGCGCATCATTGCTTGGTGCCCCTGCACCCCTGATCCAAAACGGTTTAACACGATTTCGAAGAGTTTCTCGGCCGTGTCACGCTGATATTGCTTCTTGGCCATGACACAGTTCAGGGCTGTCCCTTCCAAGTTGCTGGTGAGCGCACTGCATTCCTGTCTCTCCGACAAGTCCTTTTCATCGAAATGCAGCTTCATTACATCTATCCAGGTATCAATACAGCCATCAGATTCATCTTTATAGCACCTTGGTTTCTTAAAGACTCTTCTGGACTTCTCACTGCGTTCATTGGTTCTGGATAACTTTGTAAGGAATGTCTCCAAAGACCTCCTGTTTAGGGGTTCAAAGGCTGTGGCCATTGCCGTAGCATCCCTTGAGTGTCCCGCCTGAGTGTCCTCGCACCTTGTCGAAGGCTCTGTATTCGTTGCATCCCTGCAATCCGAATCGCCGTGAGTGTTTCTCCCTTGGCCCACATGACTCCTCCCCGGGCTCGCATGTCCTCTGTTACCGGAATCACTTCTCCCAGTCGCATGTATGCCTTGCGTTGGTCGTTCATTAGAGGTCTGTCTGTTCCCCGTTGAACTTGCTCTACTATTCGGGCCCCATGTTCTATTATCCCTTGTGGCATAGCCTGATGAACTGCCCCTGCCTCTAGTGGATCCATATGTCCTCCTCTTTTGATGGTCGTTGAAGTTCACCTTCGGCTCCCTGCTGGGACCTCCCGAGTTCGGTTCCCCTTCTTTTGGTCCACTCTTGCTGCTTAGTAGCCCGTCCAACCTATCCATGATAGCCTGAGTTCGCCTCTCCATCATCGCGTCTATCTTTGTGTCAAGCGTCCCAAGAGACTGCTCTTGCTGAATTCTTAACTTCTCCATGTCGTCTCTTAAGCGTAACTCTCTCTGTTCCGCTTCTCTTGTCATTCGCGACAAGTTCTTCGCTATATGCTCGTCTGTTCTTTCTTTCAAGCGTTTTTCGCTCCTACCAGCTTCTTGTCTATTGCGGTTTATTTCTTCCCGCAGACTTTCTCTTTCAATGTGAACTGCTCTTTCTAGTTCACTCATTCTTATGGACATCTGTTCATTTTGTTCTCCTAAACTGTCCACTATGTTGTTCAAGGCTTCTTCTAGTGCTGCCCCGTTATCCACGAGTGGCGTCACTAGTGGCGGTGTAACCCTGTCGGTCCCAGGTAGCTTTGTGCTGGTCGAGATTCGGGCCTTGACTCTCCGCCTCGACGTCTTTTCATTAACCACATCGGGATTCACCAATGCGTTGCCTAGCCCTCTGTTTCTACTCTCCCCAGTTTGCGGCTCTGAATTTGTCATAATCGCGAAGCCTCTCGACTGGTCCGGTGTGTTTACCTCTTTGCTTATCGTTCTCACCACACCAAATTTGTCCATGGTTCCAGTCTCTCTTTCGACGTATGCCTCGTTCTCCTGGGTCGAACTATTGAGGCTGACTTGAGACCCAAAGTCCACTTGCTCTTCTTCGTCGTCGTCCTCCTCCTCCTGGGATTCAGCTTCATTTCCTGTGCCCCCTCCCATGGTGAATGGAAAGATGTTTCCTAAGGTGTTCCTCATTCCTTCTGAGAACGATGATGACGTTGTTTGTTTCTCAGTCCCGCCTTCCATCATAGTGTTGTCTGTTGGAGATCTTCTAGTTGCCGCTATTTCAGTTGAGATGTCGGACAGTTCCGACATCTCCTCTCGATCTAATGTCCCGGTGGAAGTGGCAAAATCATGGCCTTCTTCTACCGGAGTAGATTCACTCGCCAGCCTTCTGCCTCTCCCTTCCAGTCCATGTACTTCCTGGTTGTCGTTCATGGCATGGTCCGTATTGACATCCACTTCTAACAGTTCTCTTCGCTCTTCTGAGGTCTTCTGACTCCTTGTTTCAACCGTTCTGCCTGAAACTGTCTCCCCTTTGTCGGTCCGGGCTCGTTTGATCCAATCCACGAAGGGATCGGTCATTGTTTTTCTTTGCTTTTTAGGTATGAATTTCCTGGAGCTATTACCTCGTTTAGGTATCCTTGACTTGTCTAGACGGCCTACACTCTTCTAGTTCAATGCAAAACACCCGATCTAAAACGCTTTAGTTGAAAACATTTTCGGAAAACTATGCTACCTGTACCCCTCCGGATTGATGAATCCACCAAATCAAACACGTTAAATTCGATTTCTCTGCAACCAGTAAGGTTTTTGGGAAGCGGGTTTTAAAACTTGTAGATTCACTAGTGGACGTTGTCTGAACAACTATTTTCACTGTTCTAACTCAAAAATTTCAAAAAATTTTCTGAATTTATTGTGTTTCGTTTTCTCAAAAATCACGAAAATTCGGTTTTTGGTTCCAAATTAGTTCCAACCACTTCCGAACTGAACTTAACCGGTTCTATCTCACCACACCAAATTTGTCCATGGTTCCAGTCTCTCTTTCGACGTATGACTCGTTCTCCTGGGTCGAACTATTGAGGCTGACTTGAGACCCAAAGTCCACTTGCTCTTCTTCGTCGTCGTCCTCCTCCTCCTGGGATTCAGCTTCATTTCCTGTGCCCCCTCCCATGGTGAATGGAAAGATGTTTCCTAAGGTGTTCCTCATTCCTTCTGAGAACGATGATGACGTTGTTTGTTTCTCAGTCCCGCCTTCCATCATAGTGTTGTCTGTTGGAGATCTTCTAGTTGCCGCTATTTCAGTTGAGATGTCGGACAGTTCCGACATCTCCTCTCGATCTAATGTCCCGGTGGAA
Source organism: Symsagittifera roscoffensis (assembly GCF_963678635.1). Classification (NCBI taxonomy): domain Eukaryota; kingdom Metazoa; phylum Xenacoelomorpha; order Acoela; family Convolutidae; genus Symsagittifera; species Symsagittifera roscoffensis. Next base: position 26,582,803 of record NC_087064.1, read on the forward strand.
GTGGCAAAATCATGGCCTTCTTCTACCGGAGTAGATTCACTCGCCAGCCTTCTGCCTCTCCCTTCCAGTCCATGTACTTCCTGGTTGTCGTTCATGGCATGGTCCGTATTGACCTCCACTTCTAACAGTTCTTTTCGCTCTTCTGAGGTCTTCTGACTCCTTGTTTCAACCGTTCTGCCTGAAACCGTCTCCCCTTTGTCGGTCCGGGCTCGTTTGATCCAATCCACGAAGGGATCGGTCATTGTTTTTCTTTGCTTTTTAGGTATGAATTTCCTGGAGCTATTACCTCGTTTAGGTATCCTTGACTTGTCTAGACTCATTCTCAATTTGTCACTTCTTAATGCCTATGCTTTTAATTCGATTGCTAGTGACCTTCTAGTTTGACTAACAATAATAATGACACAACACAATAAATTTCACAGGATTCTGTAAAATAGTGACCACGAATCCCTGTATGTTATCAGAGTACAGTTTGTATATAATTTATTCACACTAACCGATCATCGATCGTAAGATTTGAGAACTAGCGCAATATGATGCTATCAGTCAATTTAAAAGATAGTGTACTCACTACCCAATCAAGCACAGTTTATGTTGATTTAAAATCAAAAACAAAAAATATATATATATAATGACAGAATATGAATACCTCTACATAAAAAAAACGTATGTGTATTGTACTTTTAGTCGGTTGCAGTACAGTAGTCGAACTTGTATTTTTTTTTTTAAGAAAAAGCTTTCCCTGCTTGGTGCTGCACCAAACAGACAAAACTTTGAAGGCAGTAATTTTCTCAATTGGGCGTCTATTGCACCCACCGAGTAATGTGTTACCTATCTGTCTTTGGACTACCCGAGCTAGACCTACTACAATCCTCAGGGCAGCCACTTTTCACAAAAACGTATTGGGTTTCAATCCACACCAATGAATTACGCTCTTTTTAGTTTAGACTTAGTGTCGCGAATATCCGAGTTCGGACCTGTTTTGTTTTGGTCTGGTTTCCATTGAAAGGCAAGTTACCAGTGCAGTCACTGATTCCTAACCTGTCTACTAATAACATAATACCTCTCACTTTAATCTTTCTTCCGTTTATCTAAGTCCTTTAATAAAATAATACCCCTCCGGATTGGAAAAAATAGGACCCTTCCGGACTAACAAAATTTAGACCCCTCCGGATTGGGACCCCTCTGAGTTAGTAGATATAAGATCCCTCCGGATTGGGACCCCTCCGAATTAGCAAATATAAGACCCCTCCGGATTGGGACCCCTCCGAATTAGCAAATATAAGACCCCTCCGGATTGGGAGCCCTCTGGTTTGTAACAGTAGCTTTTCGGAGATTTCCTTATTTCAACCTATACCCCTCCGGATACGTTCTCCGATGCAATTTTGCTTTTTCAATTAACTAAGAAGGGTATGTACTGCTTTCCTAGACCCTTCCGGATTGGAGTAAGGCCTCTTATTTGACAATTGACGCTAACGGTGAAGGGTCTTATCGCTCGCCTAACTTCGGCTCGATTAAGGTTTTCCTGTGCCTTTAGCCTTCCCTTTTCGTCTAGAAGAGCCTAAAGTGACTTTATTCAACCGCTATTACCTTTTGGTAGGGGTGTAAGGGCTTTTCTAAAAGAAATTTATAAAACGTGAAGGGTCTACCCTCCCAAATTGGTGAATTTGCTAAAAACAATCTCAAAAAATTGTCACGCTTACTTTTTCGAAAAACTTTTGTCCTTATCAGTAAGCTCAGCTAATTTCTGATCTATTGGTACCAAGATCAACTCGATATACCCAGTAGTTCCGAAGTTATCAACCAAAACGTCTTTTCTCTAAAGTCAAAAAATTTGTCTCTAGTAGGTTCCGCCTAACTTTTTCCGCAATTCTGTTCTTTTCGACCTGAAAATTATTGATCCGAGCTCAGACGGCCTACACTCTTCTAGTTCAATGCAAAACACCCGATCTAAAACGCTTTAGTTGAAAACATGTTCGGAAAACTATGCTACCTGTACCCCTCCGGATTGATGAATCCACCAAATCAAACACGTTAAATTCGATTTCTCTGCAACCAGTAAGGCTTTTGGGAAGCGGGTTTTAAAACTTGTAGATTCACTAGTGGACGTTGTCTGAACAACTATTTTTACTGTTCTAACTCAAAAATTTCAAAAAATTTTCTGAATTTATTGTGTTTCGTTTTCTCAAAAATCACGAAAATTCGGTTTTTGGTTCCAAATTAGTTCCAACCACTTCCGAACTGAACTTAACCGGTTCTATCTATTATGGTAGTGCAGTTACGATTAAACACACTACTTCAGCGCTTTTTTTCGAATCAAAAAATATCGATATCTCAAAAATCGCGACTTTTGGGGGGATCAAAATGTCACTATTTTGACCCTAAAAACCGGTCTGCTTTCTGTGTTTTTCACTGAAAAAACGATATAGGAGTATTAATTAGGTTATATAAGTAATAATATTAGTAATACTATACCCCTCCGGGTTTGTTCAATATCCGAATTAAGGTGCTTAACTCGGATATTCGCAGTTCGGTGAAGGGTCACAACAGTGCAGCACTGTCGATCCCCCCACAGATTACTATCTTACTTTTTGTACCAAAAGGGATACAAAACTTGTTAACGATACCCAACAGTCGAATGTTGTTGTCGTTGAGCCCCTTCTTGATGCTCTTTGTACTGCTTGCCGGATCAGTCTTCTCCCAAGACCCTTCCGAATTGAGCGCAAATCAGCTGACCCTTCCGGATTGAGCGCAATTTATCATTAACGTGCTTAAATGCTCAAATAACCCTACAGTACAAGCCTCACAAACGGGCTACAAAATTGATCGTAACAATCCTGACTGATATAAATGCCTGTATCAACAATATATCTATCAACAACAAACGGGAGGGTCGGATCACATCTTGTCTGGGGGATGATTTCTACTGATTTTTTACTTTTTTTTTTTTTACTGTTTTTGGTTTTTTCGGTTAATTTTTATGTTTTTTGTTTTTCTTGGGTACTATACTACTTTTTGTTTGGTTTTATATATATCTTTAAGTGTTTTTGGTCACAAACTTTTCAGGGAACGAGTGAATGGCCGATCCCCCCACCCTTCCTGATTCGTGAATTTTCGGTCTTAACTAGGTTAAAAATCTATTCACGGTAATGCGGAAGGCTTCCGCATTCCGAACTACTCTTCCGCCCCGGCGGTTTAGGCCTATTAAGGGCGTTAATGTGAGCATCCGATCAGCGCGGAGTGCTCGTTAACGGTTCTGCCGGTCATGATGTTAAAAAAGAATAACACCCAGGAGCGCCATAAAAACATCTATGTAACATTCGCCCGGAAGATACATATCGATGGAAAATAAAACTAAGTCCTAAGACGACTGGCTAACGACTAAACAGAGCTTTACATGCTTTTTACCGTCTCTACCAAGCCAGTGCTTTCGGTGGTCTTTCTAACATCGGGTCGACAAAAAAACGTTACTGCTTTCGGCTTCGGTCAAAACACTCAAATTAACCTAATTACATGCAGAAATAGTGAGCTCATGGCTGGGTCTCAGTATTCCCAGACCACGAGGTCACTCCTAAAAACAGGGCTACTACTACTTATTGAATTATTATTGTTTTTGTTCAGTAGATTAAAATCATCATCTCCATCGAAGATGGATCAACCCTTTCCCCCAACTCCTAGCTTCTCATCTTAGTAGAATGAATTCAGTTGTTAATTGAATTCAAATCAGGACATGACAGGAAAGCTAAAAATTTATATAAAACACTAATAGTTCCAGTCCCGAGACCCCTCCGGATTCTTGAATCCGGGGAAATAAGGCTCTTATTCTCCTTCCGGAAGGCTGGTTTTCCACCCTTCACCGTTGTTCGCAACGGCCTTGCAACTATTGTAGCGACACAATAGTTGCAACTCGGAGCGGTCTCTGCTACTTCTGCAAATCGTCGTTGTTTTTCAAGCACAATTCTCGTTGTTCACGCTATCGCAACTAATGTTGTTGTGTTTTCTTCGACTTTCTGCCAAAATGGCCGTTTCTGACGTTTCTCAGAAATATGACGTCATACTTCGAATTTTGAAAAATTTTCAAAATACCAGAATATCTTGACCTTCACCGTTTGATTAATAGTCCCAATAACGTCGTTAATTGCTTAAAACCATCAATTCGGAATGTTCGCTGCTAAATTTCCAAATCTGCTGAATCTGCATTTTGATCCATTCTGGTCGAATGTCACAGTTCTAGGGTTTAGTTTCATCACAACACGCACAAAGAAATGACTGTAAACTGAAACAAACATGTTTTTGTGTAGTTTTGCTAGGAATGTTGTCGGAATTTTCTTGTTTTTGCACGGCAACCGGCTATTCTTGTAAATGTTTCAACGTAATTCATTGTTTCGTAATTTTTTTTATAAATTTCGATTGTTCATTTCCCATAACTTATGTGACATTCGACCAGAATTTATCAAAATGCAAGCCGGAACTCGAGTTTTTTTTATGCATCTGACGAGAAGATTGGCGTTTTTAGAGTATTAACGGTGTTAATACTGTATTTTAACAAACGAGAAAGGCTAGGGGTGAGACAGGGGTGAGAAGACAGGGATGAGAAGAGTGTGATTTGTTTTGCTTTGTGCCTTGTGAGATTCATTACTCGTGGCCTGCAAAACAATGACCACAGTACTTTTGCCTGCTGTTTGGCTCAGAAAAATTTTAAAAAGAAAACTAACTTGGAAAATTGTGTTAGACTAATTAAAATTCTTTAAAAAAGTTCAAGTATCTGTACATAGACTGAAGTTTCTGAGAAAATGTCTGAAAAACGATCTAATACCGGACTTTTTGAAGTTTAGGGTCCCCGAGAACGGGGTTTTTTCGGACCAAGCTGTGCATAATTTCCAATTGAAACTACTAAGGACTGAAACTTCTAGGGCAAATGAGGATAGGAAAAGGTACGAGGAGATGCTAAGGAAAGCAAGATCACTGGTGCAAAAAGAAATTGACAAACAGTGGTGGGCATCCATTTTCCGATTCGTGAGGCGTCAAGTTGAGGCAAGCTTAAAGACAACATCAGAAAACCATAGAAAAAAGTTAGAAAAACTGTCCGAGAGACAAGATAAACCTCTTGGGGGGAGAAATGAGCGATCAGTTAAGGTACTTGATAATATTGAACTGCCTGAATGGGTATATGAAGTGCTATCAATGGGCCCCAAGCATCCAATTAGAGACAAATTTAACGAAACACACTTTTTGGCGGATATAGACATTTTTCTCTCAAAATTGAAAAATCAAAAAACATATGGTGAAACGTTATGTGAAATAGAAGCCGCGGCAAAGGCATATGCAAAAACTGTACGGCAAACCCCAAGAGACAAAGCCGTAGAAAAAACGAGGAAATATCTCAAAGATAATGGTTTGCTGGCTGTGCCTTTTGATAAGGGGGTTGGTTTTTGCATAATGAGGAAACAAACATATGAATCAAAGCTGGAATCCTTGTTGCAATCTGCTCAGTTTGTGAAAAAAGATACAACCACTGATGAGGTGATACTGAAAATTGAGAAGAAACTTAACAAAAAATTACTAGCCATGAACAAAAGAGACGAGATAAGTGATCATTTATATTCTAAGATGAGATCAACAGGGGGGCAACCCGCCCGTTTGTACGGTTTAGCTAAGGTACACAAGGATGAGACACCCCTACGACCTGTACTATCACTTCCCGGCAGCTCGTATGAGAACCTTAACAAAATGCTTGCAAAGTTTTTTGACAACATCGATGGAGCAAATATAGAAACCAATACTAAAGAGGCTAGAGAAAAAATAGAAAACATTGCTCTAGATCCGGATGAAACCATAATATCTCTTGATGTGAAAAGTTTGTACACCAACGTTCCCCTGAAGGAGGCAATTGAAATTGCTTTACAGAAGCTGTACAGCCAGGAGTCTCCTCCTGAAATTCAAAGAGCAACCATGAAAAGGCTTTTGAATATGGCGGTCAGCAAAGTATATTTCGAGTGTAATGATTCATGGTATGTACAAGTTGATGGTTTAGCAATTGGCGCGTCCCTCGCTGTAATTCTGGCAAACTTATGGCTGAAAGAATACGAATTTGCTCTATGACAACAAATACCGGTGGGAACGGGGGTACAGCAAATTAATGACAGAAACGGCTTGTGCCCATGTTGCAGCAGGAAAGTCACATTTAGATCCAAGGGGGTTGAATGCGACAGTTGCCAAAACTGGTATCATTCCAAAATGCGGAAAAACATCCGATGACGTATACGCATCAATAACCGAGATAATCTGGTACTGTGAAAGCTGCTGCCGAGCTAAGAACAAGGAGAAGGAGACTCCCCAGGTGAAATTGTTCCTCAGGTATGTGGATGACATTGTTAGAACAGTCAGAGGGGAGCCGAGTTGTCCTCTTGATGCCGCCAATTCTCTTCAACCAGATTTGCAGTTCATTCTAGAGAAAACTAATTCGGAGGTGAATTTGCCGTTCCTGGATTTGAACATAAATGTATCGCAGGGTAGGCGTGTAACTTGCAGTTGGTATCAAAAACCAACAGATACAGGGACTATACTGAACTATAGAAGCTGCGCCTCAACTCAGTATAAGCGTAGTGTTATCCAAGGCACTGTACACAGGGTTTTTAGGAGTACATCTAGCTGGGAGCATTTTGATAAGGCTATGGAAACTAAAAGGGCGCAATGGCTGACAAATCAGTACCCTGAAAATTGGTCCGCAAAGGTGGCTTCAGACGCCTTGTGCAAGATCATCGAGGGTAAGGGCAAGCCCCTGGATAGTGACAGGGGTTTGTCAGTTCAATCACCAAAGGATGTGAAGCCCCCAATGCTGATGGTGCAATATAGAGGTAACCAGAGACAATATTTTGCTAACAGGTTACGAAAACTAACTAACGTTCAAGTGGTTTTCACCACAAGAAAACTGCAATCATGTTTACCATCACTGAAGTCAGCATTTTCTAATGACCTGAAGTCATGAGTGGTTTATAAACTGTCATGAAGTGGATGCACTTCCACGTATTTTGGACAAACTGTTCGACATTTGACCACTAGAATTGAGGAACATAAGAAAGCAGACTCACCGGTAGGCATCCAACTTCAGCAATGCCAACTTGAGGGAAATAGCGCAGATCTTAGTTGGGAAATTATAGATAGGTCAAACAACCAAACAAAATTGCTAACACTAGAGGCAATACATATCAGGAAAGAGAAACCGGGCTTGAACACGCGCGATGAGTTTAGGAGCAGGGAGTTAACACTGAAAATTTAGTCCCAAAATATTTTTGGTTTTTTATTCAAAACGTACATGTCTAAATCAAAATTATGACTCAGAAATTTCCAGACAAATTAATTTAAAAATGTTTAATTAATTTTAGAGGTTTAAAGTATTTTAATCTTAATAGTAATTTAGAGGTCAACTGTGATTGGCTTATTTTTTATCACGATGGTTTAGAACCAAATTGTAAGTGATTTATTGTAAATAACATTTGTAAATTGATGTTTTATCGTCATTTAGAGTAGTTTATTGTAAAAATCCTGACGATGCACATAGTTGCGAAAACGTTTGAAATTTACTTTTTAGCAAAAATTTCTTCAGAAAGATTAGTTTTGACTGACATGTGAATTTTTAAAATTTCGATTTAGACGTGAAAGACACGTAACCTTTTAATCTTTCGCACACACTAAAAAGGCAAAAACACAACAACAGAATTCTCAACGAGAACAACAACGCTATTCCTGGACGGAGAGAATACGAACGATACGAGCATTATCGCAAACGATGATAACCATTCCGATTTGTAACAATTGTGCCGCTACAATCGCTACAACGCAAAACCCGAGAACCAGAAAGGGTATTACGACGGCGAGTCTAGCCTTCTGGGAACAAATAGGACTGCTATTTCCCCGGGTTCGAGAATCCGGAGGGGTCTCGGGACTAGAACTCAAACTGTATTTTACGAAGTTTCAGCTTCCTGGTCATGTCCTGAATTGAATTACTAACATCTAGATTCGTGTTCAGATAATGAGAAGCTAGGAGTTGAGGGAAAGGGTTGATCATCTTCGATGGAGATGATGATTTTACTACTGAATAATAAGAATAGTAATATAAGAAATATGTTGTAGCCCCGTTTTTAGGAGTGACCTTGTGGTCTGGGGATACTGAGACCCAGCCATGAGCTCACTAGTTCGATCGAAGCCGGAAACGTTTTTGTCGACCCGATGTTAGAAAGACCACCAAAAGAACTGGCTTTGGTAGACACGGTTAAAATCATGTAGAGCTTTGCTTAGACGCTAACCAGTCGTTTTAGAACCTAGCTTTATTTTCCTTCGATATGTACTTCCGGGTGAATGTTACATTGCTTCAGAGTTTTCCCCATAATTTTGAAATAAATATTATTTTATTTAACTATTTTAGTAGTGTGTTTTTTAGTTAGTTCAGGGTATTTTTTTGTTTGTTTTCAATATTCGACCAATTGTAGATCTGATTTATTGTGAATAAATAAAATAATATAAAAAAATTTTTTGTTTGAAAAGAAAAATTTCAAATCTATATCATATTTTTAGATGAAATTTTTTTTGGTTTCATGGCTTAATTGGATATGAGGTTTTGCATAGTTTTTTCAAAGATTTTTCTTCATCTGTTAAAAAAGAAATTGAACTTCTGAAACATAGCTTTCCTGAGCTGAAAGTTAAAACTGCTTCATGAGTGATTGTTTTGAAGGTCAAAACTTTGGTTGAAGAAACTTTTGTTTATCTGTCAATTGTAAGTCAACTGCATAATGTTGTTACTCTAGCGAGTTTGCTAGTACGAAGCTTCTTTTTTCCAACCGAATTCGCTTATAAACCACGATAAATCTTGATTTGCTATAATCATGATCGGAATTTTATTAGAAATTTCATAGCATCTCATTGCCGATTTTTTATTACTCAACCTTACCATAAGCAAGGGTATTGCAATCGGGTACTAGACTTTTCCCCCATAAATTATTTTGTTCAGAGAATGCTTAAAATTATATGCTCTATTTAGGTTCAGTTTATAATCAATTCAAATTTTGTTTCATCGCATGCACACTTGGTCAAGACAAAACGAATGCGCCTGGTACTGCAAAGGTTCAGGGTTCGAATCTGACAGGACCTGTTTTTTCAAAGGGGAGTACTCCGTTTGAAAAAATCATCGTCGGCGTACTATTGTCTGCTTATGTTTTGCCGGATTAGTTGCCGTTTTATAGATTTTAAAAAATCTTTCAGTTACAGTTGATTTTAGTATTCTGATTTACTTCTGCTGTTTGTAATTTTACTGTCTTTGTTTTCGTATATATATATATTTTTTTTGGCCTACATATTTTTTCTGCCCAAATGATTTCGGCCTGTTTTTAATAAAGTATCTGTACATAGACTGAAGTTTCTGAGAAAATGTCTGAAAAACGATCTAATACCGGACTTTTTGAAGTTTAGGGTCCCCGAGAACGGGGTTTTTTCGGACCAAGCTGTGCATAATTTCCAATTGAAACTACTAAGGACTGAAACTTCTAGGGCAAATGAGGATAGGAAAAGGTACGAGGAGATGCTAAGGAAAGCAAGATCACTGGTGCAAAAAGAAATTGACAAACAGTGGTGGGCATCCATTTTCCGATTCGTGAGGCGTCAAGTTGAGGCAAGCTTAAAGACAACATCAGAAAACCATAGAAAAAAGTTAGAAAAACTGTCCGAGAGACAAGATAAACCTCTTGGGGGGAGAAATGAGCGATCAGTTAAGGTACTTGATAATATTGAACTGCCTGAATGGGTATATGAAGTGCTATCAATGGGCCCCAAGCATCCAATTAGAGACAAATTTAACGAAACACACTTTTTGGCGGATATAGACATTTTTCTCTCAAAATTGAAAAATCAAAAAACATATGGTGAAACGTTATGTGAAATAGAAGCCGCGGCAAAGGCATATGCAAAAACTGTACGGCAAACCCCAAGAGACAAAGCCGTAGAAAAAACGAGGAAATATCTCAAAGATAATGGTTTGCTGGCTGTGCCTTTTGATAAGGGGGTTGGTTTTTGCATAATGAGGAAACAAACATATGAATCAAAGCTGGAATCCTTGTTGCAATCTGCTCAGTTTGTGAAAAAAGATACAACCACTGATGAGGTGATACTGAAAATTGAGAAGAAACTTAACAAAAAATTACTAGCCATGAACAAAAGAGACGAGATAAGTGATCATTTATATTCTAAGATGAGATCAACAGGGGGGCAACCCGCCCGTTTGTACGGTTTAGCTAAGGTACACAAGGATGAGACACCCCTACGACCTGTACTATCACTTCCCGGCAGCTCGTATGAGAACCTTAACAAAATGCTTGCAAAGTTTTTTGACAACATCGATGGAGCAAATATAGAAACCAATACTAAAGAGGCTAGAGAAAAAATAGAAAACATTGCTCTAGATCCGGATGAAACCATAATATCTCTTGATGTGAAAAGTTTGTACACCAACGTTCCCCTGAAGGAGGCAATTGAAATTGCTTTACAGAAGCTGTACAGCCAGGAGTCTCCTCCTGAAATTCAAAGAGCAACCATGAAAAGGCTTTTGAATATGGCGGTCAGCAAAGTATATTTCGAGTGTAATGATTCATGGTATGTACAAGTTGATGGTTTAGCAATTGGCGCGTCCCTCGCTGTAATTCTGGCAAACTTATGGCTGAAAGAATACGAATTTGCTCTATGACAACAAATACCGGTGGGAACGGGGGTACAGCAAATTAATGACAGAAACGGCTTGTGCCCATGTTGCAGCAGGAAAGTCACATTTAGATCCAAGGGGGTTGAATGCGACAGTTGCCAAAACTGGTATCATTCCAAAATGCGGAAAAACATCCGATGACGTATACGCATCAATAACCGAGATAATCTGGTACTGTGAAAGCTGCTGCCGAGCTAAGAACAAGGAGAAGGAGACTCCCCAGGTGAAATTGTTCCTCAGGTATGTGGATGACATTGTTAGAACAGTCAGAGGGGAGCCGAGTTGTCCTCTTGATGCCGCCAATTCTCTTCAACCAGATTTGCAGTTCATTCTAGAGAAAACTAATTCGGAGGTGAATTTGCCGTTCCTGGATTTGAACATAAATGTATCGCAGGGTAGGCGTGTAACTTGCAGTTGGTATCAAAAACCAACAGATACAGGGACTATACTGAACTATAGAAGCTGCGCCTCAACTCAGTATAAGCGTAGTGTTATCCAAGGCACTGTACACAGGGTTTTTAGGAGTACATCTAGCTGGGAGCATTTTGATAAGGCTATGGAAACTAAAAGGGCGCAATGGCTGACAAATCAGTACCCTGAAAATTGGTCCGCAAAGGTGGCTTCAGACGCCTTGTGCAAGATCATCGAGGGTAAGGGCAAGCCCCTGGATAGTGACAGGGGTTTGTCAGTTCAATCAACAAAGGATGTGAAGCCCCCAATGCTGATGGTGCAATATAGAGGTAACCAGAGACAATATTTTGCTAACAGGTTACGAAAACTAACTAACGTTCAAGTGGTTTTCACCACAAGAAAACTGCAATCATGTTTACCATCACTGAAGTCAGCATTTTCTAATGACCTGAAGTCATGAGTGGTTTATAAACTGTCATGAAGTGGATGCACTTCCACGTATTTTGGACAAACTGTTCGACATTTGACCACTAGAATTGAGGAACATAAGAAAGCAGACTCACCGGTAGGCATCCAACTTCAGCAATGCCAACTTGAGTGAAATAGCGCAGATCTTAGTTGGGAAATTATAGATAGGTCAAACAACCAAACAAAATTGCTAACACTAGAGGCAATACATATCAGGAAAGAGAAACCGGGCTTGAACACGCGCGATGAGTTTAGGAGCAGGGAGTTAACACTGAAAATTTAGTCCCAAAATATTTTTGGTTTTTTATTCAAAACGTACATGTCTAAATCAAAATTATGACTCAGAAATTTCCAGACAAATTAATTTAAAAATGTTTAATTAATTTTAGAGGTTTAAAGTATTTTAATCTTAATAGTAATTTAGAGGTCAACTGTGATTGGCTTATTTTTTATCACGATGGTTTAGAACCAAATTGTAAGTGATTTATTGTAAATAACATTTGTAAATTGATGTTTTATCGTCATTTAGAGTAGTTTATTGTAAAAATCCTGACGATGCACATAGTTGCGAAAACGTTTGAAATTTACTTTTTAGCAAAAATTTCTTCAGAAAGATTAGTTTTGACTGACATGTGAATTTTTAAAATTTCGATTTAGACGTGAAAGACACGTAACCTTTTAATCTTTCGCACACACTAAAAAGGCAAAAACACAACAACAGAATTCTCAACGAGAACAACAACGCTATTCCTGGACGGAGAGAATACGAACGATACGAGCATTATCGCAAACGATGATAACCATTCCGATTTGTAACAATTGTGCCGCTACAATCGCTACAACGCAAAACCCGAGAACCAGAAAGGGTATTACGACGGCGAGTCTAGCCTTCTGGGAACAAATAGGACTGCTATTTCCCCGGGTTCGAGAATCCGGAGGGGTCTCGGGACTAGAACTCAAACTGTATTTTACGAAGTTTCAGCTTCCTGGTCATGTCCTGAATTGAATTACTAACATCTAGATTCGTGTTCAGATAATGAGAAGCTAGGAGTTGAGGGAAAGGGTTGATCATCTTCGATGGAGATGATGATTTTACTACTGAATAATAAGAATAGTAATATAAGAAATATGTTGTAGCCCCGTTTTTAGGAGTGACCTTGTGGTCTGGGGATACTGAGACCCAGCCATGAGCTCACTAGTTCGATCGAAGCCGGAAACGTTTTTGTCGACCCGATGTTAGAAAGACCACCAAAAGAACTGGCTTTGGTAGACACGGTTAAAATCATGTAGAGCTTTGCTTAGACGCTAACCAGTCGTTTTAGAACCTAGCTTTATTTTCCTTCGATATGTACTTCCGGGTGAATGTTACATTGCTTCAGAGTTTTCCCCATAATTTTGAAATAAATATTATTTTATTTAACTATTTTAGTAGTGTGTTTTTTAGTTAGTTCAGGGTATTTTTTTGTTTGTTTTCAATATTCGACCAATTGTAGATCTGATTTATTGTGAATAAATAAAATAATATAAAAAAATTTTTTGTTTGAAAAGAAAAATTTCAAATCTATATCATATTTTTAGATGAAATTTTTTTTGGTTTCATGGCTTAATTGGATATGAGGTTTTGCATAGTTTTTTCAAAGATTTTTCTTCATCTGTTAAAAAAGAAATTGAACTTCTGAAACATAGCTTTCCTGAGCTGAAAGTTAAAACTGCTTCATGAGTGATTGTTTTGAAGGTCAAAACTTTGGTTGAAGAAACTTTTGTTTATCTGTCAATTGTAAGTCAACTGCATAATGTTGTTACTCTAGCGAGTTTGCTAGTACGAAGCTTCTTTTTTCCAACCGAATTCGCTTATAAACCACGATAAATCTTGATTTGCTATAATCATGATCGGAATTTTATTAGAAATTTCATAGCATCTCATTGCCGATTTTTTATTACTCAACCTTACCATAAGCAAGGGTATTGCAATCGGGTACTAGACTTTTCCCCCATAAATTATTTTGTTCAGAGAATGCTTAAAATTATATGCTCTATTTAGGTTCAGTTTATAATCAATTCAAATTTTGTTTCATCGCATGCACACTTGGTCAAGACAAAACGAATGCGCCTGGTACTGCAAAGGTTCAGGGTTCGAATCTGACAGGACCTGTTTTTTCAAAGGGGAGTACTCCGTTTGAAAAAATCATCGTCGGCGTACTATTGTCTGCTTATGTTTTGCCGGATTAGTTGCCGTTTTATAGATTTTAAAAAATCTTTCAGTTACAGTTGATTTTAGTATTCTGATTTACTTCTGCTGTTTGTAATTTTACTGTCTTTGTTTTCGTATATATATATATTTTTTTTGGCCTACATATTTTTTCTGCCCAAATGATTTCGGCCTGTTTTTAATTGCCTTAGTGAACTAATTTCGAGTTAATTCAACGGATGCATATTTTTTATGCTCTCCTCTGCATCGCACAGAATGTCTTAAAAGATATAATAGTTTAAGTTATTCATAACAACAAATTTTTTCGGCTTGATAGTTTTCGGCTTATATTATTTCGGCTTGTTGGTCTCATACTGCGTCTTTCGAAAGCAGAAAAAAGTGGGTGCTGGACATCAAGCCGACGGGACTTCAAGCCGAATTCTAAAATTAGGGACTTCAAGCCGAATAGTTCTTTATAAAGTCGTGAAATATGATTAATTTGAAAACTTTTTTGAAGAATTTCTGAATCTCATGATCTTTCTTTACTAGTTATCGGCGTTTTCATAAAATTTAAGCCTTCGAAGGATGTTTCGGATAGTTGGAAAGTAAAACATGGTTGAAGGCTTTTTTCATGTTTATAATTTATGCATTTCAAAAACCGGCTGATGTTATAAACGGATGCCAATCACAAATGGTGCATTGTCATGAAAAACGCTTATCATGGACTAAATTTTCCAAAAATTTTGAAAAGCAACGTTTTACAGATGATAAAATTGTGTTTTGAGGTGCCTGTAAAGTTTTAATTTCGGCTTCAAGTCCCTTCGGCTTGAAGTCCCGTCGGCTTGTTGTCCTAGACCCGAAAAAAGTGTCTGCGTTTTGAGGGCGAGGGGGCTTAATAACTTTTTTAGTCTTAATTTTTTTAAAAACTTTTTTATTGTTTATTTTTTACTTTTTTATTGGATTATTAGGTTTCGGCCTATATTATATCGGCTTAGTGGCCTCATTTACGTTTATTTGACGAGTGAATAAAGTAACTTTTTTTTCATTTTCATAAGTTGTTGTTTTATTCGGCTTCACGTTGTTCCATAACTACCACTAGTTTTTTCGTTTTTTTTTCTTCAATTTTCTTATTTTGTATCGCAAGTGGTGCGAAGCTCAGCTTCGCCTCTGAGTTCGAGGCTTATTTGTACTTTTTTGTATTTTATTTTGCTTCGCCTTTTGGTTAATAATACCTCTGTTAATAAAATGTTTTTTTTTTGTAACGTGGGAGAGATAGCTCAATATGTCATAACGCGGGACGTGCTCAATTAGTTTCAAGTGAGTTTTCCTGTCTGCGAGTAAAAACACCTAATACTACTCTGCTGTAATAGTTTAAATTGTTTGAGGCTTTATAATTTTCGACTGTCATATTCATAACTAAACAGTTTAAACGGTGGTCGATATTGCGATAAGTGGCGGACTCTTAAAATAATCAAAGCGCTTGCCAATCTTTAAAGAACGAACAAAAATATATTGGTGCATGAAAATAAACGGTAAAAAACTGGCTCTCATCTTTGATTAAATTTGATATTGCTTGAACATTTTGTTGATACTGCTGCTAAATTTAATATACGTAAAATCAAATGTAATATGCAGTGCCGCACAGTTTTTATCTTACACTTAATATGAGAACAGATTTCTATCGGTGAAAATGAATCGGCAGAAAGCGAGTTCTCCCAATCGACGTAACCTGTCTTATTTATCTCCTCAGATTGGGTTTGATTCCAAAATATCGCCTATTTGTGATGGAAAAGTGGAGAATAATGTGGAGGTTGAGAAAATATCGAAGAATTTGGCTGAGTTGGAGCAACTGCGAGGTGATTTGTCCGTCTCCTCCATTGGCGCAATGGGAGGAAGAGGACGTCCGACAACGATTAAAAAGAAAGATTCTATTTTGAATATCGAGAAACCGCACCTTCCCACTTTGAACAATGGGAATGGAACAATAACTCCAAGGTATGACAGATTTTTGATCTTAAGTGTTGGTATGAACATTTGGAACCTTCCAAAGCAGTGCTTCTAAACCAATGAGAGTTTAAATTAGCTAAACTTAACTCTCTAGTTACTTCAGTTACTATCTAGCTAGAAATCACTCCTAATAGTCTCCAAAAACTATGGAACGAATCCACAGATGCTACCTACCTACACAGGGCTAACCAAAATCGAATGCATTTGTAAAATAAGATTTGGACGACAAACTAGTTAAATTGGGTTCAGTAATATTAAATGGCAGAATAATGTTTCTTTTTTTGAAAATTCACTCTTAGTTACTTCATAAAACTCGGTGACTCGATTTTCAGCGATGGTTCCCGCACTCCTCTCTCGGGCGAGTCGAGTGACAGTGAGGCTGCTGCGTACCTGGATTTCAAACTTGAGACGGAGGACGGACAGCCTGGCGAAAGCAGGAGGGAGAGACTGAACGAGCTGAACAAGTGCTGGAACAGCCTCCAGGCACAGGTGATTTAGTTGAACCTAGCTAGTCAGCAGAAATCATCAAACTTTTCAGAGACATTTCTGAACAAAAAATTAGTACTCTTACAAGGATTTGATTCAGGGTATGTGAAAAAAATGCGAATTGGTAATAATTTGTTTTTTTTTCTTTGTTTGCTCGATTTGTGTTTTCACAGATGGACGCACGGCAGATTGAACTGATGGAGGCGCTGCAACAACAGCTGGACTACCAACGGGTTTTGGGTGAAGTAGAGAGGGAATTGGCCGACAACACAGCCTCCATGGACACTCTTGACTCCCTTCCGCTGGAAGAACAAATTGACACTTTGGACTCCAACTATGAGAAGCTTCTAGCACTTCAGCCGAGGTTAATGGAGGTAGGTCGTCTGATTAAACTCAAAAGAGTTGTCGAAACTTAAATCGAATTGTAAGTATAAATAAAGCGAAAAAATTATGGATCGTTGTTAGAAAACACGAAGTCTATGTTTTGGCTGAATAAAAGTTAGAATGAAATCTATTTCGATTGACTATGATTTTTGATGTTGAGTCGTCTGTCTAAATGAGAACTAAGAACTTTTCACTATGCCTTCCTTGCAAAGATTTCAAGTAGAGCGAAGTCCTAGTAATTGAATTCCGGTGTCATGAGGCGACCTTCGGTGCCTCACTCTATTCTAGTTATTTATGTATATCTTATATAACTATGTCTTATTATCTATCCATTATAGTGCAGTAATTTGATTCAAGGACATATCTCACCAGTCTATTCGTCTGTCACTTTAGAATGTTGAAATGCCACTTGCGAAAGCCTAAGGTGTGAAATCTAGTCAAGAAAGTTTTGTCAACTCATATTCAATTTGGAAACTATAACTCTACATTCATTATTCTACTCTATCTATTTATATATCTTATTTAATGCAGTATTCGATTTTTACAAACAAATTTTCCCTTCACCATCAGAGGGAAATGTCATGGCGCAGCCAGCAGTTCCTGTGAATGAAGACAGGACTGACCTACTCGGAATTCCCCCATTTTGGGCTAAATCATCGGTTAACCCACCATTTATTTGGGAGACATGGGTGGGACAATTTTTTTGACCATTAGTCTAAAAGACAATATCTCGCCGGGGAGGTGTTAGTTGCCCCAGCGGAGTTGTTGGATGAACCTTACCCGAAGCCGGAACCTCCGGGAATCGATGAGAATGCAGCAGACGTCGTTAGTAGGACTCTTCGAATTGCAGCAGCGAATAGAAGAATCGATGAGTACAACGAAGAAAGGAGACAGAAAGGCCCACATATCGATCATAATTGGTATTATCATGAGGCAGAGGCGCGTCTGAAATCTAGACTCTTTTTCTCATTGGGAAATGAGGGAAAGAAAAGATTCTTGGATTCTTATCCCCATCAGGACCTAAATACATGCTCCTTCATCGATTTTCACAAATATTGTGAAGATCTTTTCAAGGCAGAGCGAGATTATACAGTCGAACGAATCAAGTTGTATAATACAATTTTTATGCAGGAGAATGATTCGTTTTCCTCATTCTACGCACGACTTAGCGCTCAATTGGCTCAATTGGCGTTGTGCAATTGGCCGATAGAACAAGATAAAGCTACCTTAAAGCACTTGTTTATTGGTCGCATTAGGGATGTAGAGGTCCAACGTCAACTAATCAGGGCGAAAGCCAACCTCGACGATACTCTGCAATTGGCATTGGAGAATGAAAAGGGGGCCAAGACGTCGGAGCAATTTCAAAAGTTACTACCACATAACAACTCGTCCTCGATAAACGCCAGTTCTATTCGGGTCAAACAAGAACCGACTTCTTCGGTACAGCAGTTCGGGAACCAAGGAAACAACGGTCGCGGAGGAGGCCCAAACCGTTCCAATCAACGCCAAATTCAGAACAAGCCCTGTTACTTCTGTGGTAACCCATTTTCCCTCGAGCACCGCCGGTCGTGTCCGGCCAGAGAAGCTACTTGCAATGCATGTAAAAATAAAGGCCATTTTGCCAAAGTATATAACACCGCAAAGCGTCGCGTTAACTTGGTACACCAAAACGATACATCTTCCGATCAAGAGTGCAACTTCATTGACGTAAATGATAATAGTGAACCGGAATATGGAGTTATGGCGGTAGACGTCGTACAGATCAACAACGTAGAACTCTTGAAGGCAGAGGGAGGAAAACCGAGGAGCCTCAGTATCCAACTACGATCCGGTAACTCTTTTTTTATGCTACGGTGGACACCGGTAGTCCCGTTTCATTCCTGAACAAAACGGCGGAAACACTGTTGAGACGGCTTCCAGAGGCAAAGTTCAAGGACGCCGAGAGATATCCATTAGGTGTCGCATACGTGGAATACAACAAATAACCAATCAAGCTATTTGGTTCGTTAGAAATTCCGATCGCGTCAAAGAGATGGAAGATCGACAACCCGTGCTTCATGGTGTCCGAGAATCGAACACGGAACTTGCTCGGGTTAAACCTTCACGGACAATTGGCAATTGAAACTATCCAACGAGAGCCAACAGAAGTGAATTTCGCGGAGGATGTGGAGGAAATGGACCCAACCTCTAAGTTCTGGAGGGACCACTTTGTGAAAAGCTACCCTAATGTGTTCAGCAGACTGGGGAAGTCGGAAAGCCATAAAGTGTTCACTAACTTTAAGGACCCTTTGATACCTAGACAAGTTAAAGGCCGAAAAGTCCCCATTCACATACAAGACCGAGTCCCGGCCGAGATTAAAAAACTAATCAAGGATAAACACATTGAAAAACTGAATAAGTGTACCACATACAATTTTATTGCACCAATAGTACTAACTGCAAAAAAGGACGGGTCGATAAAACTAGCACTTAATGCTAAACCAATGAATGCCCAAATCTGGCAGAACAAGTATCAAATGCCTAATATGCATGAATTGATTGACTCGGCGGCTCAAATCATCACTAAGGACACACCTGGAAAAGTGTGGTTTACATCTCTTGATCTCAAATATGCTTTTAGTCAGTTACCTTTATCGGACCTAACCAGTAGTCATTGTAACTTTAGTATTTTGTGTGGATAAGCAACAGGCACGTATCGATTCAAAACCGGTTTCTACAGATTGACGGATATGCCCACGGAATTCCAGAAAGCGATGGACTGTACCCTACAAGGATTGGAAGGAGTCATATGTTACCTTGATGATATACTGGTGGTCACTAAAGGAGGAGTTGACGATCACAACCTTCTAGTCGATAAAGTCATGGAACGACTGAACGATGAAGGATGGGCGCTGAAACTAAGAAAATGTGAGTTCTCAGTTAACAAGTTTGTCTGGTTAGGGTACGAGATCGATGAATCTGGTTACGCTCCGTAGTTCTCAAAAATCGAGGCTATCAAATCACTTATGCCACCGAAAACTCTTAAGAAACTAAGATCATTTATGGGAACTCTCAATCATCTCCAACGTTTCATTCCATACTTGCATAAGTATACGGTCGCATTCCGAACATCATCGCATTCCGAAAGCGGAGAATAAGAAATCCTTTTTTGTGGGGAGAAGAGCAAGATACAGCTTTTCAGAAAATTTTAGGAGGTGGCACCAAATGTCTGGGCCCCGATAGCGTTCGCCTCTAGATTTCTAAATTCAGCAGAAACCAAATAAAGCACTAATGAGTTAGATCTTTTAGCCATTGTTTGGGCGTGCGAACATTTTAGTACATACTTACTTGGTAAACGTTTTGTCATCTTAACTGATCACAAAGCGAATATCTCAGCACTCAATGAAACGTATGGCAAGAAGTCGTATCAGTCGCGACTCTCTCGTTCGGCGGATCGCCTCATTCCTTGTGATTATGAAATTGAACATGTACCGGGTTCGTCCCTGGGCATTGTAGATTACATGTCGAGACACCCGACATTTAAAGCTCATTTACCGTCATCGCATGACGAATTCTTCGTCATTAAATCAATTCAGGCCTTTCATAATGGCTTAAACTCAACCCGCATTCCATTTAGATCAAAAATAGTGCCTGTGGGGCAGGTATCAAATCATTATCGATTTCAACCAAGCAAAACGTCCGGTGACATTGTAGGTGATATTCGTCACCTCTTAACTAAAGCGGTTGACAAATCATCTATCGACTCATTTGACCAATCAGATTCTTGCAACCAGTTAAGCTCGTCGTCCATAGAGGGCGTCGCGTTTTCTAACCAAATACCAAACCAATCACTAGAGGATAGGTTAATTTCTAGTAACGATATCTCGTCGCTAGAGGGCGTTCAATCATGCTCTCAGATAATCAGCCAATCAAAGGCTAGTATGCAAAATCGTGGTTTTATATTCTCGTCGCGAGAGGTCGACTTTTCATGCTCCAATCCGCTCGACCAATCACAGCCTCGTATGCAAATGAGATACGCTAAACCAGAAGTTTGCGAGAGAAATCATTGTCTCCGACCTTACATCTCAAAATCAAGTTACGATATGAATACCTCGAAAAAATTTTCTCAAGACTCTAATCTGAATAATTCCAATACATCTTTTAATACCATTGATCTGGCAAACAACACGATTGAACAAGCAACTCTCCTTAACTTTGTCGAAAACTTTAGTACAAGCTTCCCTAACTTCCGCACTCCTAGTCATTAGAGATACGGACCCTCAAGAGCTAGCTGCATGAATCGCCCAAGCCGAGTTGATCAAGTACGGACCCGAAATCTGGCCAGGCTGAAATACTCAAAAGACCGCTTTGTGGTCGCTCGTGGACAGTCCGCAGGAAAGTGCCTGGCTCAATTCCTGGACAATTACCGGAGGCAGAGACTGGCAAAGAAGGCCCGACAGGAAGCAGTGGTCAGGATGGGAGTCAATGTCATCAACAACCATAAACCCTTGGTCACGCGAGATAAGAGGAAGTTGTCGGCCTCCCAGGACTTTTTGACGTCGACCTACTGGGGGAGCTCGCAGGAGAAGACACGTTCCTAGGACCAATAACAAAATGAGGGCGTACATGGCCCAATTCTGGACGAAGGCGGCGGTTGTAAATAACTGTCCTGATAGACAATAAGGTGGCCATACCCGAGCAGCTAGCTACGGAGTGCCATTCTGACTCGCCTTCACCGGTGGCCTCCTGGACAGGCGGCTATTATGGATGCGTCAGAATACATCTGGTGGCCGTTCCTCAATCGTCAGATAGTTAATGTCTGCGAAAAATGCCCGGAATATACTCTATTTGGTAAGAATATCAAAACTTCAACAACTTATAACTCTGCTAAGCCACTACCACCGTTGTCAGCTCCGAATCAAAAAATCCAACTTGTATTGCGGGCCCGATAATAGATGATAAAGAGGGGAAGATTTAAGACCGTTTTTCGAAATAACCTGCGAAACAACGAGTGCGAAAAAAATAGAACTAAAACAACGAGTGCGAAAAAAAATAGTCAAATTCTTAAGATCATACATTCGTAATCATGGCATCCCGGAAATCATTAGAACGGATCATTAGTTCTGGATTCAAATCTGATGTTGTTAATGAATTTTGTAAAAGTAGAGGCATAAAACATGTCCTCACAGCGGTGGGAGATCATCGAAGCTGCGGGCTGGTTGAACGGTCAAATCAAACTATCAAACGGAAGTAAGGAACCGAAAGATTAGATCCTAGTTTTAAAAACTTGAATTCAACATTACAACAAATCGTTGACGACACTCGAAAAACAAAACATGCTACATTAAAAAAAAATCTCCTTTTGAGCTACACTACGGGAGAAAACCTAATACGGAATTCTCAATAGCATGTGATAATGTTGTTCGTTCTCCTTCTTCACCGCAAGGACTGGAAAGGAACCTCTTAACACCGGAGCAGCGGTCGAGTCAGGATTACAGCCGGGATAGGGCAAAACTTGTGCCGAGAGGAGCTTCACATAGTCCGGACATTCCCTTCAAGTTCAGACCACTTTTTGGAGTGGGCAGTAGGTTAGCGGACAGCCAGACATACAAGGCCCTGGAGAATCTTGCTAAGGTGGCGAACACTTGGAGCCAACTGAAACGCAATGTGCAACCGCAACAGGGACGCGAACTTCTTCGCGAACTAGCCGCACGAAACAGTGACCTAGCTACCTCATTAAAGTCCTGAATCACGAAGGGGACACTCCGATTCTACGATCACGTTAGAGACCCGCCGGTGCCGGCTTTATCACATTCTCAGCGAGTGAATGTGTCGTCTTCAACGAGGCCAAAAAGACTCTCAAAGACACGTAAATTAGAAAATCTAGTTTTCCAAGACCCTATAAGAGTCAAAATTTTTCGAAAAGTGCTTGATCGGAACTCTGGAAAACCTCTATTCAAACTAGCTAAAATCAAGATCGTCCGTATTACGGACCACACTTACATTACCGACAAGGGAAAAGTCTATCGAAAAAACCATCTAAGCTTAAGACATAATTTTAACTCCCCTGAGTTTTCAGCTACGCCTGGCACAGTTGGAGAAAGACTCCAAAGACGGATTGCCCTCCGGCCTCACCCTCAACAGTCTGCTTCACCGGTCCAGCGACAAACCAGCGAACCTTCCAGAGGCAAGATGATAGACTTTACTGCGGAGTAGTCAAGTGAGGACTCGTTGATCACTAGACCGCAGCTCGAGTTAGTTGAGGCACCCGGATCGGCGCCACAGAGCGCAGCTCAGGCGAATGAATCACCACAGACAACCACAATGCCGCTAACCACCGCCACAGCACCAGCCTCGTCGGAGGAAATTTTGGCGACGCCTCTTGAACCGTCCGCTCAATCGGGGCCACAAACGTCTGGGAATGTACAATAAGAAGAGGTTCAGGGCGCGGCTACCACAGAACCTACTGAAGCCGATGAACAGGCGAGGAGCGAATCAACCCGGTCTTCTGGACGCTCCAAGAAACCACGAGGTTTTTCGGCGACCCTCTTGGCCACTGTCAAGAGTATCACGGAATCAGAGACTACCGAGCCATCGCCACAAACACCAGCCATAGAGCAGACGCCTATTACCACCATTTGTCCCGATCGGCTGAAAAGGAGGTCAATTGCCTTTCCCGAGGACGAAAGATCAAGCTACCCCTTCAAGAAAACACGAATTGAGGAACCTGAAAAATAACTCTTAAACCTGAAACTCGCTCAAACTTTACCATATTCACATAACTGTTAGATTGCTATTCGACTTTCAGCAGGTGCGATAGTGGATTAAGATGTAAATCTGACTAATCAAAAGTCAAAAATTTATGCTTCGATAAATTTTTCTTTCAAGAGGGGGAGATGTCATGAGGCGACCTTCGGTACCTCACTCTATTCTAGTTATTTATGTATATCTTATATAACTATGTCTTATTATCTATTCATTATAGTGCATTAATTTGATTCAAGGACATATCTCACCAGTCTATTCGTATGTCACTTTAGAATGCTAAAATGCCAGTTGCGAAAGCCTAAGGTGTGAAATCTAGTCAAGAAAGTTTTGTCAACTTTTATTCAATCTGGAAACCATAACTTTACATTCATTATTCTACTCTTTCTATTTATATATCTTATTTAATTCAGTATTCGATTTTTACAAACAAATTTTCCCTTCACCATCAGAGGGAAATGTCATCCGGAAATACATCTGAGACCAGTATTACAATGTTTTTTTTTGGTCATTATAGGCCTTCTTGCCATGTGATTTAATTAGAATCGAGATCATTTTTCAAGACAAATATTGCTTCTTTGTCGTGAATGCTTGAATTGGCTTAAAGAGTTTTTTTCCAGGTTTCTGAATTAGCAGACATGATTGCTGACGATGAGGGCGATGTGGACTTGAATAATCTTGATGGAATCGCTGGCGGCGATGAAGAAACGATGTTGCAACCGGGTCCAATTTCGGAACTCCAAGCACAAGTGGCAGACTTGACGAAGCGGGTGGAATCAGCTATTACTGAAAACCGAGAGCGTGCAAGAAAAGCGTCTGTGAGTGCTGGAATCCTAAATACCTTTTCTTAAGCATATCAACAGAAATACAGATTTATTTACCTCAAAATTGCTAGGCAAGAGTGGCAGATGAATAGCGAGAAAGACGCGATTATTCTATTCGACTAAGTCATTTGAATTCCAGATCAATTTATTTAATTTATTGTTTTGTTCTTTTTTAAAGAAACTACTGAAAGAGGACCGAGAGAGGAGTGACGGGCAACAGAAGTTCGATGCGGAATTGGACAATTTAGTCGCTTGGTACAATGAGTCATTCGACCAGATCACGGCCGAGGTGTCTGTAACCTTCGACCGAGCCATACTGAAAGAACTACTGGAACATTCAGAGGTTAATATTTCATGAGTTAATTCAAAGTCTTGTTCACATGAAAGTTTAAAATATAAAATAATAATTTGGTGTTTTTCCTTTGGTCCACAATGTTGTCTTTAACTAAAAAGCCCTAAGGAAGACACGTTTTTTCAGCTAGTTAACTTTGATTGCTTTTTATTTTGTTATTATTTGCCGAAGACTTTTGCTTAAATTTTTTAGGCTCTGTAAGTTATTGCTTTGTAGGTTATCGAGAATGGGAGTCGCATCCGCAAGAGACTAGCAGAAGAGATGCTGAGAGAAGGAGGAGCACCCAATGAACAGGGAAAGTCTCACTTGGAAGAAATCATTTCACAGTTCGGGGAACTTACAGAGCTAGCCAAAGTTGGTGTTGTGTTCTTGTATTCAAATAATTTTCAGTTGAAATAGTTTTCCTGTATCGCAAAGTTTTAGCAGTGATAAGATTTTTATCCTGAATTGTGCCTTGAAAATAGTTCAGTTACAGAAACAACAGCCTGGAGTATGGCAGCATAGGCCGATCTAAATAAGAACATTCAATTAGCCTCCGATGCCTTTGCTGAATCTGTATATTTCAGATAATTTTTTCTTGCAACTAAAGTTAATTAGATGAAACGGACCTTTTTTTGCTCCGCTGTTGATGAAATTTTTTCGGCTCGCCATCTTTCACTTTGTCTAAATATTTAATTGAAGTTAATTTGATCTTGTCACTAGGAACATAAACAAAGAAAGAAAGTTTATTTTTCCGATAAGTAAATACATTCATTGACAGGATATAAATTAAATTCATCAGAAGTTCTCATCAGAAGGAACAACTTAAGAGACCATGAGGGTCAACTAATAGCTGCCCTTGAATAGCACATCAATGATAGACAGCATCATGAAACAAAGGAAAGAAATCGTAAAATGAAAAAAAAAAGAATATTGCTTACTTTTTTTCAATACATCTTAGTTGAAACGCGAACTATGTTGAGTGGGTGATGTCAGGGAGGATTAGAGGGCGTGGGGTTTGCGGATGCCCCTCAAGGGATTCAAACCCCCTCAGCAACCAAAGCCCCCCCCCCCCCCTTGGTTTTATTTTTGACATCCATTTTTGGGGACCAACCTTGAGATTTTTCTAAGAAGTGCCCAAAAACGATGCAGAAAATTTTGTCGAAATAGGGTCCTTATGGTCTTCTGAGGGCGCTCGGAAACCAATTAAGTTGGCCCAAAAGGTCAAAAAAATTTTAAATGTCCCCCATTTCAACAAAATTCGCCTAGATGCGACCCCTGGGTGATGTATTAAAATAGGTCGCAGAGTAATATTTTAACAAAAACTATCCTAGTAGCATGTACAATTGACTGAAAATGAAATGACTTTATTATGCATAAAAGTTCTCAAATTTAATACATGCACTACTCAAATGGTTCTCAAAATTGCCGTCTATTATAATATATCACCGTTGCTTGTTCCAGAAAAAAGTGGTTGACCTCGGAGTGATGTTGCGTCTGTGCATCAAACAAGATGAGGACATCGAGTCTATCCAGAGCCAGGTGTCCAATCTTCAGAAGTGGCTCCAGTCGAGACAGAACCCGCCAGATCTTCTTCTGCCTGCAGTGATCGGATCAGAGATATCTGCTGCTGCACGCGACACAGAAGCCATGCAAAACGTAAAAAATCGTAACGCTTGCAACATTTCTCCAACGTGCAAATCACTCCGTCGTGGATTTCTTTCACCACAATGATTTCACCGTTTATAACAGAAACAAGGATTATTGGGCCACGCATAACCGTACCAACGATATTACTAACCCAACTAAAACTGACTATTTTTTTTGTCTCGACCCAGGTGATTGGCTCTGAAACGATTTTTCTGTCTTCCTTATAATTCTAATTGATTTTTAAACTAACAATGTTTTGATTTCTACCAAGAAAGTTTACTGCAGAAATCTATTGATTGGAACTGAAAGTCTTACTAACCGTGGAAAATTCTCAAGATGACATATTGTGGGGTGTTGCGATTAGAATGTGTGCCTATTAGCATGTGCTAATTTTTTATATTAGAGTGTGGGTTCAGATGAAAAAGCCTTGAGTTCAACTAGTTTCAGAACACCCTCGATTTATTAATTAAATAAACATTTTTTGCCTAAAAAATCGGCCAAGTGCACGTTGATGAAAATGGCAAATTTGAGTAAACAAAATTTGACCTAGTGAGTCTTAAAACTACATGTTTTTACATGGGCATGCCAATCGACACACATGCTAATAGCCCGGTGGCGTCTCTCATGATGGAGGGACCGAATGTTGGATTTTTTTTTCATTTGTTTTCAGCCAATCGGATTGAGTATTCAACAATCTCAAAAGAAATCTCGAAGAAAGCGAATAAATCCTGGCCATTAAAATTGTTATTGACCGATTAGAAAACAAGCAGATACATGAATTTCAAATATTGCGAAATCGAAGTCAGATTTTGGCAAAAACCTAAAATTAATTCAATAAAAAATTAAACAAAAAATTTTGTTCATCTGCGCGAATTGTACAGCAAAGCTTTGCTTTGCTACTATAATGCATTTTCTGTTACTAATGACTTCGGTTTTGTGCAATACGAATTCTGATTGGTTAAAAGTTTTTCATCATTCGGTCCCTCAATCATGAGAATACCCCTCACCCGTCCCCGTATCTAATTCTTTTTGGTTTTATTTTTTTTCACTAACGTCGCTTCGGAAATAAAACATCCGAAGATTTTTCATTTCTTTTTCAGTTCAATTCAGTTCACTTTTTGCCAGAAAGAAGGCAAACTCCACTATCGAACAGCGAAAGTGTGAAGTCATCGAAACACGTGATCGAAATACCTGCCTGATGACTCTTCCAACTGTTTTTTTTAGTTAGGTTTCAAGTTTTTTTAATCGGGCTTCTTTCAAAAAAAGAGCCCGGAAAATTGTGAAAAGTGCGCGAAACTTTGCAAATGATTTCTTTTTTCATTCATGCGTTCTAATATTTCATTTTTCATTCATGCCTTGTCGTGAAAGAACATGTGTGAAAGAGCAAAAACATACTCTTTTTCAATTCAGTTCATTTTTTGCTAGAAGGAAGGCAAACTCCACTATCAAACAGCGAAAGTGTGAACTTATCAAAACACGTGATCAACTTTTGCTTTTGAAATTGGATTTTAATAATCAGATCTCACAGCGAAAAATTTATTTCCCTATTGATCCATTTTTCTCAAATTAGTTACTTTTATAAAAGAAGTGTGAATCATAAACTGTTTTAAAAAGTCAAAGAGCTTTGAAGACATGTATTTTTTCACTCAAATTAAAAATCAAGCCAGTATTTTTCTGCTTACTTGAGTTCGTTGACTCTTCCAATTGCTTTTTTTATTTAGGTTTCAAGTTTTTTTTGGCTGATCGTTTTTAAAAAATTTGCGTTCAAATTTTTTTTACTTTTTTTTTGGTTTGTTTTTTGGTTTCATTTCAAATAAACCTCAAATTTTTAAAATGCAAATGGAGCTAAAAGGTGATTTTTTTTTCTATTTCAAATGTGGATTTCTGCTTGAAAGGTTTTAAAAAAAAACCTTTTAATCCAGCTTTCTCCATTCGATTGAGGCAATCTTGAATCCGATTTATGACGAAAGGAGTTTCAATATAACATCTAGTTAGGTACAAAAGACATTTTACAAGTAGAATTGGATGGAAAAAACATAGCGTACGTACGGTAGAAAGTTTTTAAAAACGTACTCGAGAAAATTGAAAAGTTTGTTTGATATTATTTTGCTCAGTTTTAAGTTTTCGGCTTTCAAATGCAAAACAAAACTATCCTCTTTGAAACATGTGCAAAAAATTGAGTTTTGAAGCAGATGATTTTAACCGGACAATCACTAGGTGTTTAGATTACGATTTTTTTTGTATCTATTTCACAAACAAGCTTGCAAGTGTAGTGTTATAATATTAGACAATTTTGTCCAACCCAAGTTGTGTAACTTTATGCGCTCTTCACATAGCATATTATCGAACTATATTCTCTTTGTTGAAACAAAATTTTTTGCTTCTTGATACCTGAGAATAAAGTATTGGTTAAAGTTGATAAAGGCGAGTTGCCATGGCTAAATGTTTAAGGCAAATGGCTCAGATGTCCGGGTTGGAACTTCGTAAAGTATTTTTTTTCTCGAAAGTTTTTTTTCCTCCAAAACGAGACAGTTTTTTTTCTGTTTCCAATTTTTCAAGGAAAGCGAAGTAATCTGAATTGATTCTGTTTTGTATTTGGCGTCTGACTTCTACTTTATTTTTTTGAGGCTTTTTTTTCGAATGTTCTTTTTTTTCAAAGGAAGTCTTTTTTACAAATGAAGCTCAAATCATGTCGTCCAATAAGAAAAATGAAACCGATCATAATGAAATCGATGAAGTGGAAATGTTGTATGTTGATCTAACTTCTTCTATCAAATCAGTTGTTTGAAGTCTTAGTGAACGAAGACACTTATTCGAGTCGCGGTAAAATAATTTTTTTATTTCTTTTTTTTGCAGAAAAAAAATCTTAAAATTGTGGAGTTTTTGCGGTTTCAGTTATGATTTTTGGGGGTCCGGCTCGCTTATTTTTAGGAACGATGAACGCAGTGACTACTCTTATATAGGTCTTGGCGATTTCTTTGTTTTTCAGGAAAAATTCTTAAATTTTTTTCAAGCTTAACTTTGATTTTTTCGCTGTTTGACTTTTGATTTTTTTTAAGGTCACTTCATTTCTCATGTTAAACGAAAGGCAAACTCCACTATGGAACAACAAAAGTGGAAAGGTCACGAATAACGTGATCGACTTCCAATATAGGGTATAGATTTTGAATATCAGATTTCCCAGCGAAATAAAAGTTTAACCTGTTGATCCAGTTTTCTCAAATTGAAGCACCAATGTTAAATTGTTTTTAGCTGTAAGGCCATATATATTTTTTAAAAATTCGAAAGTTCATTTTTTTTGTGAAACACTAGGTCAGTTTTTTTCTCTCCTTGCGTTCATTACTCTTTTCCAACTGGCTGACTATGTTGACTATGTTTTTATTGATACGATGTACTTTGAATGAATTTGAAGGTTGAAAATTTTAATGAAAAAAGGGAAAATATGAAGTTCAATCACTTTATATCAGCAATAAACTCTAACTAAAGAGTTAACAAATAACTGATGAGTTCCTTATTTGTTTGTTTCTTCAGGCAATTAAGGCTGAAGTAGGAGAGCTTGAAGCGTTCATGTCCAAAGTACATGAAGAAGGCATGGAGTTTCTGCGCATGACAAAGCCATACACAGTGCAAGAAACCTCCCAACTACCCACAGAAGATGATCAAGGAAGTGACACAGAAAGTAGCTTCGTGTCAGTGCCGACCAGTTCTGGCTTCATTGATCAGTGGAACTACCTGAAGCACAGACTAGAAAAGCGCCAGGCGAAGATTATGAGCGTGCTGTCTAATAATGTGCCAACGCTGAATGCGGCTTCAAGTTCACAGAGAATTGCATTCACGGTAAGTCTTATTGATGTCGGTTTTGTCGGAGATGGTCGCCGTCCTTGCAATCGACTGCGTTATTGCAACCAGCAAATTGATTGCTCGGAACTGTCGGCAATTAAAAAGAACTATATTGTTTAGTTGTGACTATGAACAGCGGATCTCTATGATATCTACGAGTCGGTTTGAATAGTGAGAAATATCATCATCAAAAAATGTCGCAAAGTTAAATAAAGCAAGGTTTCATTTCAGGAGAACTTAATAGCCGTGTCGGATGATGCTATGCAGTCTCTGGAGTCGCGCCAAATGTCACACAAGTATGAGCCAGATGCGTCCACTCGTGCTCTACAACTTCACTTTCAGACTATTCAAAACTGCTGGAAGACACTCATATCCCAGGTAAGAATATATTTCACCATAAGAAGATATGTCAATAAGTCAGAACAATGTTTATCTGCAGTGTTTTTAGATGTAAGGAACCTAGTCTATATCTTGTAGGCAGGGTTGCATGATTAAAATCAACTTGATTTAAATCATTGATTTAAATCGGATTTTAATCGTAGAATAAAAATCAAAAAAATCAACCCTTGTGTTATCCTGCCAAGTGCCGCGGTAAACATACAACCCAGCTTGCAGTATATTACTTTGGTTATGTAATTCGCTCTTCATAGCATACTTTTAACTGGCAAACTTTTTCAGCACTTTCGGATTTATCCATTCCAGTCTCAGAAATTGACTGGGAATTGAAAAATATGGGTAACTTGTTCTTCTTTCGGATGCTGAATCAGTAATTTTGCGTAAATTAATTGATTCTTGAAACAAAAACGTTTCCAATAAAAATCGAAAAAAATCAAGGTAAAATAATAAAAATCGGGTTTAAATCAATCGTCATCAGATTTTTATGCAACCCTGCTTGTAGGGTTTTCTATGATAGGTTCTGCTCATGGCGGGCATCCCTCCGCTCCCTCCACCATTAAGTAATTACTCTCTGCGTCTCATAAGGCTGAAATGAAGAAATGTAATGACATTTTGTAAAGTTTTGTCTTAATGGTTTTGATCGAAGATTAAGTTTTTTTGTTGAGACATGTAATGCAGGAGTTAAGTGACAGCACTAGTAGCTTTGATTTAGGTCAAATCTAAGGACCGGCGTTTGGACCGTCTCCAGGAATTGCAGACCAAATACATGGGTGCCTTGAACGACGCTATTACTTGGCTAGACTCAGTCGAGCTCAAGATATTCTCTAATGGACTGGTCAGGTCTTGCGAGGAACAGCTAATGGACCATGAAATTCTTTTCAAGGAGATGACAACCTTTCAAACTGAGATTGAGATCCTGAACGCTGCATGCGCAGAAGTCATGCGAGAGAATGCTAGTGCCCCAAAACGTGATCAAGCTGACCGAGTTGTTGTTCAGCTGAAGTCCCGTGTAAACGACCTTGAAACTGCTATAAAGAGAAAAGATGCTAAAGTTCAGCGAAATGCTCTAGCAAGAAAGAATCAACAAGATGGCATTGGGAATCTATTCCACAAGTTAGAAGATTTGAGGGATAACGTATTAGAATCATTGAGACGCAATGATTTGACATCGCTCGACAAAAATGACATGTTAAGTAAACACCAAGAAGAATTCAAAAAAGTTCAAAGTGATTTGGCTGAGTTGACCTTGAAACACCGAGAGATGGCAGTCGAAGCTAGTGTGAATGGCGATCATGAGTCAGATAACAGTCTGTCGATGTTGGAACGTCTTTTAGATGACGTCACTTACTTCATGCAACAACTGGAGGCGAAAATACTGAATGACGACGAGCTCAAGGTTTGTCTCCTTGTTTAAGGTGTTTATAAATCTGCGTACAGATGTTTATAACATGCTTGAAAGTTATTTCAATTTAAAGAGTTCAACATCCTTTTTAACTGATAACGAATAACCACATCGTTGAAATTTAAGTAGTTTGGTAAAGCACTATGACAAAAACCAATTATAATAGTGTCCCTACATTCGCTGCAGGTTTTATATATATATATCCCTTCAAAACATTAATTCGTCGGGCGCGAGATCTCATATTCTGAATTTAGTTCTAAAAGCTAATATTTGAACCAAGGTTAATTGGTTATAAAGGCCTGTTCGTAACGAAATTGTGTAAAACCATTGGTTGTAGGTTAAATCAATATAAAGAAACGATGCTTTAATTTAAACGGCTTAAGCAATTGTTAAAAATATTTATATTATGCAGAACGGAAGTTGGAAACAAAAAAGTTTCGAAAAAGTAACTTCAATCCAAATTTGGAAAACTGTGTCCTTTTAGGTTCAATTCACGCATGTGCTGTCCGAGTATGGGACATTTCTGCTGGGAGTGGAGAACAAACTCAAGTGTGAGACGGATTCCATGTCGGCCTCGAATGCAGAAGCTCTTGCAGTCTCACTTGAAAGTTTTAAGGTGACAGGAGAAATGTTTTGAATATTTTTATTTGGTCTCTTACTGTTGATTTTTAAGCAAAACTTTGAGATATAAGATTAAATTGCAGCTCTGTTAATCACTGGTTGTCAGTTAATTTGTGTGAATATAAGCGTGTGAAGTAGGAGGAAAAAGTGACAAGAATCGAAGTTAAATTGGATTGTTCTGATGAGGTGCCGTGAAGTTAAGTTTGCAGTGAAGTTAAGTCTGCTGCCATGAATTAATAAATACAGTTAAAAATGTGAAACTTTAGGAGTTCTTTGAGGACTTGGACGCTCACTGGCATGCAATGAACTCTTTCTATGACCAACTGGAAGCAGGTCTGAAGCAGCAGTTTGCAGAACAGGTGTCACACTTGAACAGCAATACACTCAAGCTCAAGGAGAAGGTAGCTAATCGAGCATCATTTTAATTTTTCTTTCATTTCTAGTGAAGTCTCATTTTTTACCATAATGTTTAATGTCAGAATATTTCAGACTCTTGTGAGCATATCGGTTAGTTTTTTGTCATCCATGTTCGTATTAATCTAAAGAAAATTTTTTTGTCGTTTTAACAATCAGATCAGTGATGTCCATTTAAAAAAATAAAAATTGAAATTTAAATTAGATTTGCTCAAGAAAATTATAAAAATTGTTAGAAATTTAAATTTTTCTTCAGTCTGTTTTTTGCAGTTTTTCTGCCAATTTTGGGGACTTTTTGCAATTTTGTGAAAAGAATTCCCAAGCAATTTTTTGGGCATATCTATTTGCTACAAAAATTCACCAAATTTGTTGTGAAAATTTAGATTGTTTGGTTTTCGCGGAAATGTGAAATTAATTATCATGATTAAGCTCTGTACTTTGGCGTCGGATCGAATAGCGCCGGAGCAATTTGAGTTTTTTTCAATTTAAATTGCTCAGTTTAAATTAAAATTTTTCATTAAATTTGAGTGGGCTGATAATTTAACATTTAAGTAAATTGAAGTTTAAAGGAAAATTTAAATTAATTTAAATTTTTTTAAATTGACATCACTGAATCAGATGATTATTCCAAAATTTTTCTAGGGAAAAACGTCCTGAGTACCAAAATGAGCGCCAATTTCTCTAGCCTGCATCTGCGTTGCATTGGTCGAAATATTGGTAGTCATGAACGCATGTATATTTTTGAAGCAGAAACGAGAGTATCAGTTATTACACAAGCAAAACTTGTGTTATATTATGATTTTTCTTTTTTTTTCAAACCTAAGTCGAGAATGATGTTGCGACGCATATATTGTTGCGACAAAATGTGTTAATTTTGAAAGTGTTAATTTTGATCAAGAACTATCTCTTAGGTACAACCAATGCTAAGGTTAATAAGAAAGACTATTACAATACAAATAGCACTATAGCTTCAAGGTATCTTGGATTCGTAGCCTAGAGGTAGGGAAGGAGACCGCAATAAAATAAGAGGGTTCGAACATGGGCAGAGTCGGATGTTTTAAATGAACTTTTTCGTAAAGTAGTTAAAATGCGTCAGTTATATCAATTGAGGCATGTTAGTTGGTAAATTTCTTTTTTTCTCAAATTGACTGGTACTGCTAATGCGTCATAATTGGCTTGTATCACTGAGCAATTGTTTAGACTCACAATTGGCGTGCGTCGATGAGAAATTTTGTAGACTCAAAGTTTTACTAATTCAGTTTTTCCCAGTAGCGTTATCGGTCATATTTTTGCTTGTATATGCGAAATGCTACTTCGCTTCTGTGTTTCAAATTGAAGGGCACCTCTTTTTTCCGCAGTGTTCTTATTATTATATCCATGTTAGTGTTAACAGTGTTAGGAATTATGTCTCTAACACTGCTAAATTGTGCAGAAAAGTCATTCCGCCTTGTAAATAGTGCGAATCGAATCTACTATTCTGTTTTTGAACTATACTGTTTCATTTTTGTCGTCTTAGTCACCGCAGAAAGGACATCTTGGACATCTGCGATTCTTTCTACCATTCCGAAACCACCTTGTAAAGTTTTCAATGGTGCAGGTAGTTTTGATGCAAGACTTTTTTCAACATTTTAATTTAAAATTTTATGAAGTATTTATTTCTTCAATTTTTGGTTTGACTTTACTGCAAGGGTTTTGCAATCGGGTACTAGGCTTTTTTTCCCTTAAAGAACTTTGTTCTCAGAAGAGAAGAATTGGTAATCATTTTTATAACCCATGGAAAGTGTAGTGTCTAGTAGTTGAATGTTAGGTATGGGCTTTGGGTTCCTGTTATGCGTTTTTGCAAGAGTATTTTTTTTCTGTGTCGAAATATTTCTGTAGAATATCGGAGCTGGAAGGTGTCGGCGTAATTTCCGAAAATTTTTCAAATTAACCTTCTTTAGTATTTTGCAGGAGCGATTGATTTCTAATATGAAGTTTAAGAAAAATTTAATTCATCCTTCTAAAACAATAAAAACGCACATTTTTGTTAAGTTTTTCGACATTTGATTTTATTTTTTTTGGTCAATGTATTCTAACCCTTTTTAAAGGTAGCCACTTCATTTGAAAAAAATTGTGTCAAATCAGAATTAAATCAACACAACCTTTTGGGTAATTTTATTCAAAAATGCTATACGCATTTGCTGTTTTACTCTGTCAACTTGAGTTGCTGTCTGCTACTTTTCCTGATTAACTTGTTGTGTTCCTTTAAACAAATTAAATGTGTTGAAATAGTAACGAAATAACTTTTTATGTTTTTCGTTGCCAGTTTTTTAAAAATATATATTCTATTTAATAGTATTTCACTTCCAGACAATATTGATACGTTTCCGGACTCATTCTTTTTTTAAAATAAAGATATTTCAATGATACGCCTTTTTTGTCTTTTTTATCAAAAATATTTCAATTGCGTTTTTTCTATTGATGTTTTTTCAGCTTTCTCTTTCTTCAAACTTGTTTTTGATTTACCGGAGTTTCTTTTTTTTAGGATTTAGAATTGGCGTTTGTTTTCGGCTTCAGAATTTTTCAAAGTTTTTTTGTATGTTTTTAGCAGCCTCTCTTTCTTGTTTCTACATATTTGTTTGATTCGAGGTTTTTTGAGCAATTTCTCCGTTAAGCAAGAAGAAAAGTTATTAGATGTTGAATTGTTCTGTAATTGTTTTCGAAGTTTATGATTTTCAGAAGTTTGTTGTTTGTGGAATCGTTTCGAGTTTTTTTTTCAGGTGAAGTATGTTGTTTCCTTATTCTTACTTGTTTTGATTCTCGAAAAGTGATTTGAAATTGTCCGGTAATAGTGTATTGTCTTATCTGTAGAAAAATCAGAATTCTTTTTTTTTGCATCAGTGTGCCGCTTACGAATAGTTTCATCGCGTATATTTTGTATAGTTGGCAGGTTTAAAACGTCAGTTGGAGTCAAACTGAGTTCGTTGCTAGTTCTAATTTCAATAATATTTTCCAATGTTTTTTCAATCTGATTTTCAAAATTGTTTGCAATGTGATATTCCATTTTTTTCGAGACACATTTTCCATCGCAATTGTGCGAAGCTCTGTTTCCCCTCTGTGTTGAATTTGCTTTTAATCATATTCAGTCATTTTTGTATTGCAAAAGGCGCGAAGCTCTGCTTCGCTTCTGTCTATTATTATGAACTATAATTATGATTATTGTTAACAGGGAGCGGAAGTTGGCAAGTGTCTGCAGATGAGTGTTGAGCATTGGGAGAGTGTGAGTAGAGACATGGACTCGGCCGAGTTGTGGTTGAGCACAGCTCAGCAGAGCCCAGTGGCTAGACTGAGAGAAGACATGTGGATCCTAGTGGACACATGGGATGAGGCACGGGACCTCAAGGCCACACTCACGGTCAGTATGGTCTGAAAATAAATTTCTTGATTTAGTTGGGTAGTAACCCCCATTTAATACTTGTGATCAACCACCTTTAGTGTTGGGGAAGGGTTTGTAGTAAAATTAGAACTGTTTGAGACCCACAAAATTTTAGGTATCAGGGTCAAAAATGTGACAGTTTGCGTATGTTTAAATTAGCCTTAGGACTTATTTTTTTGTTTTTATTTGTTTTCTTGACTTTATGGTTAGAAATAGTTCGATTCACCTCCAATTATTTGAAATAATTTTTCATGTGAAATTTCAGATTATAAAGTTGAGTAAATAATTAAATTAATAGAAGATGGAAGATCATCACTGTTCTCACAGCTTTGGTAAACTGAAGATTCAACAAATTAATCGCCTCTTTATTTTGAAAATTTACATCTTTCGGATAAATGCAATAAACTCATTGGGATCTTTTTTTTATGGCTGGCCTTTAATGGACTAAAACCGAATTTTTAAACCGGTGAACGTTTCATGTTTTCACATTTTATTTTACAGGACATGCAAGCTGACCTGTACGTACAAGAATCCAACGCTCACAGGGTGTTACAGAAAGCACGCCTCCTGTTCAAAAACCCAATCAACTGTCCCTCAATTGAAACGAGGTCATCCAAGTTCGAACAGAACTGGAACGATCTCTTCTCGACGGTCACAAAACGACACGAGCAGGTGTATATGCTGGTGGAAGAATGGAGCAAGTTTAACAAGCTGTCCAATGAGTTGGCACAGTGGCTGGATCGGGTCAGGGAGAAAGTGAATTATTTGAAGACTACAAAGTACTCGAATATGAATGCGGCTGAACTGTACCTTAAACTACAGGACCTCATGGTACGAAATAATTTTTCAATGAACATGTCATCAAATTAAGACAATGCCCTAACACGTGTTTGTATCATGCTGCAATTTCAACTGAAGTTCAAAAAAAACTAAAATAAATTGCTACTTGAAGTATTTCGCAAAGATATCAGAAAATATCTAGGGGCAGCGAAATCGAATACCTTCACAGATATTTTCTCTTGTAGTTTTGTGAAGTTGTTTTTTTTTTTGATAATTATTTTCTCTAATTCTGTTGCACACGCTAAGGTTAGTAGTTGAAGTCGACCTCTAGTCCAATATATTGAATAGTAACATATTGACAGGCGATGGCTCGAGACATGGTGTGGAATGAAATGACCTTGGAGCGCATCGGACACCTGGCGGAGTCAGTGAAGAGACAGTGCTGCAGTCACATGCCCAAAGAAGTGGAGACCAAACTAAGGACTATCCACACCCAATGGGACTTCGTCAGACACGAAATTGGTAAGTGCGAGATGACCACAAAGCAAAACAATTCAGATATATATGCAACCTATTGCTGCTACGTAATCAACCTTTTTGTTTGATACCTGAGCATTTATGAACTTGCAAATTTTGTGGTATACTTTTGATTTTATCTAAATGAAATTGTCCATTCAAATTAAATTTGCCACAACTCCAGCTTTTTCGTTTGGCGATCAACTACATTTATATTTGGTTGTACTTGTCCACTCCAATGATGAAAACTAGTGATTTGACTTATGATTCTTTTCTACCAAGATCTGATTGTTATTGCCAATTTGAGTTGATGACAACTAAGGTCACTGAGGATATTTTTTTTTCACCAAGCTCTGATTATTCTGTTTTTTTTTCAGTTATAAAATCAGTCTTTGTTTGATAATTGTCGCTACTGTTTTTTTTACGCCTTCCAAATTGTTTTTCTACATGAAAAAAGTCGAGAAGCTGAATAAAAAATTAAAATGTAAGGTTTTAATCTGATTAAGTTTTTGAAAAAGAATTTGGAAATAATTGTGCATGTTTGTTTTAACTGAGCCTTAAGCTCGGCTACCATGAGTTTTAGTTGAGTTTCTTGATTTTAATGATGAAATCAACGAGATTTGACTTCTGATTTTTTCCACCAAGATCTCTGATTGTTGTGCCTTATAACTGATGATTTTTGTAGTTACCGGGGAAACCACTTATTTCTTTCTCCAATATTGGTTCATCTACTTGTTTTTAATCTTAAATTTGTCCGTGTTTTTGTAGTGCATCTTGTTTTTCCTTTTTTTTCTTGAAAGTTTTTTGGCAAAATAAAAAACCTGAAGCATATAAAAACTTGCGTTTTTAATGGTTTAAGTTTGGTTTGATCTGAATTAAATTGCTGCATCTCAAGCTATTTAGATTGGCGTTTAGCTATTTTTGGTATTAGATTGTACTTTTCTACTCAAATGATGAAAACTACGCTATTTGACTTCAGATTCTTTTCTACCAGGATCTGACGGTTACTGCCAATTTGAGTTGATGACAACTAAGGTCACTGAGGATGTTTTTTTTTTCATCAAGCTCTGATTACTGTTTTGTTTTCAGAGATAAAACCAGGCTTTGATTTATAGTTTTTTTCCTGTTTTTTTACGCTTTCCAAATTGTTTCTATACATGAAAGAAGTCGAGAAGCTGAATAAAAAATTAAAATGTCAGGTTTTAATCTGATTAAGGTTTTTAAAAAGGAAGTTGGAAATAATTGCATGTTTGTTTCAGCTGAGTTTTTAGCACGGCTACCATGAGTGTTTGTGCGTTTCTCAGTTTTAGTGATGAAAACAACGAGATTTGACTTCTGATTTTTTCCACCAAGATCTCTGATTGTTGTGCCCTTATAAGTGAAGTTTTTTATAGTTACCGGGGAAACCACTTATTTCTTTCTCCAATATTGATTTTTTTTACTTGTTTTAAATTTAATATTTGTCCGTGTTTTTGTAATTTTCCGTGTTTTTCCTTTTTATCTTGAAAGTTTTTTGGCAAAATAAAAAACCTGAAGCTTTTAAAAGCTTGCGTTTTGAATGGTATAAATTTGGTTTAATCTAATTTGAATTGTCCCTTTTTCACTTTAAATTCCTGCATCTCAAGCTATCTAGCTTGGCGTTTAGCTATATTTGGTATTAGATAGTACTTTTCTACTCAAATGATGAAAACTACTCTATTTGACTTCTTGTTTTTTTTCTACCAAGATCTGATTGTTATTGCCAATTTGAGTTGATGACAACTAAGGTCACTGAGGATGATTTTTTTTTCATCAAGCTCTGATCATTCTGGTTTTTTTTTCAGAGTTAAAATTAGTTTCTGGCTGATAGTTTTCTTTCCTGCTTCTTTTACGCCTTCCAAATTGTTTTTATACATGAAAAAATTCGAGAAGCTGAATAAAAAAATTAAAATGTAAGGTTTTAATCTGGTTAAGGTTTTTAAAAACGAAAATGGAAATAATTGTGCATGTTTGTTTTACTTGAGCCTTAAGCTCGGCTCCCATGCGTTTTAGTTGAGCTTCTTGATTTCAGTGATGAAAACAACGGGATTTGACTTCTGATTTTTTCCACCAAGATCTCTGATTGTTGTGCCTTATAACTGATGATTTTTATAGTTACCGGGGAAACCACTTATTTCTTTCTCCAATATTGGTTCATCTGCTTGTTTTTTATCTTATATTTGTCCGTGTTTTTGTAGTGCATCTTTTTTTCCTTTTTTTTCTCGAAAGTTTTCTGGCAAAATAAAAAAACCTGAAGCATTTAAAAACTTGGGTTTTTAATGGTATAGATTTGGTTTAATCTAAATTGAATTGTCCCTTTCTCACATTAAATTGCTGCATCTCAAGCTATCTAGCTCGGCGTTTAGCTATTTTTGGTATTAGATTGTACTTTTCTACTCAAATGATGAAAACTACGCTATTTGACTTCAGATTCTTTTCTACCAAGAACTGATTGTTATTGCCAATTTGAGTTGATGACAACTAAGGTCACTGAGGATGCTTTTTTTTCATCAAGCTCTGATCATTCTGTTTTTTTTTCAGAGTTAAAATTAGTCTCTGGCTGATAGTTTTCTTTCCTGCTTCTTTTACTCCTTCCAAATTGTTTTTATACATGAAAAAATTCGAGAAGCTGAATAAAAAATTAAAATGTAAGGTTTTAATCTGGTTAAGGTTTTTAAAAACGAAAATGGAAATAATTGTGCGTGTTTGTTTTTCTTGAGCCTTAAGCTCGGCTCCCATGCGTTTTAGTTGAGCTTCTTGATTTCAGTGATGAAAACAACGAGATTTGACTTCTGATTTTTTCAGCCAAGATCTCTGATTGTTGTGCCCTATAACTGACGATTTTTATAGTTACCGGGGAAACCACTTATTTCTTTCTCCAATATTGGTTCATCTAATTGTTTTTTATCTTATATTTGTCCGTGTTTTTGTAGTGCATCTTGTTTTTCCTCTTTTTCTCGATTTTGGCAAAATAAAAAAACCTGAAGCATTTAAAAACTTGCGTTTTTAATGGTATAAATTTGGTTTAATCTAAATTGAATTGTCCCTTTTTCACATTAAATTGCTGCATATCAAGCTATCTAGCTTGGCGCTAAGCTATATTTGGTATTAGATTAGACTTTTCTACTCAAATGATGAAAACTACGCTATTTGACTTCTGATTTTTTTTCTACCAAGATCTGATTGTCATTGCCAATTTGAGATGTTGACAACTATGGTCACTGATGATCTTTTTTTCATCAAGCTCTGATTATTCTGTTTTTGTTTTCAGAGATAAAATCAGTCTTTGGTTGATAGTTTTCTTTCCTGTTTCTTTTACGCCTTCCAAATTGTTTTCATACATGAAAAAAGTCGAGAAGCTGAATAAAAAATCAAGTTTTAAGGTTTTAATCTGATTAAGGTTTTGAAAAACGAAGCTGGAAATTATTGTGCATGTTTGTTTTAGCTGAGCCTTTAGCTCGGCTACCATGAGGTTTTGTTGCATTTCTTAGTTTTAGTGATGAAAACAACGAGATTTGACTTCTGATTTTTTCCACCAAGATCTCTGATTGTTGTGCTCTTATAAGTGAAGATTTTTATAGTTACCGGGGAAACCACTTATTTTTTTCTCCAAAATTGATTCTTTTACTTTTTTTAAATTTAATATTTGTCCGTGTTTTTGTAATTTTTCGTGTTTTCCTTTTTATCTCGAAAATTTTTCGGCAAAATAAAAACCTGAAGCATTTAAAAACTTGCGTTTTTAATGGTATAAATTTGGTTTAATCAAAATTGAATTGTCCCTTTTCCACTTTAAATTGCTGCATATCAAGCTGTCTAGCTTAAAGTTTAGCTATACTTGTTATAAGATTGTACTTTTCTTTTCAAATGATGAAAACTGCGCTATTTGACTTCTGATTTTTTTACTACCAAGATCTGATTGTCATTGCCAATTTGAGATGTTGACAACTATGGTCACTGATGATCTTTTTTTTATCAAGCTCTGATTATTCTGTTTTTGTTTTCAGAGATAAAATCAGTCTTTGGTTGATAGTTTTCTTTCCTGTTTCTTTTACGCCTTCCAAATTGTTTTCATACATGAAAAAAGTCGAGAAGCTGAATAAAAAATCAAGTTTTAAGGTTTTAATCTGATTAAGGTTTTTAAAAACGAAGCTGGAATTTATTGTGCATGTTTGTTTTAGCTGAGCGTTTAGCTCGGCTACCATGAGGTTTTGTTGCATTTCTTAGTTTTAGTGATGAAAACAACGAGATTTGACTTCTGATTTTTTCCACCAAGATCTCTGATTGTTGTGCTCTTATAAGTGAAGATTTTTATAGTTACCGGGGAAACCACTTATTTTTTTCTCCAAAATTGATTCTTTTACTTTTTTTAAATTTAATATTTGTCGGTGTTTTTGTAATTTTTCGTGTTTTCCTTTTTATCTCGAAAATTTTTCGGCAAAATAAAAACCTGAAGCATTTAAAAACTTGCGTTTTTAATGGTATAAATTTGGTTTAATCAAAATTGAATTGTCCCTTTTCCACTTTAAATTGCTGCATATCAAGCTGTCTAGCTTAAAGTTTAGCTATACTTGTTATAAGATTGTACTTTTCTTTTCAAATGATGAAAACTACGCTATTTGACTTCTGATTTTTTTACTACCAAGATCTGATTGTCATTGCCAATTTGAGATGTTGACAACTATGGTCACTGATGATCTTTTTTTTATCAAGCTCTGATTATTCTGTTTTTGTTTTCAGAGATAAAATCAGTCTTTGGTTGATAGTTTTCTTTCCTGTTTCTTTTACGCCTTCCAAATTGTTTTCATACATGAAAAAAGTCGAGAAGCTGAATAAAAAATCAAGTTTTAAGGTTTTAATCTGATTAAGGTTTTTAAAAACGAAGCTGGAATTTATTGTGCATGTTTGTTTTAGCTGAGCGTTTAGCTCGGCTACCATGAGGTTTTGTTGCATTTCTTAGTTTTAGTGATGAAAACAACGAGATTTGACTTCTGATTTTTTCCACCAAGATCTCTGATTGTTGTGCTCTTATAACTGAAGATTTTTATAGTTACCGGGGAAACCACTTATTTTTTTCTCCAAAATTGATTCTTTTACTTTTTTAAATTTAATATTTGTCCGTGTTTTTGTAATTTTTCGTGTTTTTCCTTTTTATCTGAAAATTTTTCGGCAAAATAAAAACCTGAAGCATTTAAAAACTTGCGTTTTTAATGGTATAAATTTGGTTTAATCTAAATTGAATTGTCCCTTTTTCACTTTAAATTGCTGCATATCAAGC
Organism: Symsagittifera roscoffensis; assembly: GCF_963678635.1. NCBI lineage: Eukaryota > Metazoa > Xenacoelomorpha > Acoela > Convolutidae > Symsagittifera > Symsagittifera roscoffensis. Next base: position 26,625,720 of record NC_087064.1, read on the forward strand.
TGTCTAGCTTAAAGTTTAGCTATACTTGTTATAAGATTGTACTTTTCTACTCAAATGATGAAAACTACGCTATTTGACTTCTGATTTTTTTCTACCAAGATCTGATTGTTATTGCCAATTTGAGTTGATAACAACTCTGGTCACTGAGGATTTTTTTTTCACCAAGCTCTGATTTTTCTGTTTTTTCCAGTTATAAAATCAGTCTTTCCTTAATAATTATCTCTACTGTTTCTTTTACGCCTTCCAAATTGTTTTTCTACATGAAAAAAGTCCTGAAGCTGAATAAAAAATTAAATTGTAAGGTTTTAATCTGGTTAAGGTTTTTAAAAACGAAATTGGAAATAAGTGTGCATGTTTGTTTTAGCTGAGCTTTTAGCTCGGCTACCATGAGGTTTTGTTTAGCTATATTTGGAATTAGTCTGTACTTTTCTACTCAAATGATGAAAACTACGCTCTTTGATTTCTGATTTTTTTCTACCAAGACCTGATTGTTATTGCCAATTTCGAGAAGCTGAATAAAAAATTAAAATGTAAGATTTGAATCTGGTTAAGGTTTTTGAGAACGAAGTTGGAAATAATTGTGAATGTTTGTTTTAATTGAGCCTTAAGCTCGGCTACCATGAGTTTTAGTTGAGTTTCTTGATTTTAGTGATGAAAACAACGAGATTTGACTTCTGATTATTTCCACCAAGATCTCTGATTGTTGTGCCTTATAACTGATGCTTTTTATAGTTACCGAGGAAACCAAGCTTTGTTTTTTTTTCAGAGATAAAATCAGTCTTTGATTGATAGTTTTTTTTCCTGTTTCTTTTACGCCTTCCAAATTGTTTTCATACATGAAAAAAGTCGAGAAGCTGAATAAAAAATTAAATTGTAAGGTTTTAATCTGATTAACGTTTTTAAAAACGAAGTTAGAAATAATTGTGCATGTTTGTTTTAGCTGAGCCTTTAGCTCGGCTACCATGAGGTTTTGTTGCATTTCTTAATTTTAGTGATGAAAACAACGAGATTTGACTTCTGATTTTTTCCACCAAGATCTCTGATTGTTGTGCCCTTATGTTTTTTATAGTTACCGGGGAAACCACTTATTTCTTTCTCCAATATTGATTCTATTTCTTTTTTTAAATTTAAAGTTTGTCCGTGTTTTTGTAATTTTTCGTGTTTTTCCTTTTTATCTCGAAAGTTTTTCGGCAAAATACAAAACCTGAAGCATTTAAAAACTTGCGTTTTTAATGGTATAAATTTGGTTTAATCTAAATTGAATTGTCCCTTTTTCACTTTAAATTGCTGCATATCAAGCTGTCTAGCTTAAAGTTTAGCTATACCTGGTATAAGATTGTACTTTTCTACTCAAATGATGAAAACTACGCTATTTGACTTCTGATTTTTTTCTACCAAGATCTGATTGTTATTGCCAATTTGAGTTGATAACAACTCTGGTCACTGAGGATTTTTTTTCACCAAGCTCTGATTATTCTGTTTTTTTTTTTCAGTTATAAAATCAGTCTTTCCTTAATAATTATCTCTTCTGTTTCTTTTACGCCTTCCAAATTGTTTTTCTACATGAAAAAAGTCCTGAAGCTGAATAAAAAATTAAATTGTAAGGTTTTAATCTGCTTAAGGTTTTAAAACGAAATTGGAAATAAGTGTGCATGTTTGTTTTAGCTGAGCCTTTAGCTCGGCTACCATGAGGTTTTGTTTAGCTATATTTGGATTTAATCTGTACTTTTCTACTCAAATGATGAAAACTACGCTCTTTGACTTCTGATTTTTTTCTACCAAGACCTGATTGTTATTGCCAATTTGAGTTGATAACAACTATGGTCACTGAGTATACTTTTTTCACCAAGCTCTGATTATTCTGTTTTTTTTTTCAGAGTTAAAATTAGTCTCTGGTTGATAGTTTTCTTTCCTGTTTCTTTTACGCCTTCCAAATTGTTTTTATACATAAAAAAATTCGAGAAGCTGAATAAAAATTTAAAATGTAAGGTTTTAATCTGGTTAAGGTTTTTAAAAATGAAGTTGGAAATAATTGTGAATGTTTGTTTTAATTGAGCCTTAAGCTCGGCTACCATGAGTTTTAGTTGAGTTTCTTGATTTTAGTGATGAAAACAACGAGATTTGACTTCTGATTTTTTCCACCAAGATCTCTGATTGTTGTGCCTTATAACTGATGATTTTTATAGTTACCGGGGGAAACCAAGCTCTGTTTTTTTTCAGAGATAAAATCAATCTTTGGTTGATAGTTTTCTTTCCTGTTTCTTCTACGCCTTCCAAATTGTTTTCTTACATGAAAAAGGTCGAGAAGCTGAATAAAAATATAAATTGTAAGGTTTTAATCTGATTAAGGTTTTTAAAAACGAAGTTAGAAGTAATTGTGCATGTTTGTTTTAGCTGAGCCTTTAGCTTGGCTACCATGAGGTTTTGTTTCATTTCTTAATTTTAGTGATGAAAACAACGAGATTTGACTTCTGATTTTTTCCACCAAGATCTCTGATTGTTGTGCCCTTATGTTTTTTATAGTTACCGGGGAAACCACTTATTTCCTTCTCCAATATTGATTCTTTTACTTTTTTAAATTTAAAATTTGTCCGTGTTTTTTAATTTTTCGTGTTTTTCCTTTTTATCTCGAAAGTTTTTTGGCAAAATACAAAACCTGAAGCATTTAAAAACTTGCGTTTTTAATGGTATCAATTTGGTTTAATCTAAATTGAATTGTCCCTTTTTCACTTTGAATGGCTGCATATCAAGCTGTCTAGCATGGCGTTTAGCTATATTTGGTTTTAGAGTGTACTTTTCTACTGATTGTTATTGCCAATTTGAGTTGATAACAACTATGGTCACTGAGTATACTTTTTTCACCAAGCTCTGATTATTCTGTTTTTTTCAGAGTTAAAATTATTCTCTGGTTGATAGTTTTCTTTCCTGTTTCTTTTACGCCTGCTAAATTGTTTTTATACATAAAAAAATTCGAGAAGCTGAATAAAAAATTAAATTGTAAGGTTTTAATCTGATTAAGGTTTTAAAAAACGAAGTTAGAAATAATTGTGCATGTTTGTTTTAGCTGAGCCTTTAGCTCGGCTACCATGAGGTTTTGTTGCATTTCTTAATTTTAGTGATGAAAACAACGAGATTTGACTTCTGATTTTTTCCACCAAGATCTCTGATTGTTGTGCCCTTGTGTTTTTTTATAGTTACCGGGGAAACCACTTATTTCTTTCTCCAATATTGATTCTTTTACTTTTTTTAAATTTAAAATTTGTCCGTGTTTTTGTAATTTTTCGTGTTTTTCCTTTTTATCTCGAAAGTTTTTCGGCAAAATACAAAACCTGAAGCATTTACAAGCTTGCGTTTTGAATGGTATAAATTTGGTTTAATCTAATTTGAATTGTCCCTTTTTCTTTTTAAATGGCTGCATATCAAGCTGTCTAGCTTGGCGTTTAGCTATATTTGGTTTTAGAGTGTACTTCTCTACTCAAATGATGAAAACTACGCTATTTGACTTATGTTTTTTTTTCTACCAAGATCTGATTGTTATTGCCAATTTGAGTTGATAACAACTATGGTCACTGAGGATACTTTTTTCACCAAGCTCTGATTATTCTGTTTTTTTCGGTTATAAAATCAGACTTTCCTTGATAATTATCTCTACTGTTTTTTACGCCTTCCAAATTGTTTTTCTACATGAAAAAAGTCGAGAAGCTGAATAAAAATTAAATTGTAAGGTTTAATCTGGTTAAGGTTTTTAAAAACGAAATTGGAAATAAATGTGCATGTTTGTTTTAGCGAGCCTTTAGCTCGGCTACCATGAGTGTTTGTGCGTTTCTTAGTTTAGTGATGAGAACAACGAGATTTGACTTCTGATTTTTTCCACCAAGATCTCTGATTGTTGTGCCCTTATAACTGATGATTTTTATAGTTACCGTGGAAACCACTCATTTCTTTCTCCAATATTGATTCTTCTACTTATTTTTTATCTTATGTTTGTCCCTGTTTTTTGTAATGCTTCTTGTTTTTCCTTTTTATCTCGAAAGTTTTTTGGCAAAATAAAAAACCTGAAGCATTTAAAAACTTGCGTTTATAATGGTGTAAATATGGTTTTATCTTTATTGAATTGTTCTTTTTTCACATTAAATTGCTGCATCTCAAGCTATATAGTTTGGCGTTTAGCTATATAGTATTAGGTTGTACTTTTCTACTCATATGATGAAAACTACGCTATTTGACTTTTGATTCTTTTCTACCAAGATCTGATTGTTATTGCCAATTTGAGTTGATGACAGCTAAGGTCACTGAGGATACTTTTCACCAAGGTCTGATTATTCTGTTTTCTTTTCAGAGTTAAAATTAGTTTCTGGTTGATAGTTTTCTTTTCTGTTTCTTTTACACGCCTTCCAAATTGTTTTTATACATGAAAAAATTCGAGAAGCTGAATAAAAAATTAAAATGTAAGGTGAATCAATTGTGAATGTTTGTTTTAATTGAGCCTTAAGCTCGGCCACCATGAGTTTTAGTTGAGTTTCTTGATTTTAGTGATGAAAACAACGAGATTTGACTTCTGATTTTTTCCATTAAGATCTCTGATTGTTGTGCCTTATAACTGATGCTTTTTATAGTTACCGAGGAAACCAAGCTTTGTTTTTTTTTCAGAGATAAAATCAGTCTTTGATTGATAGTTTTCTTTCCTGTTTCTTTTATGCCTTCCAAATTGTTTTCATACATGAAAAAAGTCGAGAAGCTGAATAAAAAATAAATTGTAAGGTTTTAATCTGATTAACGTTTTTAAAAACGAAGTTAGAAATAATTGTGCATGTTTGTTTTAGCTGAGCCTTTAGCTCGGCTACCATGAGGTTTTGTTGCATTTCTTAATTTTAGTGATGAAAACAACGAGATTTGACTTCTGATTTTTTCCACCAAGATCTCTGATTGTTGTGCCCTTATGTTTTTTATAGTTACCGGGGAAACCTTTTATTTCTTTCTCCAATATTGATTGTTTTACTTTTTTTAATTTAATATTTGTCCGTGTTTTTGTAATTTTTCGTGTTTTTCCTTTTTATCTCGAAAGTTTTTCGGCAAAATACAAAACCTGAAGCATTTAAAAACTTGCGTTTTTAATGGTATAAATTTGGTTTAATCTAAATTGAATTGTCCCTTTTTCACTTTATATTGCTGCATATCAAGCTGTCTAGCTTGGCGTTTAGCTATATTTGGTTTTAGAGTGTACTTTTCTACTCAAATGATGAAAACTACTCTATTTGACTTCTGACTTCTGAGGTTTTGTTGCATTTCTTAATTTTAGTGATGAAAACAACGAGATTTGATTTCTGATTTTTTTCACCAAAATCTCTGATTGTTGTGCCTTTATGATTTTTATAGTTACCGGGGAAACCACTTATTTCTTTCTCCAATATTGACTCTTTTACTTTTTTTAAATTTAATGTTTGTCCGTGTTTTTGTAATTTTTCGTTTTTTTCCTTTTTATCTCGAAAGCTTTTCGGCAAAAAACAAAACCTGAAGCATTTAAAAACTTGCGTTTTTAATGGTATAAATTTGGTTTAATCTAAATTGAATTGTCCGTTTTTCACTTTAAATTGCTGCATATCAAGCTGTCTAGCTTGGCGTTTAGCTATATTTGGTTTTAGAGTGTACTTTTCTACTCAAATGATGAAAACTACGCTATTTGACTTCTGATTTTTTTCTACCAAGATCTGATTTTTATTGCCAATTTGAGTTGATAACAACTTTGGTCACTGAGGATACTTTTTTTCACCAAGCTCTGATTATTCAGTTTTTTTTTCAGTTAGTAGCGATAATTATCAAGCAAAGACTGATTTTATAACTGAAAAAAAAACTGAATAATCAGAGCTTGGTGAAAAATAGTATCCTCAGTGACCAAAGTTGTTATCAACTCAAATTGGCAATAAAAATCAGATCTTGGTAGAAAAAATCAGAAGTCAAATAGCGTAGTTTTCATCAAAGAGCTGATTGTTATTGGCAATTTGAGTTGATGACAACTGAAGTCACTGAGGATACTTTTTCTTACCAAGCTCTGATTATTCTGTTTTTTTTTCAGAGATAAAATCAGTCTTTGATTGATAGTTTTCTTTCCTGTTTCTTTTATGCCTTCCAAATTGTTTTCATACATGAAAAAAGTCGAGAAGCTGAATGAAAAATTAAATTGTAAGGTTTCAATCTGGTTAAGGTTTTTAAAAACGAAGTTGGAAATAATTGTGCTTGTTTGTTTTAGCTGAGCCTTTAGCTCGGCTACCATGAGGTTTTGTTGCATTTCTTAATTTTAGTGATGAAAACAACGAGATTTGACTTCTGATTTTTTCCACCAAGATCTCTGATTAAGGTGCCCTTATAAGTAAAGATTTTTATAGTTACCGGGGAAACCACTCATTTCTTTCTCCAATATTGATTTTTTTTTACTTGTTTTTAATTTAAAATTTGTCTGTGTTTTTGTAATTTTCTGTGTTTTCCTTCTTATCTCGAAAGTTTTTTGGCAAAATAAAAAACCTGAAGCATTTAAAAACGTGCGTTTTTAATGGTATAAAATTGTTTTATCTAAATTGAATTGTCCCTTTTTCACATTAAATTGCTGCATCTCAAGCAATCTAGCTTGGCGTTTAGCTATATTTGGAATTAGTCTATACTTTTCTACTCAAATGATGAAAACTACGCTCTTTGACTTCTGATTTTTTTCTACCAAGATCTGATTGTTATTGCCAATTTGCTTTGATAACAACTATGGTCACTGAGGATACTTTTTCTAACCAAGCTCTGATTATTCTGTTTTTTTCAGAGGTAAAATCAGTCTTTGGTTGATAGTTTTCTTTTCTGTTTCTTTTACGCCTTCCAAATTGTTTTCATACATGAAAAAAGTCGAGAAGCTGAATGAAAAATTAAATTGAAGGGTTTTTAATATGGTTAAGGTTTTTAAAAACGAAGTTGGAAATAATTGTGCATGTTTGTTTTAGCTGCGCCTTTAGCTCGGATATCATGAGGTTTTGTTGCATTTCTTAGTTTTAGTGATGAAAACAACGAGATTTGACTTTTTTCACATTAAATTGCTGCATCTCAAGCTATATAGTTTGGCGTTTAGCTATATAGTATTAGGTTGTACTTTTCTACTCAAATGATGAAAACTACGCTATTTGACTTTTGATTCTTTTCTACCAAGATCTGATTGTTACTGCCAATTTGAGTTGATGACAGCTAAGGTCACTGAGGATACTTTTTTCACCAAGCTCTGATTATTCTGTTTTCTTTTCAGAGTTAAAATTAGTTTCTGGTTGATAGTTTTCTTTTCTGTTTCTTTTACGCCTTCCAAATTGTTTTTATACATGAAAAAAGTCCTGAAGCTGAATAAAAAAAATCAAATTGTAAGGTTTTAATCTGGTTAAGGTTTTAAAACGAAACTGGAAATAAGTGTGCATGTTTGTTTTAGCTGAGCCTTTAGCTCGGCTACCATGAGGTTTTGTTTAGCTATATTTGGATTTAATCTGTACTTTTCTACTCAAATGATGAAAACTACGCTCTTTGACTTCTGATTTTTTTCTACCAAGACCTGATTGTTATTGCCAATTTGAGTTGATAACAACTATGGTCACTGAGTATACTTTTTTCACCAAGCTCTGATTATTCTGTTTTTTTTTCAGAGTTAAAATTATTCTCTGGTTGATAGTTTTCTTTCCTGTTTCTTTTACGACTTCCAAATTGTTTTTATACATAAAAAAATTCGAGAAGCTGAATAAAAAATTAAAATGTAAGGTTTTAATCTGGTTAAGGTTTTTAAAAACGAAGTTGGAAATAATTGTGAATGTTTGTTTTAATTGAGCCTTAAGCTCGGCTACCATGAGTTTTAGTTGAGTTTCTTGATTTTAGTGATGAAAACAACGAGATTTGACTTCTGATTTTTTCCACCAAGATCTCTGATTGTTGTGCCTTATAACTGATGATTTTTATAGTTACCGGGGAAACCAAGCTCTGTTTTTTTTCAGAGATAAAATCAATCTTTGGTTGATAGTTTTCTTTCCTGTTTCTTCTACGCCTTCCAAATTGTTTTCATACATGAAAAAAGTCGAGAAGCTGAATAAAAAATTAAATTGTAAGGTTTTAATCTGATTAAGGTTTTAAAAAACGAAGTTAGAAATAATTGTGCATGTTTGTTTTAGCTGAGCCTTTAGCTCGGCTACCATGAGGTTTTGTTGCATTTCTTAATTTTAGTGATGAAAACAACGAGATTTGACTTTTTTCACATTAAATTGCTGCATCTCAAGCTATATAGTTTGGCGTTTAGCTACATAGTATTAGGTTGTACTTTTCTACTCAAATGATGAAAACTACGCTATTTGACTTTTGATTCTTTTCTACCAAGATCTGATTGTTACTGCCAATTTGAGTTGATGACAGCTAAGGTCACTGAGGATACTTTTTTCACCAAGCTCTGATTATTCTGTTTTCTTTTCAGAGTTAAAATTAGTTTCTGGTTGATAGTTTTCTTTTCTGTTTCTTTTACGCCTTCCAAATTGTTTTTATACATGAAAAAAGTCCTGAAGCTGAATAAAAAAAATCAAATTGTAAGGTTTTAATCTGGTTAAGGTTTTAAAACGAAACTGGAAATAAGTGTGCATGTTTGTTTTAGCTGAGCCTTTAGCTCGGCTACCATGAGGTTTTGTTTAGCTATATTTGGATTTAATCTGTACTTTTCTACTCAAATGATGAAAACTACGCTCTTTGACTTCTGATTTTTTTCTACCAAGATCTGATTGTTATTGCCAATTTGCTTTGATAACAACTATGGTCACTGAGGATACTTTTTCTAACCAAGCTCTGATTATTCTGTTTTTTTCAGAGGTAAAATCAGTCTTTGGTTGATAGTTTTCTTTTCTGTTTCTTTTACGCCTTCCAAATTGTTTTCATACATGAAAAAAGTCGAGAAGCTGAATGAAAAATTAAATTGAAGGGTTTTTAATATGGTTAAGGTTTTTAAAAACGAAGTTGGAAATAATTGTGCATGTTTGTTTTAGCTGCGCCTTTAGCTCGGATATCATGAGGTTTTGTTGCATTTCTTAGTTTTAGTGATGAAAACAACGAGATTTGACTTTTTTCACATTAAATTGCTGCATCTCAAGCTATATAGTTTGGCGTTTAGCTATATAGTATTAGGTTGTACTTTTCTACTCAAATGATGAAAACTACGCTATTTGACTTTTGATTCTTTTCTACCAAGATCTGATTGTTACTGCCAATTTGAGTTGATGACAGCTAAGGTCACTGAGGATACTTTTTTCACCAAGCTCTGATTATTCTGTTTTCTTTTCAGAGTTAAAATTAGTTTCTGGTTGATAGTTTTCTTTTCTGTTTCTTTTACGCCTTCCAAATTGTTTTTATACATGAAAAAAGTCCTGAAGCTGAATAAAAAAAATCAAATTGTAAGGTTTTAATCTGGTTAAGGTTTTAAAACGAAACTGGAAATAAGTGTGCATGTTTGTTTTAGCTGAGCCTTTAGCTCGGCTACCATGAGGTTTTGTTTAGCTATATTTGGATTTAATCTGTACTTTTCTACTCAAATGATGAAAACTACGCTCTTTGACTTCTGATTTTTTTCTACCAAGACCTGATTGTTATTGCCAATTTGAGTTGATAACAACTATGGTCACTGAGTATACTTTTTTCACCAAGCTCTGATTATTCTGTTTTTTTTTCAGAGTTAAAATTATTCTCTGGTTGATAGTTTTCTTTCCTGTTTCTTTTACGACTTCCAAATTGTTTTTATACATAAAAAAATTCGAGAAGCTGAATAAAAAATTAAAATGTAAGGTTTTAATCTGGTTAAGGTTTTTAAAAACGAAGTTGGAAATAATTGTGAATGTTTGTTTTAATTGAGCCTTAAGCTCGGCTACCATGAGTTTTAGTTGAGTTTCTTGATTTTAGTGATGAAAACAACGAGATTTGACTTCTGATTTTTTCCACCAAGATCTCTGATTGTTGTGCCTTATAACTGATGATTTTTATAGTTACCGGGGAAACCAAGCTCTGTTTTTTTTCAGAGATAAAATCAATCTTTGGTTGATAGTTTTCTTTCCTGTTTCTTCTACGCCTTCCAAATTGTTTTCATACATGAAAAAAGTCGAGAAGCTGAATAAAAAATTAAATTGTAAGGTTTTAATCTGATTAAGGTTTTAAAAAACGAAGTTAGAAATAATTGTGCATGTTTGTTTTAGCTGAGCCTTTAGCTCGGCTACCATGAGGTTTTGTTGCATTTCTTAATTTTAGTGATGAAAACAACGAGATTTGACTTTTTTCACATTAAATTGCTGCATCTCAAGCTATATAGTTTGGCGTTTAGCTATATAGTATTAGGTTGTACTTTTCTACTCAAATGATGAAAACTACGCTATTTGACTTTTGATTCTTTTCTACCAAGATCTGATTGTTACTGCCAATTTGAGTTGATGACAGCTAAGGTCACTGAGGATACTTTTTTCACCAAGCTCTGATTATTCTGTTTTCTTTTCAGAGTTAAAATTAGTTTCTGGTTGATAGTTTTCTTTTCTGTTTCTTTTACGCCTTCCAAATTGTTTTTATACATGAAAAAAGTCCTGAAGCTGAATAAAAAAAATCAAATTGTAAGGTTTTAATCTGGTTAAGGTTTTAAAACGAAACTGGAAATAAGTGTGCATGTTTGTTTTAGCTGAGCCTTTAGCTCGGCTACCATGAGGTTTTGTTTAGCTATATTTGGATTTAATCTGTACTTTTCTACTCAAATGATGAAAACTACGCTCTTTGACTTCTGTTTTTTTTTCTACCAAGATCTGATTGTTATTGCCAATTTGAGTTGATAACAACTATGGTCACTGAGGATACTTTTTTCACCAAGCTCGGATTATTCAGTTTTTTTTTTTCAGTTATAAAATCAGTCTTTCCTTGATAATTATCTCTACTGTTTTTTACGCCTTCCAAATTGTTTTTCTACATGAAAAAAGTCGAGAAGCTGAATAAAAATTAAATTGTAAGGTTTTAATCTGGTTAAGGTTTTTAAAAACGAAATTGGAAACAAATGTGCATGTTTGTTTTAGCTGAGCCTTTAGCTCGGCTACCATGAGGTTTTGTTGCATTTCTTAATTTTAGTGATGAAAACAACGAGATTTGACTTCTGATTTTTTCCACCAAGATCTCTGATTGTTGTGCCCTTATGTTTTTTTATAGTTACCGGGGAAACCACTTATTTCTTTCTCCAATATTGATTCTTTTACTTTTTTAAATTTAAAATTTGTCCGTGTTTTTGTAATTTTTCGTGTTTTTCTTTTTTATCTCGAAAGTTTTTCGGCAAAATACAAAACCTGAAGCATTTAAAAGCTTGCGTTTTGAATGGTATAAATTTGGTTTAATCTAATTTGAATTGTCCCTTTTTCACTTTAAATGGCTGCATATCAAGCTGTCTAGCTTGGAGTTTAGCTATATTTGGTTTTAGAGTGTACTTTTCTACTCAAATGATGAAAACTACGCTTTTTGACTTCTGTTTTTTTTCTACCAAGATCTGATTGTTATTGCCAATTTGAGTTGATAACAACTATGGTCACTGAGGATACTTTTTTCACCAAGCTCGGATTATTCTGTTTTTTTTTTCAGTTATAAAATCAGTCTTTCCTTGATAATTATCTCTACTGTTTTTTACGCCTTCCAAATTGTTTTTCTACATGAAAAAAGTCGAGAAGCTGAATAAAAATTAAATTGTAAGGTTTTAATCTGGTTAAGGTTTTTAAAAACGAAATTGGAAACAAATGTTCATGTTTGTTTTAGCGAGCCTTTAGCTCGGCTACCATGAGTGTTTGTGCGTTTCTTAGTTTAGTGATGAGAACAACGAGATTTGACTTCTGATTTTTTCCACAAAGATCTCTGATTGTTGTGCCCTTATAACTGATGATTTTTATAGTTACCGTGGAAACCACTCATTTCTTTCTCCAATATTGATTCTTCTACTTATTTTTCATCTTATGTTTGTCCCTGTTTTTTGTAATGCTTCTTGTTTTTCCTTTTTATCTCGAAAGTTTTTTGGCAAAATAAAAAACCTGAAGCATTTAAAAACTTGCGTTTATAATGGTGTAAATTTGGTTTTATCTTTATTGAATTGTTCTTTTTTCACATTAAATTGCTGCATCTCAAGCTATATAGTTTGGCGTTTAGCTATATAGTATTAGATTGTACTTTTCTACTCATATGATGAAAACTACGCTATTTGACTTTTCATTCTTTTCTACCAAGATCTGATTGTTATTGCCAATTTGAGTTGATGACAGCTAAGGTCACTGAGGATACTTTTCACCAAGGTCTGATTATTCTGTTTTCTTTTCAGAGTTAAAATTAGTTTCTGGTTGATAGTTTTCTTTTCTGTTTCTTTTACACGCCTTCCAAATTGTTTTTATACATGAAAAAATTCGAGAAGCTGAATAAAAAATTAAAATGTAAGGTTTTAATCTGGTTAAGGTTTTTAAAAACGAAGTTGGAAACAATTGTGAATGTTTGTTTTAATTGAGCCTTAAGCTCGGCTACCATGAGTTTTAGTTGAGTTTCTTGTTTTTAGTGATGAAAACAACGAGATTTGACTTCTGATTTTTTCCACCAAGATCTCTGATTGTTGTGCCTTATAACTGATAATTTTTATAGTTACCGGGGAAACCAAGCTCTGTTTTTTTCAGAGATAAAATCAGTCTTTGGTTGATAGTTTTCTTTCCTGTTTCTTTTACGCCTTCCAAATTGTTTTCATACATGAAAAAAGTCGAGAAGCTGAATAAAAAATAAATCGTAAGGTTTTAATCTGATTAACGTTTTTAAAAACGAAGTTAGAAATAATTGTGCATGTTTGTTTTAGCTGAGCCTTTAGCTCGGCTACCATGAGGTTTTGTTGCATTTCTTAATTTTAGTGATGAAAACAACGAGATTTGACTTCTGATTTTTTCCACCAAGATCTCTGATTGTTGTGACCTTATGTTTTTTATAGTTACCGGGGAAACCTTTTATTTCTTTCTCCAATATTGATTGTTTTACATTTTTTAAATTTAATATTTGTCCGTGTTTTTGTAATTTTTCGTTTTTTTCCTTTTTATCTCAAAAGCTTTTCGGCAAAAACCAAAACCTGAAGCATTTAAAAACTTGCGTTTTTAATGGTATAAATTTGGTTTAATCTAAATTGAATTGTCCGTTTTTCACTTTAAATTGCTGCATATCAAGCTGTCTAGCTTGGCGTTTAGCTATATTTGGTTTTAGAGTGTACTTTTCTACTCAAATGATGAAAACTACGCTATTTGACTTCTGATTTTTTTCTACGAAGATCTGATTTTTATTGCCAATTTGAGTTGATAACAACTTTGGTCACTGAGGATACTTTTTTTCACCAAGCTCTGATTATTCAGTTTTTTTTTCAGTTAGTAGCGATAATTATCAAGCAAAGACTGATTTTATAACTGAAAAAAAACTGAATAATCAGAGCTTGGTGAAAAAAAGTATCCTCAGTGACCAAAGTTGTTATCAACTCAAATTGGCAATAAAAATCAGATCTTGGTAGAAAAAAATCAGAAGTCAAATAGCGTAGCTTTCATCAAAGAGCTGATTGTTATTGGCAATTTGAGTTGATGACAACTGAAGTCACTGAGGATACTTTTTCTTACCAAGCTCTGATTATTCTGTTTTTTTTTCAGAGCTAAAATCAGTCTTTTTTTGATAGTTTTCTTTCCTGTTTCTTTTATGCCTTCCAAATTGTTTTCATACATGAAAAAGTCGAGAAGCTGAATGAAAAATTAAATTGTAAGGTTTCAATCTGGTTAAGGTTTTTAAAAACGAAGTTGGAAATAATTGTGCTTGTTTGTTTTAGCTGAGCCTTTAGCTCGGCTACCATGAGGTTTTGTTGCATTTCTTAGTTTTAGTGATGAAAACAACGAAATTTGACTTCTGATTTTTTCCACCAAGATCTCTGATTGTTGTGCCCTTATAAGTAAAGGTTTTTATAGTTACCGGGGAAACCACTCATTTCTTTCTCCAATATTGTTTTTTTACTTGTTTTTAATTTAAAATTTGTCCGTGTTTTTGTAATTTTCCGTGTTTTCCTTCTTATCTCGAAAGTTTTTCGGCAAAATAAAAAACCTGAAGCATTTAAAAACGTGCGTTTTTAATGGTATAAAATTGGTTTTATCTAAATTGAATTGTCCCTTTTTCACATTAAATTGCTGCATCTCAAGCAATCTAGCTTGGCGTTTAGCTATATTTGGAATTAGTCTATACTTTTCTACTCAAATGATGAAAACTACGCTCTTTGACTTCTGATTTTTTCCACCAAGATCTCTGATTGTTGTGCCCTTATAAGTAAAGGTTTTTATAGTTACCGGGGAAACCACTCATTTCTTTCTCCAATATTGATTTTTTTACTTGTTTTTAATTTAAAATTTGTCCGTGTTTTTGTAATTTTCCGTGTTTTCCTTCTTATCTCGAAAGTTTTTCGGCAAAATAAAAAACCTGAAGCATTTAAAAACTTGCGTTTTTAATGGTATAAATTTGGTTTAATCTAATTTGAATTGTCCCTTTTTCACTTTAAATGGCTGCATATCAAGCTGTCTAGCTTGGCGTTTAGCTATATTTGGTTTTAGAGTGTACTTTTCTACTCAAATGATGAAAACTACGCTATTTGACTTCTGATTTTTTTCTACCAAGATCTGATTTTTATTGCCAATTTTAGTTGATAACAACTTAGGTCACTGAGGATACTTTTTTTCACCAAGCTCTGATTATTCAGTTTTTTTTTCAGTTAGTAGCGATAATTATCAAGCAAAGACTGATTTTATAACTGAAAAAAAAACTGAATAATCAGAGCTTGGTGAAAAAAAGTATCCTCAGTGACCAAAGTTGTTATCAACTCAAATTGGCATTAAAAATCAGATCTTGGTAGAAAAAAATCAGAAGTCAAATAGCGTAGCTTTCATCAAAGAGCTGATTGTTATTGGCAATTTGAGTTGATGACAACTGAAGTCACTGAGGATACTTTTTCTTACCAAGCTCTGATTATTCTGTTTTTTTTTCAGAGCTAAAATCAGTCTTTGGTTGATAGTTTTCTTTCCTGTTTCTTTTATGCCTTCCAAATTGTTTTCATACATGAAAAAAGTCGAGAAGCTGAATGAAAAATTAAATTGTAAGGTTTCAATCTGGTTAAGGTTTTTAAAAACGAAGTTGGAAATAATTGTGCTTGTTTGTTTTAGCTGAGCCTTTAGCTCGGCTACCATGAGGTTTTGTTGCATTTCTTAGTTTTAGTGATGAAAACAACGAGATTTGACTTCTGATTTTTTCCACCAAGATCTCTGATTGTTGTGCCCTTATAAGTAAAGGTTTTTATAGTTACCGGGGAAACCACTCATTTCTTTCTCCAATATTGTTTTTTTTACTTGTTTTTAATTTAAAATTTGTCCGTGTTTTTGTAATTTTCCGTGTTTTCCTTCTTATCTCGAAAGTTTTTCGGCAAAATAAAAAACCTGAAGCATTTAAAAACGTGCGTTTTTAATGGTATAAAATTGGTTTTATCTAAATTGAATTGTCCCTTTTTCACATTAAATTGCTGCATCTCAAGCAATCTAGCTTGGCGTTTAGCTATATTTGGAATTAGTCTATACTTTTCTACTCAAATGATGAAAACTACGCTCTTTGACTTCTGATTTTTTCCACCAAGATCTCTGATTGTTGTGCCCTTATAAGTAAAGGTTTTTATAGTTACCGGGGAAACCACTCATTTCTTTCTCCAATATTGATTTTTTTACTTGTTTTTAATTTAAAGATTGTCCGTGTTTTTGTAATTTTCCGTGTTTTCCTTCTTATCTCGAAAGTTTTTCGGCAAAATAAAAAACCTGAAGCATTTAAAAACGTGCGTTTTTAATGGTATAAAATTCATTTTATCTAAATTGAATTGTCCCTTTTTCACATTAAATTGCTGCATCTCAAGCAATCTAGCTTGGCGTTTAGCTATATTTGGAGTTAGTCTATACTTTTCTACTCAAATGATGAAAACTACGCTCTTTGACTTCTGATTTTTTCCACCAAGATCTCTGATTGTTGTGCCCTTATAAGTAAAGGTTTTTATAGTTACCGGGGAAACCACTCATTTCTTTCTCCAATATTGATTTTCTTACTTGTTTTTAATTTAAAATTTGTCCATGTTTTTGTAATTTTCCGTGTTTTCCTTCTTATCTCGAAAGTTTTTCGGCAAAATAAAAAACCTGAAGCATTTAAAAACTTGCGTTTTTAATGGTATAAATTTGGTTTAATCTAAATTGAATTGTCCCTTTTTCACTTTAAATGGCTGCATATCAAGCTGTCTAGCTTGGCGTTTAGCTATATTTGGTTTTAGAGTACTTTTCTACTCAAATGATGAAAACTACGCTGTTTGACTTCTGTTTTTTTTCTACCAAGATCTGATTGTTATTGCCAATTTGCTTTGATAACAACTATGGTCACTGAGGATACTTTTTCTTACCAAGCTCTGATTATTCTGTGTTTTTTTTCAGAGGTAAAATCAGTCTTTGGTTGATAATTTTCTTTTCTGTTCCTTTTACGCCTTCCAAATTGTGTTCATACATGAAAAAAGTCGAGAAGCTGAATGAAAAATTAAATTGAAGGGCTTTAATATGGTTAGGGTTTTTAAAAACGAAGTTGGAAATAATTGTGCATGTTTGTTTTAGCTGAGCCTTTAGCTCGGCTATCATGAGGTTTTGTTGCATTTCTTAGTTTTAGTGATGAAAACAACGAGATTTGACTTCTGATTTTTTCCACCAAGATCTCTGATTGTTGTGCCCTTATAAGTGAAGATTTTTATAGTTACCGGGGAAACCGCTTATTTTTTTCGCCAATATTGATTCTCTTACTTGTTTTTAACTTAATTTTTGTCCCTGTTTTTGTGTTTTTCCTTTTTATCACGAAAGTTTTTCGGCAAAATAAAAAACCTGAAGCATATAAAAACTTGCGTTTTTAATGGTATAAAAATGGTTTTATTTAAATTGAATTGTCCTTTTTTCACCTTAAATTGCTGCATCTCAAGCGATCTAGCTGGGCGTTCAGCTATATTTGGTGTTAGACTCTACTTTTTTTTCAAATGATGAAAACTAGCTCTTTGACTTCTGATTTTTTTCTACCAAGATCTGATTGTTATTGCCAATTTGCTTTGATAACAACTGAAGTCACTGAGGATACTTTTTCTTACCAAGCTCTGATTATTCTGTTTTTTTTTTCAGAGATAAAATCAGTCTTTGGTTGATAGTTTTCTTTCCTGTTTCTTTTACGCCTTCCAAATTGTTTTCATACATGAAAAAAGTCGAGAAGCTGAATGAAAAATTAAATTGTAAGGTTTCAATCTGGTTAAGGTTTTTACAACGAAGTCGGAAATAATTGTGCTTGTTTGTTTTAGCTGAGCCTTTAGCTCGGCTACCACGAGGTTTTGTTGCATTTCTTAGTTTTAGTGATGAAAACAACGAGATTTGACTTCTGATTTTTTCCACCAAGATCTCTGATTGTTGTGCCCTTATAAGTAAAGATTTTTATAGTTACCGGGGAAACCACTTATTTCTTTCTCCAATATTGATGTTTTTACTTGTTTTTAATTTAAAATTTGTCCGTGTTTTTGTAATTTTCCGTGTTTTCCTTATCTCGAAAGTTTTTCGGCAAAATAAAAAACCTGAAGCATTTAAAACGTGCGTTTTTAATGGTATAAAATTGGTTTTATCTAAATTGAAATGTCCCTTTTTCACATTAAATTGCTGCATCTCAAGCAATCTAGCGTGGCGTTAAGCTATATTTGGAATTAGTCTATACTTTTCTACTCAAATGATGAAAACTACGCTCTTTGACTTCTGATTTTTTTCTACCAAGATCTGATTGTTATTGCCAATTTGCTTTGATAACAACTATGGTCACTGAGGATACTTTTTTTCACCAAGCTCTGATTATTATTATGTTTTTTTTTCAGAGATAAAATCAGTCTTTGGTTTTTAGGTTTCTTCCCTGTTTCTTTTACGCCTTCAAATTATTTTCATACATGAAGAAAGTAGAGATGCTGAATAAAAAATTAAATTGTAAGGTTTTAATCTGGTTAAGGTTTTTAGAAACGAAGTTGGAAATAATTGTGCATGTTTGTTTTAGCTGAGCCTTTAGCTCGGATACCATGAGGTTTTTGTTGCATTTCTCAGTTTTAGTGATGAAAACAACGAGATTTGACTACTGATTTTTTCCTCCAAGATCTCTGATTGTTGTGCCCTTATAACTGAAGATTTTTATAGTTACCGGGGAAACCACTTATTTTTTTCTCCAATATTGATTCTTTTACTTGTTTTTAATTTAATATTTGTCCGTGTTTTTGTAATTTTTCGTGTTTTTTTACTTTTTATCTCGAAAGTTTTTCGACAAAATAAAAAACCTGAAGCATTTAAAAACTTGCGTTTTTAATGGTATAAAATTATTTTTTATCCAAATTGAATTGTCCCTTTTTCACATTAAACTGCTGCATCTGAAGCTATCTACCTTGGCCTTTGGCTATATTTGGTATTAGACTGTACTTTTCTACTCAAATGATGAAAACTACGCTCTTTGACTTCTGATTTTTTTCTATCAAGATCTGATTGTTATTGGCAATTTGAGTTGATGACAACTGAAGTCACTGAGGATAGTTTTTCTTACCAAGCTCTGATTATTCTGTTTTTTTTTCAGAGGTAAAATCAGTCTTTGGTTGATAGTTTTCTTTTCTGTTTCTTTTACGCCTTCCAAATTGTTTTCATACATGAAAAAAGTGGAGAAGCTGAATGAAAAATTAAATTGAAGGGTTTTAATATGGTTAAGGTTTTTAAAAACGAAGTTGGAAATAATTGTGCATATTTGTTTTAGCTGAGCCTTTAGCTCGGCTATCATGAGGTTTTGTTGCATTTCTTAGTTTTAGTGATGAAAACAACGAGATTTGACTTCTGATTTTTTCCACCAAGATCTCTGATCGTTGTGCCCTTATAAGTGAAGATTTTTATAGTTACCGGGGAAACCGCTTTTTTTTTCGCCAATATTGATTCTCTTACTTGTTTTTAACTTAATGTTTGTCCGTGTTTTTGTATTTTTTGTGTTTTTCCTTTTTATCTCGAAAGTTTTTCGGCAAAATAAAAAACCTGAAGCATTTAAAAACTTGCGTTTTTAATGGTATAAATTTAATTGTCCCTTTTTCACATTAAATTGCTGCATATCAATCAATCTAGCTTGGCGTTTAGCTATATTTGGAATTACTCTATACTTTTCTACTCAAATGATGAAAACTACGCTCTTTGACTTCTGATTTTTTTCTACCAAGATCTGATTGTTATTGCCAATTTGCTTTGATAACAACTATGGTCACTGAGGATACTTTTTTTCACCAAGCTCTGATTATTATTATGTTTTTTTTTTCAGAGATAAAATCAGTCTTTGGTTGTTAGGTTTCCCT
Organism: Symsagittifera roscoffensis; assembly: GCF_963678635.1. Lineage (NCBI taxonomy): Eukaryota > Metazoa > Xenacoelomorpha > Acoela > Convolutidae > Symsagittifera > Symsagittifera roscoffensis. The sequence goes on from NC_087064.1 coordinate 26,645,212, forward strand.
GTTTCTTGTACGCCTTCCAAATTGTTTTCATACATGAAGAAAGTAGAGAAGCTGAATCAAAAATTAAATTGTAAGGTTTTAATCTGGTTAAGGTTTTTAGAAACGAAGTTGGAAATAATTGTGCATGTTTGTTTTAGCTGAGCCTTTTGCTCGGATACCATGAGTTTTTTTTGCATTTCTTAGTTTTAGTGATGAAAACAACGAGGTTTGACTTCTGATTTTTTCCACCAAGATCTCTGATTGTTGTGCCCTTATAACTGAAGATTTTTATAGTTACCGGGGAAACCACTTATTTTTTTCTCCAATATTGATTCTTTTACTTGTTTTTAATTTAATATTTGTCCGTGTTTTTGTAATTTTTCGTGTTTTTTTACTTTTTATCTCGAAAGTTTTTCGACAAAATAAAAAACCTGAAGCATTTAAAAACTTGCGTTTTTAATGGTATAAAATTATTTTTTATCCAAATTGAATTGTCCCTTTTTCACATTAAACTGCTGCATCTGAAGCTATCTACCTTGGCCTTTGGCTATATTTGGTATTAGACTGTACTTTTCTACTCAAATGATGAAAACTACGCTCTTTGACTTCTGATTTTTTTCTATCAAGATCTGATTGTTATTGGCAATTTGAGTTGATGACAACTGAAGTCACTGAGGATAGTTTTTCTTACCAAGCTCTGATTATTCTGTTTTTTTTCAGAGGTAAAATCAGTCTTTGGTTGATAGTTTTCTTTTCTGTTTCTTTTACGCCTTCCAAATTGTTTTCATACATGAAAAAAGTGGAGAAGCTGAATGAAAAATTAAATTGAAGGGTTTTAATATGGTTAAGGTTTTTAAAAACGAAGTTGGAAATAATTGTGCATATTTGTTTTAGCTGAGCCTTTAGCTCGGCTATCATGAGGTTTTGTTGCATTTCTTAGTTTTAGTGATGAAAACAACGAGATTTGACTTCTGATTTTTTCCACCAAGATCTCTGATTGTTGTGCCCTTATAAGTGAAGATTTTTATAGTTACCGGGGAAACCGCTTATTTTTTTCGCCAATATTGATTCTCTTACTTGTTTTTAACTTAATGTTTGTCCGTGTTTTTGTATTTTTTGTGTTTTTCCTTTTTATCTCGAAAGTTTTTCGGCAAAATAAAAAACCTGAAGCATTTAAAAACTTGCGTTTTTAATGGTATAAATTTAATTGTCCCTTTTTCACATTAAATTGCTGCATCTCAATCAATCTAGCTTGGCGTTTAGCTATATTTGGAATTAGTCTATACTTTTCTACTCAAATGATGAAAACTACGCTCTTTGACTTCTGATTTTTTTCTACCAAGATCTGATTGTTATTGCCAATTTGCTTTTATAACAACTATGGTCACTGAGGATACTTTTTTTCACCAAGCTCTGATTATTATTATGTTTTTTTTCAGAGATAAAATCAGTCTTTGGTTGTTAGGTTTCCCTGTTTCTTGTACGCCTTCCAAATTGTTTTCATACATGAAGAAAGTAGAGAAGCTGAATCAAAAATTAAATTGTAAGGTTTTAATCTGGTTAAGGTTTTTAGAAACGAAGTTGGAAATAATTGTGCATGTTTGTTTTAGCTGAGCCTTTTGCTCGGATACCATGAGGTTTTCGTTGCATTTCTCAGTTTTAGTGATGAAAACAACGAGATTTGACTACTGATTTTTTCCTCCAAGATCTCTGATTGTTGTGCCCTTATAACTGAAGATTTTTATAGTTACCGGGGAAACCACTTATTTCTTTCTCCAATATTGATTCTTTTACTTGTTTTTAATTTAATGTTTGTCCGTGTTTTTGTAATTTTTCGTGTTTTTTTACTTTTTATCTCGAAAGTTTTTCGGCAAAATAAAAAACCTGAAGCATTTAAAAATTTGCGTTTTTAATGGTATAAAATTAGTTTTTATCTAAATTGAATTGTCCCTTTTTCACATTAAACTGCTGCATCTGAAGCTATCTACCTTGGCCTTTAGCTATATTTGGTATTAGACTATACTTTTCTACTCAAATGATGAAAACTACCTTCTTTGACTTCTGATTTTTTTCTACCAAGATCTGATTGTTATTGGCAATTTGAGTTGATGACAACTGAAGTCACTGAGGATAGTTTTTCTTACCAAGCTCTGATTATTCTGTTTTTTTTTCAGAGGTAAAATCAGTCTTTGGTTGATAGTTTTCTTTTCTGTTTCTTTTACGCCTTCCAAATTGTTTTCATACATGAAAAAAGTCGAAGCTGAATGAAAAATTAAATTGAAGGGTTTTAATATGGTTAAGGTTTTTAAAAACGAAGTTGGAAATAATTGTGCATGTTTGTTTTAGCTGAGCCTTTAGCTCGGCTATCATGAGGTTTTGTTGCATTTCTTAGTTTAAGTGATGAAAACAACGAGATTTGACTTCTGATTTTTTCCACATTTTTTTCGCCAATATTGATTCTCTTACTTGTTTTTAACTTAATATTTGTCCGTGTTTTTTTTGTGTTTTTCCTTTTTATCTCGAAAGTTTTTCGGCAAAATAAAAAACCTGAAGCATTTAAAAACTTGCGTTTTTAATGGTATAAAACTGGTTCTATTTAAATTGAATTGTCCTTTTTTCACATTAAATTGCTGCATCTCAAGCGATCTAGCTTGGCGTTCAGCTATATTTGGTGTTAGACTGTACTTTTTTTCAAATGATGAAAACTAGCTCTTTGACTTCTGATTTTTTTCTACCAAGATCTGATTGTTATTGCCAATTTGCTTTGATAACAACTATGGTCACTGAGGATACTTTTTTTTCACCAAGCTCTGTGTATTATATATTTTTTCAGAGGTAAAATCAGTCTTTGGTTGATAGTTTTCTTTTCTGTTTCTTTTACGCCTTCCAAATTGTTTTCATACATGAAAAAAGTCGAGAAGCTGAATGAAAAATTAAATTGAAGGGTTTTAATATGGTTAAGGTTTTTAAAAACGAAGTTGGAAATAATTGTGCATGTTTGTTTTAGCTGAGCCTTTAGCTCGGCTATCATGAGGTTTTGTTGCATTTCTTAGTTTAAGTGATGAAAACAACGAGATTTGACTTCTGATTTTTTCCACCAAGATCTCTGATTGTTGTGCCCTTATAAGTGAAGGTTTTTAAAGTTACCGGGGAAACCGCTTATTTTTTTCGCCAATATTGATTCTCTTACTTGTTTTTAACTTAATATTTGTCCGTGTTTTTTTTGTGTGTTTTTCCTTTTTATCTCGAAAGTTTTTCGGCAAAATAAAAAACCTGAAGCATTTAAAAACTTGCGTTTTTAATGGTATAAAACTGGTTTTATTTAAATTGAATTGTCCTTTTTTCACATTAAATTGCTGCATCTCAAGCGATCTAGCTTGGCGTTCAGCTATATTTGGTGTTAGACTGTACTTTTTTTCAAATGATGAAAACTAGCTCTTTGACTTCTGATTTTTTTCTACCAAGATCTGATTGTTATTGCCAATTTGCTTTGATAACAACTATGGTCACTGAGGATACTTTTTTTTCACCAAGCTCTGTGTATTATATATTTTTTCAGAGGTAAAATCAGTCTTTGGTTGATAGTTTTCTTTTCTGTTTCTTTTACGCCTTCCAAATTGTTTTCATACATTAAAGAAGTCGAAGCTGAATGAAAAATTAAACTAAGGTTTTAATCTGGTTAAGTTTTTTAAAAACGAAGTTGGAAATAATTGTGCTTGTTTGTTTTAGTTGATCCTTTAGCTCGGCTACCATGAGGTTTTGTTGCCTTTCTTAGTTTTAGTGATGAAAACAACGAGATTTGACTTCTGATTTTTCCACCAAAACCTCTGATTGTTGTGCCCTTATAACTGAAGATTTTTATAGTTACCGGGGAAACCACTTGTTTCTTTCTAATTATTGATTCTTTAACTTGTTTTTAATTTATGTTTGTCCGTATTTTTTTTTTAATTTTTCGTGTTTTCCTTTTTATCTCGAAAGTTTTTCGGCAAAATAAAAAACCTGAATTATTTAAAAACTTGCGTTTTTAATGGTATAAATTTGGTTTAATCTAAATTGAATTGTCCCTTTTTCACATTAAATTGCTGCATCGCAAGCTATCTAGCTTGGCGTTTAGCTATATTTGGTATTAGATTGTTTTTTTCTACTCAAATGATGAAAACTACGCTATTTGACTTCTGATTTTTTTCTACCAAGATCTGATTGTTGTTTCTAATTTGAGTTGATGACAACTATGGTCACTGAGGATACTTTTTCACCAAGGTCTGATTATTCTGTTTTCTTTCAGAGATAAAATCAGTCTTTGGTTGATATTTTTCTTTCCTGTTTCTTTTACGTCTTCCAAATTGTTTTCATACATGAAAAAAGTCGAGAAGCTGAATGACTAATTAAATTGTTAGGTTTTAATCTGGTTAAGGTTTTTACAGTCGAAGTTGGAAATAATTGTGCATGTTTGTTTTAGCTGAGGTTTTAGCTCGGCTACCTTGAGGTTTTGTTGCTTTTCTTAGTTTTAGTGATGAAAACAACGAGATTTGGCTTCTGATTTTTTCCACCAAAATCTCTGATTGTTGTGCCCTTATTACTGAAGATTTTTATAGTTACCGGAGAAACCACTTATTTCTTTCTCAATTTTGATTCTTTTACTTGTTTTTAGTTTATATTTGTCCGTTTTTTTTTAAATTTTTTACGTGTTTTTCCTTTTTATCTCGAAAGTTATTCGGCAAAATAAAGAACCGGAAGCATTTAAAAACTTGCGTTTTTAATGCTATAAATTTGGTTTAATCTAAATTGAATTGGCCCTTTTTCACATTAAATTGCTGCATCTCAAGCTATCTACCTGGGCGTTTAGCTATATTTTGTATTAGATTGTACGTTTCTGATGAAAACTACGCTATTTGACTTCTGATTTTTTTCTACCAAGATCTGATTGTTGTTGCCAATTTGAGTTGATGACAACTATGGTCACTGAGGATACTTTTTTCAGCAAGCTCTGATTATTCTGTTTTTTTAGAGATAAAATCAGTCTTTGGTTGAAAGTTTTCTTTCCTGTTTCTTTTACGCCTTCCAAATTGTTTTCATACATGAAAAAAGTCGAGAAGCTGAATGAAAAATTAACTTGTAAGGTTTTAATCTGGTTAAGGTTTTTAAAATCGAAGCTGGGAATATTTGTGCCTGTTTGTTTTAGCTGAGCCTTTAGCTCGGCTACCATGAGGTTTTGTTGCTTTTCTTAGTTTTAATGATGAAAACAACGAGATTTGGCTTCTGATTTTTTCCACCAAAATCTCTGATTGTTGTGCCCTTATAACTGAAGATTTTTATAGTTACCGGAGAAACCACTTATTTCATTCTCAATTTTGATTCTTTTACTTGTTTTTAAAATATATATGTCCGTTTTTTTAAATTTTTTTCGTGTTTTTCCTTTTTCTCTCGAAAGTTATTCGGCAAAATGAAGAACCTGAAGCATTTAAAAACTTGCGTTTTTAATGCTATAAATTTGGTTTAATCTAAATTGAATTGTCCCTTTTTCACATTAAATTGCTGCATCTCAAGCTATCTACCTGGGCGTTTAGCTATATTTTGTATTAGATTGTACTTTTCTACTCAAACGATGAAAACTACGCTATTTGACTTCTGATTTTTTTCTACCAAGATCTGATTGTTGTTGCCAATTTGAGTTGATGACAACTATGGTCACTGAGGAAACTTTTTTCAGCAAGCTCTGATTATTCTGTTTTTTTTAGAGATAAAATCAGTCTTTGGTTGATAGTTTTCTTTCCTGTTTCTTTTTCGCCTTCCAAATTCTTTTCATACATGAAAAAAGTCGAGAAGCTGAATGAAAAATTAACTTGTAAGGTTTTAATCTGGTTGAGGTTTTTGAAATCGAAGTTGGAAAAATTTGTGCCTGTTTGTTTTAGCTGAGCCTGTAGCTCGGCTACCATGAGGTTTTGTTGCTTTTGTTAGTTTTATTGATGAAAACAACGAGATTTGACTTCTGATTTTTTCCACCAAAAATCTCTGATTGTTGTGCCCTTATAACTGAAGATTTTTATAAATACCGGAGAAACCACTTATTTCTTTCTCAATTTTGATTCTTCTACTTGTTTTTAGTTTATATTTCTCCGTTTTTTTTTCGTGTTTTTCCTTTTTATCTCGAAAGTTTTTCGGCAAAATAAAAAACCTGAATCATTTAAAAACTTGCGTTTTTAATGCTATAAATTTGGTTTAATCTAAATTGAATTGTCCCTTTTTCACATTAAATTGCTGCATCTCAAGCTATCTACCTTGGCGTTTAGCTATATTTTGTATTAGATTGTACTTTTCTACTCAAATGATGAAAACTACGCTATTTGACTTCTGATTTTTTTCTACCAAGATCTGATTGTTGTTGCCAATTTGAGTTGATGACAACTATGGTCACTGAGGAAACTTTTTTCAGCAAGCTCTGATTATTCTGTTTTTTTAGAGATAAAATCAGTCTTTGGTTGATAGTTTCCTTTCCTGTTTCTTTTACGCCTTCCAAATTCTTTTCATACATGAAAAAAGTAGAGAAGCTGAATGAAAAATTAACTTGTAAGGTTTTAATCTGGTTGAGGTTTTTAAAATCGAAGTTGGAAATATTTGTGCCTGTTTGTTTTAGCTGAGCCTTTAGCTCGGCTACCTTGAGGTTTTGTTGCTTTTGTTAGTTTTATTGATGAAAACAACGAGATTTGACTTCTGATTTTTTCCACCAAAATCTCTGATTGTTGTGCCCTTATAACTGAAGATTTATAGTTACCGGAGAAACCACTTATTTCTTTCTCAATTTTGATTCCTTAACTTGTTTTTAGTTTATATTTCTCCGTTTTTTTCGTGTTTTTCCTTTTTATCTCGAAAGTTTTTCGGCAAAATAAAAAACTTTCGAGATAAAAGCATTTAAAAACTTGTGTTTTTAATGGTGTAAATTTGGTTTAATCTAAATTGATTTGTCCCTTTTTCACATTAAATTGCTGCATCTCAACCTATCTAGTTTGGCGTTTAGCTATATTTGGTATTAGATTGTACTTTTCTACTAAAATGATGAAAACTACGCTATTTGACTTCTGATTTTTTTCTACCAAGATTTGATTGTTGTTGCCAACTTGAGTTGATGACAACTATGGTCACTGAGGATACTTTTTTCACCAAGCTTTGATTATTCTGGTTTTTTTCAGAGATAAAATCAGTCTTTGGTTGATAGTTTTCTTTTCTGTTTCTTTTACGCCTTCCAAATTGTTTCATACATGAAAAAAGTCGAGAAGCTGAATGAAAAATTAAATTGTAAGGTTGTAATCTGGTTAAGGTTTTTAAAATCGAAGTTGGAAATAGTTGTGCATGTTTGTTTTAGCTGAGCCTTTAGCTCGGCTACCATGAGGTTTTGTTGCTTTTCTTAGTTTTAGTGATGAAAACAACGAGATTTGACTTCTGATTTTTTCCACCAAAATCTCTGATTGTTGTGCCCTTATAACTGAAGATTTCTATAGTTACCGGAGAAACCACTTATTTCTTTCTCAATTTTGATTCTTTCACTTGTTTTTAGTTTATATTTGTCCGTTTTTTTTTGTGTTTTTCCTTTTTATCTCGAAAGCTATTCGGCAAAATAAAAAACCTGAAGCATTTAAAAACTTGCGTTTTCAATCGTATAAATTTGGTTTAGTCTAAATTGAATTGTCCCTTTTTCTCATTAAATTGTTGCATCTCAAGCTGTCTAGCTTAAAGTTTAGCTATACTTGGTATAAGATTGTACTTTTCTACTCAAATGATGAAAACTACTGGTTTTTTTCTACCAAGATCCGATTGTTATTGCCAATTTGAGTTGATGGCAACTGAGGTCACTGAGGATACTTTTTTTTTCACCAAGCTCTGATTATTCTGTTTTTTTTCAGAGATAAATTCAGTCTTTGGTTGATAGTTTTCTTTTCTGTTTCTTTTACGCCTTCCAAATTGTTTTCATACATGAAAAAAAGTCGAGAAGCTGAATAAAAAATTAAATGGTAAGGTTTTAATCTGGTTAAGGTTTTTAAAAACGAAGTTGGAAACAATTGTGCATGTTTGTTTTAGCGGAGCCTTTTGCTCGGCTACAATGAGTTTTTGTTTCGTTTTTTAGTTTTAGTGATGAAAACAACGAGATTTGACTTCTGATTTTTTTCCACCAAGATCTCTGATTGTTGTGCCCTTATAATTGATGATTTTTTAGTTACCGGGGAAACCACTTATTTCCTTCTCCAATATTGATTCTTCTACTTGTTTTTAATCTTTTAATTGTCCGTGTTTTTTGTAATGCTTCTTGTTTTTCCTTTTTATCTCGAAAGTTTTTTGGCAAAATAAAAAACCTGAAGCATTTAAAAACTTGCGTTTTTAATGGTATAAATTGGTTTTATCTGAATTAAATTGTCCCTTTTTCACATCAAATTGCTACATCTCAAGCTATCTAGCTTGGTGTTTAGCTGTTTTTGGTATTAGATTGTACTTTTCTACTCAAATGATGAAAACTACGCTATTTGACTTCAGATTTTTTTCTACCAAGATCTGATTGTTATTGCCCATTTGAGTTGATGACAACTAAGGTCATTGAGGATACTTTTTTTTTCACCAAGCTCTGATTATTCTGTTTTTTTTCAGAGATAAATTCAGTCTTTGGTTGATAGTTTTCTTTTCTGTTTCTTTTACGCCTTCCAAATTGTTTTCATACATGAAAAAAAGTCGAGAAGCTGAATAAAAAATTAAATGGTAAGGTTTTAATCTGGTTAAGGTTTTTAAAAACGAAGTTGGAAACAATTGTGCATGTTTGTTTTAGCGGAGCCTTTTGCTCGGCTACAATGAGTTTTTGTTTCGTTTTTTAGTTTTAGTGATGAAAACAACGAGATTTGACTTCTGATTTTTTTCCACCAAGATCTCTGATTGTTGTGCCCTTATAATTGATGATTTTTTAGTTACCGGGGAAACCACTTATTTCTTTCTCCAATATTGATTCTTCTACTTGTTTTTAATCTTTTAATTGTCCGTGTTTTTTGTAATGCTTCTTGTTTTTCCTTTTTATCTCGAAAGTTTTTTGGCAAAATAAAAAACCTGAAGCATTTAAAAACTTGCGTTTTTAATGGTATAAATTGGTTTTATCTGAATTAAATTGTCCCTTTTTCACATCAAATTGCTACATCTCAAGCTATCTAGCTTGGTGTTTAGCTGTTTTTGGTATTAGATTGTACTTTTCTACTCAAATGATGAAAACTACGCTATTTGACTTCAGATTTTTTTCTACCAAGATCTGATTGTTATTGCCCATTTGAGTTGATGACAACTAAGGTCATTGAGGATACTTTTTTTTCCACCAAGCTCTGATTATTCTGTTTTTTTTCACAGATAAAATCTATCTTTGGTTGATAGTTTTCTTTCCGGTTTCTTTTACGCCTTCCAAATTTTTTTACACATGAAAAAGTCGCAGCTGAATAAAAACTTAAAGTGTAAGGTTTTAATCTGGTTAAGGTTTTTGAAAACGAAGTTGGAAATAATTGTGCATGTTTGATTTAGCTCAGCCTTTAGCTCGGCTACCATGAGTTTTTGTCGCGTTTCTTAGCTTAAGTGATAAGAACAACGAGATTTGACTTCTGATTTTTTCCACCAAGATCTTTGATTGTTTTGCCTTTTAACTGATGATATTTTTAGTTTTGGGGGAAACCACTTATTTCTTTCTCCAATATTGATTCTTCTACTTGTTTTTAAACTTACTTTTGTCCGTGTTTTGTGTAATGCTTCTTATTTTTCCTTTTTATCTCAAAAGTTTATTGGCAAAATATAAAACCTGAAGCATTTAAAAATTTGCGTTTTTAATGGTATAAATTTGGTTTTATCTGAATTAAATTTTCCTCTTTTCACCTTAAATTGCTGCATCTCAAGCTGTCTAGCTTGGCGTTAAGCTAATTTTGGTATTAGATTTATTTTTCTACTCAAATGATGAAAATTACGCTATTTGACTTCTGATTCTTTTCTATCAAGATCTGATTGTTATTGCCAATTTGAGTTGAAGACAACTAAGGTCACTGAGGATGCTTTTTTTGACCAAGCTCTGCCTAATCTGTTTTTTTTTCAGAGATAAAATCAGTCTTTGGTCTATAGTTTTCTTTCCTGTTTTTTTTACGCCTTCCAAATTGTTTTTGTACATGAAAAAAGTCGAGAAGCTGTATAAATTATTAAATTGTAAGGTTTTATTCTGGTCAAGTTTTTAAAAACCGAAGTCGGAAATAATTGTGCTTGGTTGTTTCAGCTGACTCTATAGCTCCGCTACCATGAGTTTTTTTTTTGCATTTCTTAGTTTTAGTGATGAAAACAACGAGGTTTGACTTCTGATTTTTTCCACCAAGATCTCTGATTGTTGTTGTTGTACCCTTATAACTGATGATTTTTATAGTTACCGTGGAAACCACTTATTTGCTTCTCCTCTTTCTCCAATGTTGATTCTTCTTGCTTTTAATCCTATATTTGTCCGTGTTTTTCGTAATGCTTTTGTTTTTCCTTTTTATCTCGAAAGTTTTTTGGCAAAATATAAAACCTGAAGCATTTAAAAACTTGCGTTTTCAATTGTATAAATTTGGTTTTATCTGAATTAAATTGTCCCTTTTTCACCTTAAATTGCTGCATCTCAAGCTATCTAGCTTGGCGTTAAGCTAATTTTGGTATTAGATTTATTTTTCTACTCAAATGATGAAAATTACCCTATTTGACTTCTGATTCTTTTCTATCAAGATCTGATTGTTATTGCCAATTTGAGTTGAAGACAACCAAGGTCACTGAGGATGCTTTTTTTGACCAAGCTCTGCTTAGTCTGTTTTTTTTTCAGAGATAAAATCAGTCTTTGGTCTAAATTTTTCTTTCCTGTTTTTTTACGCCTTCCAAATTGTTTTTGTACATGAAAAAAGTCGAGAAGCTGAATAAATTATTAAATTGTAAGGTTTTATTCTGGTCAAGTTTTTAAAAACCGAAGTCGGAAATAATTGTGCTTGGTTGTTTCAGCTGACTCTAAAGCTCCGCTACCATGAGTTTTTTTTGCATTTCTTAGTTTTAGTGATGAAAACAACGAGGTTTGACTTCTGATTTTTTCCACCAAGATCTCTGATTGTTGTGCCCTTATAACTGATGATTTTTATAGTTACCGTGGAAACCACTTATTTGCTTCTCCGCTTTCTCCAATGTTGATTCTTCTTCTTGTTTTTAATCCTATATTTGTCCGTGTTTTTCGTAATGCTTTTGTTTTTCCTTTTTATCTCGAAAGTTTTTTGGCAAAATATAAAACCTGAAGCATTTAAAAACTTGCGTTTTCAATTGTATAAATTTGGTTTTATCTGAATTAAATTGTCCCTTTTTCACCTTAAATTGCTGCATCTCAAGCTATCTAGCTTGGCGTTTAGCTAATTTTGGTATTAGATTTATTTTTCTACTCAAATGATGAAAATTACCCTATTTGACTTCTGATTCTTTTCTATCAAGATCTGATTGTTATTGCCAATTTGAGTTGAAGACAACTAAGGTCACTGAGGATGCTTTTTTTTTACCAAGCTCTGCTTAGTCTGTTTTTTTTCAGAGATAAAATCAGTCTTTGGTCTAAATTTTTCTTTCCTGTTTTTTTTACGCTTTCCAAATTGTTTTTGTACATGAAAAAAGTCGAGAAGCTGAATAAATTATTAAATTGTAAGGTTTTATTCTGGTCAAGTTTTTAAAAATCGAAGTCGGAAATAATTGTGCTTGGTTGTTTCAGCTGACTCTATAGCTCCGCTACCATGAGTTTTTTTTTTGCATTTCTTAGTTTTAGTGATGAAAACAACGAGGTTTGACTTCTGATTTTTTCCACCAAGATCTCTGATTGTTGTGCCCTTATAACTGATGATTTTTATAGTTACCGTGGAAACCACTTATTTGCTTCTCCTCTTTCTCCAATGTTGATTCTTCTTCTTGCTTTTAATCCTATATTTGTCCGTGTTTTTCGTAATGCTTTTGTTTTTCCTTTTTATGTCGAAAGTTTTTTGGCAAAATATAAAACCTGAAGCATTTAAAAACTTGCGTTTTCAATTGTATAAATTTGGTTTTATCTGAATTAAATTGTCCCTTTTTCACCTTAAATTGCTGCATCTCAAGCTATCTAGCTTGGCGTTTAGCTAATTTTGGTATTAGATTTATTTTTCTACTCAAATGATGAAAATTACCCTATTTGACTTCTGATTCTTTTCTATCAAGATCTGATTGTTATTGCCAATTTGAGTTGAAGACAACTAAGGTCACTGAGGATGCTTTTTTTGACCAAGCTCTGCTTAGTCTGTTTTTTTTTCAGAGATAAAATCAGTCTTTGGTCTAAATTTTTCTTTCCTGTTTTTTTTTACGCCTTCCAAATTGTTTTTATACATGAAAAAAGTCGAGAAGCTGAATAAATTATTAAATTGTAAGGTTTTATTCTGGTCAAGTTTTTAAAAATCGAAGTCGGAAATAATTGTGCTTGGTTGTTTCAGCTGACTCTATAGCTCCGCTACCATGAGTTTTTTTTTGCATTTCTTAGTTTTAGTGATGAAAACAACGAGGTTTGACTTCTGATTTTTTCCACCAAGATCTCTGATTGTTGTGCCCTTATAACTGATGATTTTTATAGTTACCGTGGAAACCACTTATTTGCTTCTCCTCTTTCTCCAATGTTGATTCTTCTTCTTGCTTTTAATCCTATATTTGTCCGTGTTTTTCGTAATGCTTTTGTTTTTCCTTTTTATGTCGAAAGTTTTTTGGCAAAATATAAAACCTGAAGCATTTAAAAACTTGCGTTTTCAATTGTATAAATTTGGTTTTATCTGAATTAAATTGTCCCTTTTTCACCTTAAATTGCTGCATCTCAAGCTATCTAGCTTGGCGTTTAGCTAATTTTGGTATTAGATTTATTTTTCTACTCAAATGATGAAAATTACCCTATTTGACTTCTGATTCTTTTCTATCAAGATCTGATTGTTATTGCCAATTTGAGTTGAAGACAACTAAGGTCACTGAGGATGCTTTTTTTGACCAAGCTCTGCTTAGTCTGTTTTTTTTTCAGAGATAAAATCAGTCTTTGGTCTAAATTTTTCTTTCCTGTTTTTTTACGCCTTCCAATTTGTTTTTGTACATGAAAAAAGTCGAGAAGCTGAATAAATTATTAAATTGTAAGGTTTTATTCTGGTCAAGTTTTTAAAAACCGAAGTCGGAAATAATTGTGCTTGGTTGTTTCAGCTGACTCTATAGCTCCGCTACCATGAGTTTTTTTGCATTTCTTAGTTTTGGTGATGAAAACAACGAGGTTTGACTTCTGATTTTTTCCACCAAGATCTCTGATTGTTGTGCCCTTATAACTGATGATTTTTATAGTTACCGTGGAAACCACTTATTTGCTTCTCCTTTTTCTCCAATGTTGATTCTTCTTCTTGCTTTTAATCCTATATTTGTCCGTGTTTTTCGTAATGCTTTTGTTTTTCCTTTTTATGTCGAAAGTTTTTTGGCAAAATATAAAACCTGAAGCATTTAAAAACTTGCGTTTTCAATTGTATAATTTTGGTTTTATCTGAATTAAATTGTCCCTTTTTCACCTTAAATTGCTGCATCTCAAGCTATCTAGCTTGGCGTTTAGCTAATTTTGGTATTAGATTTATTTTTCTACTCAAATGATGAAAATTACCCTATTTGACTTCTGATTCTTTTCTATCAAGATCTGATTGTTATTGCCAATTTGAGTTGAAGACAACTAAGGTCACTGAGGATGCTTTTTTTGACCAAGCTCTGCTTAGTCTGTTTTTTTTCAGAGATAAAATCAGTCTTTGGTCTAAATTTTTCTTTCCTGTTTTTTTACGCCTTCCAAATTGTTTTTGTACATGAAAAAAGTCGAGAAGCTGAATAAATTATTAAATTGTAAGGTTTTATTCTGGTCAAGTTTTTAAAAACCGAAGTCGGAAATAATTGTGCTTGGTTGTTTCAGCTGACTCTAAAGCTCTGCTACCATGAGTTTTTTTTGCATTTTGCTTTTCTTAGTTTTAGTGATGAAAACAACGAGGTTTGACTTCTGATTTTTTCCACCAAGATCTCTGATTGTTGTGCCCTTATAACTGATGATTTTTATAGTTACCGTGGAAACCACTTATTTGCTTCTCCTCTTTCTTCCAATGTTGATTCTTCTTCTTGCTTTTAATCCTATATTTGTCCGTGTTTTTCGTAATGCTTTTGTTTTTCCTTTTTATCTCGAAAGTTTTTTGGCAAAATAAAAAACCTGAAGCCTTTAAAAACTTGCGTTTTTAATGGTATAAATTTGGTTTTATCTAATTTGAATTGTCCTTTTTGCCTAATAAATTGCTGCATCTCAAGCTGTCTAGCTTGGCGTTAAGTTATATTGGTATTAGATTGTACTTTTCTACTCAAATGATCGAAACTACGCTATTTGACTTCTGATTTGATTTCTACCAAGATCTGATTGTTATTGCCAATTTGAGTTGATAACAACTAAGGTCACTGTAGATACTTTTTTTCACCAAACTCTCATTATTCTGTTTTTAGGAGATAAAATCAATCTTTGGTTGACAGTTTTCTTTTCTGTTTCTTTTACGCCTTCCAAATTGTTTTTATACATGAAAAAAGTAGAGAAGTTGAATAAAAAATTAAAACGTAAGGTTTTAATCTGGTTAAGGTTTTTGAAAACGAAGTTGGAAATAATTGTGCATGTTTGATTTAGCTGAGCCTTTAGCTCGGCTATCATGAGTTTTTGTCGCGTTTCTTAGCTTAAGTGATGAGAACAACGAGATTTGACTTCTGATTTTTTCCACCAAGATCTTTGATTGTTGTGCCTTTTAACTGATGATATTTTTAGTTCTGGGGGAAACCACTTATTTCTTTCTCCAATATTGTTTCTTCTACTTGTTTTTAAACTTACTTATGTCCGTGTTTTGTGTAATGCTTCCTATTTTTCCTTTTTATCTCGAAAGTTTATTGGCAAAATATAAAACCTGAAGCATTTAAAAACTTGCGTTTTCAATGGTATAAATTTGGTTTTATCTGAATTAAATTGTCCCTTTTTCACCTTAAATTGCTGCATCTCAAGCTATCTAGCTTGGCGTTTAGCTAATTTTGGTATTAGATTTGTTTTTCTACTCAAATGATGAAAATTACCCTATTTGACTTCTGATTTGATTTCTACCAAGATCTGATTGTTATTGCCAATTTGAGTTGATAACAACTAAGGTCACTGTAGATACTTTTTTTCACCAAACTCTCATTATTCTGTTTTTAGGAGATAAAATCAGTCTTTGGTTGACAGTTTTCTTTTCTGTTTCTTTTACGCCTTCCAAATTGTTTTTATACATGAAAAAAGTAGAGAAGTTGAATAAAAAATTAAAACGTAAGGTTTTAACCTGGTTTAGGTTTTTGAAAACGAAGTTGGAAATAATTGTGCATGTTTGATTTAGCTGAGCCTTTAGCTCGGCTATCATGAGTTTTTGTCGCGTTTCTTAGCTTAAGTGATGAGAACAACGAGGTTTGACTGTTGTGCCCTTATAACTGATGATTTTTATAATTTTATAATTACCGTGGAAACCACTTATTTGCTTCTCCTCTTTCTCCAATGTTGATTCTTCTTCTTGCTTTTAATCCTATATTTGTCCGTGTTTTTCGTAATGCTTTTGTTTTTCCTTTTTATCTCGAAAGTTTTTTGGCAAAATAAAAAACCTGAAGCCTTTAAAAACTTGCGTTTTTAATGGTATAAATTTGGTTTTATCTAAATTGAATTGTCCTTTTTGCCTAATAAATTGCTGCATCTCAAGCTGTCTAGCTTGGCGTTAAGTTATACTTGGTATTAGTTTGTACTTTTCTACTCAAATGATCGAAACTACGCTATTTGACTTCTGATTTGATTTCTACCAAGATCTGATTGTTATTGCCAATTTGAGTTGATAACAACTAAGGTCACTGTAGATACTTTTTTTCACCAAACTCTCATTATTCTGTTTTTAGGAGATAAAATCAGTCTTTGGTTGACAGTTTTCTTTTCTGTTTCTTTTACGCCTTCCAAATTGTTTTTATACATGAAAAAAGTAGAGAAGTTGAATAAAAAATTAAAACGTAAGGTTTTAATCTGGTTAAGGTTTTTGAAAACGAAGTTGGAAATAATTGTGCATGTTTGATTTAGCTGAGCCTTTAGCTCGGCTATCATGAGTTTTTGTCGCGTTTCTTAGCTTAAGTGATGAGAACAACGAGATTTGACTTCTGATTTTTTCCACCAAGATCTCTGATTGTTGTGCCCTTATAAGTGAAGATTTTTATAGTTACCGGGGAAACCGCTTATTTTTTTCGCCAATATTGATTCTCTTACTTGTTTTTAACTTAATGTTTGTCCGTGTTTTTGTATTTTTTGTGTATTTCAGCTATATTTGGTGTTAGACTCTACTTTTTTTTCAAATGATGAAAACTAGCTCTTTGACTTCTGATTTTTTTCTACCAAGATCTGATTGTTATTGCCAATTTGCTTTGATAACAACTGAAGTCACTGAGGATACTTTTTCTTACCAAGCTCTAATTATTCAGTTTTTTTTTCAGAGATAAAATCAGTCTTTGGTCGATAATTTTCTTTCCTGTTTCTTTTACGCCTTACAAATTGTTTTTATACATGAAAAAGTCGAAGCTAAATAAATTATTAAATTGTAAGGTTTTAATCTGGTCAAGGTTTTAAAAAATGAGGTTGGAAATAATTGTGCTTGGTTGTTTCAGCTGAGCCTTTAGCTCCGCTACCATGAGTTTTTTTTGCATTTCTTAGCTTAAGTGATGAGAACAACGAGGTTTGACTTCTGATTTTTTCCACCAAGATCTCTGATTGTTGTGCCCTTATAACTGATGATTTTTATAGTTACCGTCGAAACCGCTTATTTGCTTCTCCTCTTTCTCCAATGTTGATTGTTCTTCTTGCTTTTAATCCTATATTTGTCCGTGTTTTTCGTAATGCTTTTGTTTTTCCTTTTTATCTCGAATTTTTTTTGGCAAATAAAAAAATCTGAAGCCTTTAAAAACTTGGGTTTTTAATTGTATAAATTTGGTTTTAAATAAATTGAATTGTCCTTTTTGCACAATAAATTACTGCATCTCAAGCTGTCTAGCTTGGCGCTCAGCTATATTTGGTTTTAGATTGTACTTTTCTTCTCAAATGATGAAAGCTACGCTATTTGTTATCAGATTTTTTTTCTATCAAGATCTGATTGTTATTGCCAATTTCAGTTGATGACAATTAAGATCACTGAGGATACTTTTTTTTCGCCAACTCTGATTATTCTGTTTTTTAGAGATAAAATCAGTCTTTGGTTGATAGTTTTCTCTCCTGTCTTTTACGCCTTCTTTAATCTGGTTAAGGTTTTTAAAAACGAAGTTGGAAATAATTGTGCTTGTTTGTTTTACCTGATCCTTTAGCTTGGCTACCGTGAGTTTTTGTTGCGTTTCTTAGTTTAAGTGATGAAAACAACGAGATTTGACTACTGATGTTTTCCACCAAGATCTCTGATTGTTGTGCCCTTATAACTGATGATTTTTATAGTTACCGGGGAAACCACTTATTTCTTTCTCCAATATTGATTCTTCTACTTGTTTTTAAACTTATTTTTGTCCGTGTTTTGTGTAATGCTTCCTATTTTTCCTTTTTAGTCGAAAGTTTGTTGGCAAAATATAAAACCTGAAGCATTTAAAAACTTGCGTTTTTAATGGTATAAATTTGGTTTTATCTAAATTGAATTGTCCCTCTTTCACATTAAATTGCTGCATCTCAAGCTGTCTAGCTTGGCGTTCAGCTGTATTTGGTATTAGATTGTACTTTTCGACTAAAATGATGAAAACTAGGCTATATGACTTCTGATTTTTTTCTACCAAGATCTGATTGTTATTGCCAATTTGAGTTGATAACAACTAAGGTCACTGTAGATACTTTTTTTCACCAAGCTTTCATTATTCTGTTTTCAGGAGATAAAATCAGTCTATGGTTGACAGTTTTCTTTCCTGTTTCTTTTACGCCTTCCAAATTGTTTTTATACATGAAAAAAGTAGAGAAGTTGAATAAAAAATTAAATTGTAAGGTTTTAATCTAGTTAAGGTTTTTAAAAACGAAGTTGGAAATAATTGTGCTTGTTTGTTTTACCTGATCCTTTAGCTCGGCTACCATTAGTTTTTGTTGCGTTTCTTAGTTTTAGTGATGAAAACAAAGTGCTATGACTTCTGATTTTTTCCACCAAAATTTCTGATTGTTGTGCCCATATAACTGAAGATTTTTATAGTTACCGGAAAAACCACTTATTTCTTTCTCAATTTTGATTCTTTATATTTTTTTCAATTTATGTTTGTCTGTATTTTTTAAAAATTTTTTGTGTTTTCTTTTTTATCTCGAAAGTTTTTCGGCAAATTAAAAAACCAAAAGCGTTTAAAAACTTGCGTTTTTAATGGTATAAATTTGGTTTTATCTCAGTCGAATTGTCCCTTGTTTAACTTTAATTGCAGCAACTCAAACCTTTAGCTGGGCGGTCAGCTACATTTGGTTTTAGGTTGTTTTTCTACTCAAATGATGAAAAGTACGCGATTTGACTTCTGATTTTTTTCTACCAAGATCTGATTGTTATTGCCCATTTAAATGGATGACAACTAAGGTCACTGAGGATACTTTTTTTTCACCAAGCTCTGTGTATTACATATTTTTTCAGAGGTAAAACCAGTCTTTGGTTGTTGGTGGTTGTTGGTTTCTTTCCTATTTTTTTACGCCTTACAACATTTTTTATACGAGAAAAAATTCGAGAAACTGAATAAAAAATTAAAATGTAAGGTTTCAATCTGGTTGAAATTTTTAAGAGCGAAGTCAGAACTAATTGAGGATGTTTGTCTTAGCTGAGCCTTTAGCTCGGCTACCATGTTTTTTTGTTGCGTTTCTTAGTTTTAGTAATGAGAACAACGTGATTCGACTTCTGATTTTTTTCCAAGATATCTGATTGTTGTGCCCTTTTAACTGATGATTTTTATAATTACCGGGGAAACCACTTGATTCTTTCTCCGACATTGATTATTCTACTAGTTTTTAATCTTATTTTTGTCCGTGTTTGTTTGTAATGATTCTTGTTTGTCCTTTTATCTCGAAATTTTTTTTGGCAAATAAAAAACCTGAAGCATTTATAAACTTGCGTTTTTAGTGGTATAAGTTTGGTTTATCTAAGTTGAAATTTCCCTTTTTCAAGTTAACGGCTGAATCGACAAGGTGATAGACTTATTAGGTTCAGCGTCGACTAACATGCCAATGTAAAAGAATGCAGTTTGAAGATTTACTAATTCATATTTTGCTTCCTCGAACTTGAAATTTTGGACTTCCCTCAGCCAAATTTCTAAGTAGGTAAACGTGACAGATTAGTTCCCCTAAAAATCAACTTTTTTCATTTTTCGAAATAGTTTGAAATCTTAGGATCATTTTGTCTGAAACACGCCCACTTAAACCAATTATCGCATGCTAATAGGCTCACATGCTAATTGCTAAACCCCCATTCGATCATTGGTTGTCTGATGAGGCTGCATGGGTTTATCTAGTCAGACTATGTGGTAAACTTTGATGGAGGGATCTATGATTGATTGTTTGTATCAAGTAACTTCAGGCAATAAGAATTGAGTATTTACACGTCTCAAAGAAATTGCTAAAATTGGAGAGAAATCCAATAAATTCAGGCTTAAACTTATATTGACGTTATGATGAGTTCAATTTATTTTTGACCAATTAAACTATAGGCACAATTGCAAAATCAGATTCGGGCATTGGAAAAACCTAAGACTTAAGACTAAGATTTTGAAATAGTGAATTATAAATTAAAAAAATAGTTTATCTGTATGAAATGAACAGCAAAGCTGTGCTGCTTTAGCTCATTTTCTGTTAATATTGATTTTCCTTATTTGATTTTGCTGCATCTCAAGCTTTTTAGCTTGGCGGTCAGCTACATTTGGTATAAGATTACTTTTTCTTTCAAATGATGAAAACTACGCTATTTGACTTCTGATTTTTTTCTACCAAGATCTGATTGTTATTGCCAGTTTGAACCGATGACAACTAAGGTTACCGATGATATTTTTTTTCACCAAGCTCTGTTCATTCTTTTTTTTTTCAGAGAAAAAATCAGTTTTTGGTTGTTGGTTTTCTTTCCTATTTCTTTTACGCCTTGCAAATTTTTTTTTAACATGAAAAAAAGTTGAGAAGCTGAAAAAAAAATACAAATGTAAGGTTTTAATCTGGTCAAGGTTTTCAAAAACGAAGTTGGAAATAATTGTGCATGTTTGCTTTAGTTGAGCTCTTAGCTCGGCTACCATGAGTTTTTAGTGCGTTTCTTGCTTTAAGTGATGACAACAACGTGATTTGACCTCTGATTTTTTTCCACCAATATCTCTGATTCTTTTGCCCTTTCAACTGATGATTTTCATAGTTACCGAGGAAACCACTTGATTGTTTCTCCAAAACTGATTGTTCTACTTGTTTTGAATCTTACGTTTTCCATTTTTGTTTGCATTGCTTCCTGTTTTTTTTATTTTGAAAATTTTTAGGCAGCTTAAAAAACCAGAAGCGTTTAAAAACTTGCGTTTTTAATGGTACAAGTTTGGTTTTATATCAGGCGAATTGTCCTTTTTTCAACTTTAATTGCAGCAACTCAAGCCTTTAGCTTGGCGGTCAGCTACCTTCGGTTTTAAATTGTTTTTTTTTTCCTACTCAAATGATGAAAAATACGCGATTTGACTTCTGATTTTTTTCTACCAAGATCTGATTGTTTTTGCCAATTTGAATTGATGATAACTTAGGTCACTGAGGATATTTTTTTCGCCAAGCTCTGTTTATTTTGTTTTTTTCTTTCAGAGGTAAAATTAGTCTTTGGTTTTTGGTTATCTTTCCTATTTTTTCACGCCTTTTTTATACGTGAAAAAATTCGAGAAGCTGAATAAAAAATTAAAATGTAAGGTTTTAATCTGGTTCAGGTTTTTAAGAGCGAAGTTGGAACTAATTGTGGGTATTTGTTTTAACTGAGACTTTAACTCGGCTACCATGATTTTTTGTTGCTTTTCTTAGTTTGAGTGATGAAAAAAAACGAGATTTGACTTATGATTTTTTCCACCAAGATCTCTGATTTGTGTGCCCTTATAACTGCTGAGTTTTAAAGTTACCGGGGAAACCACTTATTTCTTTCTCCAATATTGATTCTTCTACTTGTTTTTATTCTTATATTTGTCCGTGTTTTTGTAATGTTTCTTGTTTCTCCTTTTTATCTCGAATGTTTTTTGGCAAAATAAAAAACCTGAAGCATTAAAAACTTGCGTTTTTAATGGTATAAATTTCGTTTTATCTAAATTGAATTGTCCCGTTTTCACTTTAAATTGCTGCATCTCAAGCTATCTAGCTTGGCGTTTAGATATGTTTGGTATAAGGTTGTATTTTTTTTATCAAATGATGAAAATTACGCGATTTCACTTCTGATTTTTTTTCTACCAAGATCTGATTGTTATTGCCAATTTGAACCGATGACAAACTAACGTCATCGAGGATACGTTTTTTTCTGCAAGCTCTGTTTATTATGTATTTTTTTTCAGAGATAAAATCAGTTCTTGGTTGTTGGTTTTCTTTCCTATTTCTTTTACGCCTTCCAAATTTTTTTAACATAAAAAAAGTCGAAGCTGAATATAAAATTTAAATGTAAGGTTTTAATCTGGTCAAGGTTTTCAAAAAATTGAGTTGCAAATAATTGTTCATGTTTGCTTTAGCTTTGCCTTTAGCTCGGCTACCGTGAGTTTTTGTTGCGTTTCTTAGTTTTAGTGATGAAAACAACGTGATTTGATTTCTGATTTTTTCCACCAATATCTCCGATTGTTGTGCCCTAAACTGGTGAATTTCATAGTTACCGAGGAAACCACTTGATTGTTTCTCCAAAATTGATTGTTCTCTCTGTTTTGAACCTTATGTTTTTTCGTTTTTGTTTGCGTTGCTTCCTGTTTTTTCTTTTTATCCCGAAAGTTTTTTGGCAAATTAAAAAACCAGAAGCGTTTATAAACTTGCGTTTTTATACGGTATAAATTTAGCTTTATCTACCTTGAATTGTTATTTTTTCAAGTTGAAGTGTTGCAACTCAAGCCGTTTAGCTGATGGTCAGCTACATTTGGTATAAGATTGTACTTTTCTACCCAAATGATGTAAACTACGCGACTTGACTTCTGATTTTTTTCTACCAGGATCTGATTGTTTTTAACAGTTTGAACTGATGACAACTAAGGTCACTGAGGGTACTTTTTTCACCAAGATCTGATTATTATGTTTTCTTCAGAGATAAAATCAGTCCTTGGTTATTGATTTTCTATCCTATGTACGTTACGATTTCCGAAATACTTTTTGTACATGAAAAGTCGAAAGTTGAATAAAAAGTTAAAATGTAAATTTTTAATCTGGTTGAGCTTTTTTAAAACAAAATTGGTAATCATTGTGCATTTTTGTTTTAGCTGAACCTTTAGCTCGGCTACCATGATTTTGTGTTGCGTTTCTCAGTTTTAGTGATGAAAACAAATCTATTTGACTTGTGATTTTTTTTCTACCAAGATCTCTTATTGTAGTGCTATGCGACTATGCGAACTGATGATTTTTTTGTTTCTGAGGAAACCACTTGATTCGTTTTTACCGAGAACTGGTTATTCTACTTATTGTGAAATATGTTTTTTCCTTGCTTGTTCGTTATTTTTCCTGTGTCTCCTTTTATGTCTCGAAATGTTTTTAGGCAACATAACAAACCAAGAGCTTTTTTAATGTAGCAAGTTTTTTGGTGTAAGTTTGGTTTTAAAAACAGTTCGACCATTTTAAATTAAAATTGTTGCAACTCAAGCTTGGGCGGTCCACTACATGTGGTATTTGGTTGGGCTTTTTCTACTCAAATGATAAAAACTACGCGATTCGAATTCCACTACCAATTCTACTACGCGATTCGGATTTTTTCTACCAATACCTTATCGTTTTCGCCAGTTTTAACCGACGACAAGTGAAGTCACTGAGGACACCTGTTTTTTTTTCACCAAGATCTGATTAAGCTGTTCTCTTCAGAGATAAAATCAGTCGTTGGTTATTGGTTTTCTTTCCTGTTTCTCTTACGATTTCCATATTGTTCGTGGTGATAGTTTTTTTCTTATGTTTCTTTTTCAGGAAAAGTTTTTTGATTTTTTGTTGTTTGACATTTGGCTTGTTTTCCAGTAAAATTCGGTTGTTTTTTTTTGGTAAAAGAAAAAAAGACTCACTATCGATTAACAAAAGTGTCAAGGTCACGAAAAACGTGACCGGTTTCTAGTTTAGAAAGTGGTTTGTTCAGAATTTTTTCAGAAGTGGTTAAAAAATTTGCCTATTGATTTAGTTTTCTCTTTTGAGCCTCTTTTTCTCTATTTCTCTGATTTAGACTATTGCTTCAATTAATTGTTCATGGCTATAGTTGTAATCCTGAATTGTTCTTGAATTTCAAAAAGCCTCAAGGGCATATGTTTTTCTTTGAGATTCGAAAGTTGATTTTTTAAAGAAAACCAGTCAGTTTTTTTGTTTCTTTGCGTTCATGACTTTTTTACAACTCTCTGTTGGCTGTGTTTATTTGATTCAATTTTAAGATGATGAAGGAGTTGCTTACAGCTAACTAAAATTTTTCACCAACTGCTATTTCAATTCTTGTTCATTTCCGAAGGTGAGGAAACAATTTCATGTTCTGGTGTTTCTGATTGCGAAATCGGTGCCTCAATTAAGAGTCAGACGAAATGGTTTAGTTTGTTTCAGACCTTTCAGTCACTGTTTGTGTTGCATTGACACTTTCGTACATTGCTGGAAAAAGTTTGATGTTTTCGTTGTTCAGATGAACTTGATAGGCTTTATTTCCTAGATTTTTTTCGTGAAGCAACATCTCAGGCTCTCGAACATTTTGTTTGAATCAGTTGAGTTCAATTTTACAGTCATGAACTAGTTTGTGAGGATTTTTCGGCAGTATTTTTTTGTAATTATCAGATATCTTTGACATGCACAAACCTAATCGAAAATTTATATTCAAAGATGCTTAAGTGAAGTTTCGAGAGATTTTTGACTTTCTTTGATACACATTTTTGCTTATATGGAGTTCTGAGTTAGATTTTATACAGTTTCCTGCAATAAAAAACTCGACTCATTGGCTGCTTCTAAGTCTAAAGCAGACATCATTTCATAGAAATGTTGAAGAATGTCCTTTTCAATTTCGAGTTTGGAAGAAGATAGTGTTTTCTGACTGAGTGAACTATTTGCTTGAGAGTCTTTAGTAGAGAGGTGTCTCAACCTGGCCCGTTCCTCGTCGCTTATTGTGAACTCGAAACTTTTCACTCGCCCTGCGATCAACTCGAACTGCTGAACTGGTTCGGCGATGAGGCGCTCGTATTTCACTGCAAACAGACAATCTCCGAAGGTACCCTTGGATAGCAGTACCTTGTATAGCAAGATAAGGTAGGGCAACCCGCCGTAACACATTTGTCCGATCATTTCGTTAGACGCAGCTCTAATTTTTGCGGCATCTTCTAGCATTGTCCGTGCTTCCGCGATGTTTGCGATTGTGGCTTCGAGTGGCAATATAGTGCCCTGAATCATGCTTTTCAAGTCGAAAACTTTGGCCATGAAAGAATCCATTTTAGGCAAGAAGTTCCCGAACGACTTGACGAACGATTTCAAAGTCGGCATTGTATCCCTGTACATGAAGATATGAGTAACTTTGTCTTGAATCTCGACTGGAGTTTTGACGATATACCAGAAACACATGCTCCGTGGTTTGATAATGACGCATTTAGTTTTCGGGTATCTTGCTTTGACCTGTATTAGATGATACTTCAAAGAGTTCTTAAGTGCTTTCTCGCACAAGGCGTCGCCCATACCCTCCTTATAATGCATAAACATGAAGATGTCGTCGGGTTCCGAAATTGTGACAAATCCATCGAAACTCGTGAACAAATTAGCGAGAAGGGTAGAACCACATCGTCCCACCGACCACAAGAAAATTAAGTTCACTTCAGGCCATGGTTGCTCGTCGATAAACTCGACAAAATCTGTAATCGGAACGGTTATTTTAGACGTTGCTTCTTTATATGCGCCATGATAGAAGAAAGGATACTTTTCAGTGTTGTAGACATCTCCGGGGCTCTTCAAAATTACAGTTTTCCTGTCCGTATAGTTTACAGCAACATGATTGGGTTCCAACAATTTTTGAATGTTTTCGCGATTTAAAAAACTGCAGACGAAAGCTTCTTCCTGAACCGGGTGCAGCTCCTCCCTTTTTCGGTATGAAATGTTCCAATTGTTGATTTGTTTGGTTCGTAGTGGGTAGATTTTGTCTTGGATTGATATGATAAGTTTGGAAAAGAAATTGAAGGCGAAAAGAATAAGCTTGTCTAGCATTGCGATTGTGATCGTGTGTTTTGATGGTTAGTTTTGGAGGCCAAGAGCGAGATCAACATTCAAAATCTTTCTGCAAGTTTCGATCAAAGTTGATATGATTTGGTGTGGTGGCGGAGTCCTAAGTTATTTGTGTTTTTGGTAATCAGAAGAAAGTTCCAAATTGATCAATTTGTGTTGGATTTTGGAGATCTATGAGCTGAGTTTAAAACCGATTGGACTGACAAGAAGTAACTTGCATGAGTTCTATTTGATAACTATGTGTTCTTTACCTCATATTTGTGGGTCTAGGACAATAAGCCGAAGGGACTTCAGGCCGAAATTAAAACTTTTACAAGCACCCCAAAACGCTATTTTATCATTTGCAAAACGTTGCTTTTCTAAAATTTTGGAAAATTTAGTCCATGATAAGCGTTATTCATGACAATGCACCACTTGTGATTCGCATCCGTTAATAACATCAGCCGGTTTTTGAAATGCATAAATTATAAACATGAAAAATGCTTTCAACCATGTTTTACTTTTCAACTTTCCGGAACATCATTTGGAGGCTTAAATTATATGCAAACGCCAATAACTAGTGAAGAAAGATCATGAAATTCAGAAATTCTTCAAAAAAGTTTTCAAATTGTTCATATTTCACGACTTTATAAGGAATTATTCGGCTTGAAGTCCCTAATTTTACAATTCGGCCTGAAGTCCCGTCGGCTTGATGTCCGGCACTCCATATTTGTTGGCTATGCGTGATATGTGTTGTCATTGTCATTGAACAGTAAGTCCACATTAAAGAGCGCCAATCTTAAGCCTTCTACGTAATTTGCCTGTACAACTTACTTGTTATATCTAAATAGTCTTGGATTCCAAGGTTGATCAACTTTCTAAAAGCAGCTTGACTTAAACTTATATTGACTATGAACAAGTAACTTTGGTTTTTGGTCACGCAACTTGAACTAGCTAGCCATCTATGACCATTGACCAATGATGGAGTAATAACTCGTTAGTGCAACATGTTACAGTTTCCCCTAAAATGATCTGAAAATATCCTCTGCAGAATGGCTTCCTATTTCTTGTCATGTGAGCAATTCAATGAGACTATTCTGATTGATGTTCACAGGAGTTTTGTAGGCATAACCACTGAATATTTCAAGCTTAAAAATAACTACTTATTTTGAACATGTTCATTTTCCAAATATTTGCTAATTAAATCCGTTGGTTTCCGATTTGCGATAGCTCAGTCAATTTTACGATGTCAATGTAAACTCAATTGAAAATCTAAGATGAAAGGGAAATAATGGGAAAATTTGCGGAATATTTTTTTTTCAAAATTTTATTTGACTTTAGTTGGAGGACTAACAAGTCAGGAGGAATTTTGCTTTGATTTTTCTGAAAACTTCCTATTTTGTCCTCGCAAAAGCAGATGCCGCAATTAATTGTCAGAATTGGTCGAAAGGTATATCATGCTAAATTTCTTTCAGTCGTTATTTGAACGCCATCAAAAATTATCTTAAATATTTTCTTCGTGTTGAGGAAAACAGGCGTTCAATTTTTGGTTTTAGGTCTATCTTTCCTCAAATAAAGCGAGCGAGCAGGCGTATGAAAGGAGGGCAAGCGTTTATTTCAGCCGTTTATTAAGTATTTGTTAATGAAATTTTTTTAAATGCAACAAAAAATCTTTGCGAATATTTATAAAAATTTACCCTAACTAATTTTTTTTCGTTTTAACTAAGAGAATGCATTGTTAGATAACTATTAGATAACTAAAGTATTAGATAACTACTTAAGACAATAGATAACTACTTACTCGGTGCAGTTGACTTGACAATTGACCTGCATTCTAGAGGCTCGTTCTAGAGATGGTCTGAATCCTGTAATCGGCTTTAATTTTCCAAGCTACTTGTTGACTTAATTTTGTGCTTTCGTACCGTTTTTAAGTCTCAATGAGCTTTTATACAGGTCAAGTTAATTTTTTTCACGCCAAGTATGATCTTTACAATTTGATTTTGATTTAGGTTCAACTCAAAATCAATTTTGTAATTGGAAAGCGTAGTTTATCCACCTTCTTTTTAGCTATCCAATTACGAAAGTAGAAATAGCGCGAAGAAATTTCAGGTTCTTCTAGTTTGGAAAGTGGCGTTCGCTTGTTTCCCAGCGGAAATTGTATTTTTAAGTTAGCTTAATCAGAATGCTTTGTTTGATCTCTATTTTTGAGGTATTCCATTCGTGCATTGCCAGTTCAGGTAACACTTCTGCAACTAAATATGCACATTTTGTTTGATATATGTTAATGCTTATATATGTTAGTTTCAGATTTTTAAGAGTTATGAACGTAGTGAGGACCCTTATATAGGTCTTGTTGATTTTTTGTTTTTTTTTCAGGAAAAAGTCTAAAATTTTGTTCAGGCTCAAATTCACTTTTTCGTGGTTTGACTTCTGATTTCTTTTTAAGTTCAGTTTATTTCCTTTTTTAAGAGGAAGATGAACTCCACTATCGAACAGCAAAAGTGTAAAGATTACGAAAAACTTAATTGACTTCTGATTTTGAACGTGGAATTAATTTATCAGATTTCCCAGCAAAACGGAAGTTTTTTCTATGATCCCTTTTTCTCGAATTGGGTTAAGTTTATTCGAAATTCGAAAATTGAGTTTATTTTTAAGTTTAAGTTTAAGTTTTTTAATTGAGTTTATTTCCCTTGTTAAAAGGAAAGCAAGTTCCACTGTCGACCGCAAAACTGTAAAGGTCACTAAAAATGTGATCAGCTTCTATTTTCGAAAGTGGAAGTCACTCATTTTTTCGGTTTCGTTGCCTTCCTTGACACATTTACAACTGGCAGTTGGCTACGTTTTTTTTCGCTAGTGGCTGCGGATTTCATGTCCACTTCTGTGTTTAAAATATTCGTTAACAGGAAATGAGCTGACTAAAAAATAATGTTTTTATAGATCAAGAGTGTTTACAAGAAGTTTTTGGGCTTATGTTTTGAACACTAAAGGGGATATACAATTGATAACAATCAGAATTTGAGTTGAATACAAACATTGGAGTTTTGAGAGTTATGAAATGTTGTGATTTGTTTCAACTGCTGTTTGGCTCTATTTGTCATATTTTGAGAAAAAAGTCGTTTGTTTCAGATGTCTTGAAGCACCTGGTGCAGAGGCGGAGACATGGCGTGATAGCCCTGCATCAGCACCTGGTGGAGTTGTCAGTGTGGATAGATGGACTGGGGGACACTCTCAGACAGGAAGACAATGAGTTCGTTCAGTGGACGGGACACCATGTGCTCACAAAGTTACACACATTTCAGGTTCGCGACCGCCAGTCATTGTTCCGATTTTGGAGAAAATCTGTGTGGTTAAATCAAATGTGAAGAAACTTTATGCGATCACATGTGCAAGAAGTTCTTTGACATGCTGCAGGGGAGGATCTAGGATTTTCTCCAGGGGGATGCGGATTTTCAAAAAACTTTATCGGCCTTTTTTTAGGTCGACCAAATTGATTTTTCGAGCTCTCCCAAAGCACTGTTTTGTCCCTATTTTGGCCAAATTTTCTGCACCGCAGGCAAATTTTGAAAAAATTGGCCAAAAAGGCGTTTTTAGGCACTTTTTGGAAAATCTTGACCGAAAAATTTTGTTTTTTCGGCGCGCGCTCCCCCCTCAAAATTAGTATATATTGGCGCCTTTAGAAAAATTTTAAGGTTGGTCGGCCAAAACTGGATTTCTTAAAAGTACCAAAGGGGGACCCTTTGGGTCGGCAGGGGGTCGAATCCCTGAGGGAAAGGCGTCCGCACCCCCCTCCCCCAATCCGCCCCTGACATGCAGGTTTAATTGTGTGTCAATTTAGAATTTGTTTTTTTTTAACAGGGAATAGAGTTAGACTTATCTTGGACGCAACAGGACTTGGACCACATCAACCAGGAGGCGATTCGATACTCCCAGTACCAGTATCAAACAGAGTCATCGACCACTTATTCGTCGCTCTCACGTGACAACATACCCATGACTTCTGTGGGAACAGGTACTCGTGAGTCTGATCATCGACTGGGAAGAGTTTCAATGGAGGAGATGGTCGCAGCTCCTCCGAAGCTGGACGAGCAAATTGGTATTCTGAACCAAAGGTGGCAGCATATGAGAGAACAAGTACAGCATAACGTCCAGGTAGAGTTTTTATTGTACTATTGAGTTAAGAGTCAGCCTTGTGGTTTGCAATGACGACATTGTATGATTCCATTGAAAAATGAAGATTTTCTGTTCATTTTTTCAGTGAATGTCTTAAGAGAATAAGATGAAACTTAGGAAAACGATTTTTTGTTTGTAAATTTTGTAGTTTTCTGGACATGAAATTAGGATGTGAAATAGGATAATAACCACTTCTTAAATTCTGAAAAGCAAAATTAGATAGTGCACCACTCTTTTCTCATCCACATCCCAAGTCAGGGGCGGATCTAGGATTTTCTCGAGGAAGGGGGCGGATTTTCAAAAAACTTTCAAGGTTTTGTAGACCTGTTTTTTAGATCGACCAAATTGATTTCCCGAGCGCTCCCAATGCACTAAAAAGTCCCTGTTTTGGCCAAAAATTTCTGCGCTGCCGGTAAATTTTTGAAAAAACAGGCCAAAAAGGCGTTTTTAGGCTTTTTTGAAATTTTTTAAACCAAAAAACCGCGTTTTTTTCTGCGTGCGCTCCCTCTTTTAAATTAGTATATATTGGCGCCAAAAAGGCGCCTTTAGAAAAATTTTAATGTCCGTCAGCCAAAATGGATATCTCAAATTAGTTCAAAGGGTGGTGACCATTTGGGTCGGCAGGGGGTCGAATCTCTGAAATGGGGGGGGGGGGGGGGTGTCCGCCCCCTCCCCCTAAATCCGCCCCTGTTCCAAGTGGCAAGTTTTTAAAATTGGTAATCATGGCTGACCTCTAATGATTTTACTTCGAAGTACTTAGAATTGGGCGCTAAAAACGCATTTGACGCATAGTGTCTTATCGCTCTAATGATTGAAACAAATATCAATTTATTCAGTCGGAATCCGGTCCGAAGTACGTATTGGACAGCAAACTCATTATTTAGATACTTCTGGACTACGACAAAGTGTGGAAAGAATACGACTACAAGATAGAGTCCCTTATACAGTGGATTGAATACAAGAAATTCATGCTCTCCCGCTTCTCGGACGGGTGAGTTTTTGTCCCACAAACTTCAAGTGGAATTGGTTTTAATTAGTATTCTTAATTTTGTTTCGAGCTTAATATTCTGTTCTTTTTAATGATTCAATTCAGCATTGTGTAATTTAGTTGTGGTCACCTCATCGGGGTTAACTTCGCTCTATCCCAACTGGACCAGCTGGAGCATGGCATGGTGGACATGTGTGCGCAGCTGGAGGATGTGAAGAAACTGG
The DNA here is from genome assembly GCF_963678635.1 of Symsagittifera roscoffensis. Taxonomy (NCBI): domain Eukaryota; kingdom Metazoa; phylum Xenacoelomorpha; order Acoela; family Convolutidae; genus Symsagittifera; species Symsagittifera roscoffensis. The sequence continues at coordinate 26,676,032 of NC_087064.1, forward strand.
GAGATGAGTTGCTGGGAAGACATAACCACGTGACATCACTGATTGTTTCCGAGAATGAGACCAGGCTGCACAAAGCGAAGAATCATCTGGTGTCAAATATAGCAGCTTTCAGGTTAGTTCATTGCTATGGATGGTATGGAATGATCATATAAAGTAAGTTTGGGATGTTATTTCTCGCAAAGTGAAGGTTAAATGGCCTAACAATTGAGAGTAGATGAACTTGTCAAGGCTTGTCGTCAGAACCCAGAAAAGTTACGATTTCATAGTATCGTGGGATTAAGTCATGGAAGCAAAAGCTATCTGGTTATAGATCGAAGTTCGAGGAAGCTAAAAGCAACTGGCTCATCTATGAGTCCTGTCTGGACCCAGTTGTCCAGGGCTTGGCCGATGCTAAATTCACAGTTTCAACCAATCATGTTGTCTCTGGCAATCTGGAATCGTTCCAAACTCAGTTGCAGCGATTTGAGGGTTTTGAGCGAGATCTGGGTTCTTTGCAGAACAAGCTGGCTCATCTCTCTAATATAACGGATACCATGTGCCAGATTTGCGAGGGTTCTGTCTGCGAAGAATTGAGAGACACGCAACGCCGGTTGTTTGACAGGTGAAAATAATAGATAGTTTGATGAAAAGCCTGAAAGTGGTTCCCAAAATGAGTTAACAGGGAGATTGATAGAAGACTAGCAGGTTCAAAATAAGATTTGTCTCATATATCGGGTTCTCACTTTAAAGAAGTAATACTGATGCACAACATTCTTCTTCAGGTGGCGGGAAAACGTGGATTCGAGTTCGCTCGTGTGCAAATGGATGGAGTCAGTAGTCCACAAGTGGCACCTGTTCGAGCAGACATTCGCCCAAATTGAGGCAGAAGTGAAGAGAGTGAACAGTGACTACAGGCGCATAGAGGACGCAGTCGGCACTCACTTCTCGCACAAACCACATGCTACCAATGTGAAGTTGAGCCACGAAGACGTGAAAGCACTGAGCCACAGAATACATGTAAGAATACTCGCCGTGTTTACAATCATCAGCATCAAGCTGTTCTCCGCTTTTTAAATCAACTTTTAGCTGTCAGAGTTTCACTGTGGCTCGCCCTTGCGTTTTTCAATTGTTAAATAGCAATTTATAGTGCTCCATAGTTGTCTAGTTCTGGTTGAAATTGAGTCATAACGATTGTTTGGCTCTTAGATAAAGATTAATATCAATGCGACGTCATCATTTTTATTGCTTTCGGTTCAGAAAGATTTGCCTCTGTCGGTTGTTTTCTCTGCTCTATTTCTGGATAGCATAAATTTCTCTGAATAGGTTCTGGAAGGGACCCTGAAGTCTCTAGAGATGGACCAGCTGTACATTTTGAAAGATGAACTGAGTAGGGACAGAATCCACACCGCGACTCTCAGTCAGCTGGACTCCCGCGTGAAGTGTCTCCACGACGACTTCGATGCTTCTCTGTTCCTAGTCACCCGAATGATGGGAAACTTCTTAACTGCGCAAACGAAATACGAGGTTTGTTATGGAAACTGATGAAACAAGCAGTTAACTTAAGACATTAAAAGCGGCATACAACGACGAAATTTTAGATCAACTGATCAATTTAGAAAAATATCAATTATCATATGCGTGTCGTAGCTGTCATTCGGAGAAATCACAAGGCTCCTAATATACACTTCTAAGCAATTGTATTAAACAACCGAGTGCTTGAGTCTGCTCATTTGAAATAAATCTTAAATTTTTGGGCATCAGAACGACCAATAAAGTTTAAATGGCTCGAGGTTTTGTTAGCGTGTCTGTGGGAAAGATAATTTTGCTCCTTATTTTATTCTGATTTAATATATTTTTAGGACTTTGAAAAGTTCTTGCTGATGTCCAAAGAGGTTCTAGAGACAGTTAGAAACAACTCACTCCATCCCACCCGTAGTATGAACATAGAGAGGAGCCTCCATGCTCAGATGGAGGTCTACAAAGGCGCCCTGAGTGACTTAGCGAGCAGCGATGAGTTTCTGAGGAAGTGTAATGTTTTGGGTGCAGAATTAAGCCTATCCGGTAAGTTCGGAGTAAATGTAGACGCAATAATTCGTAAACAGATGTTTCAATTAGTTACGATAAAATTATCTTTCTAAATGATCGATTATATTGCAAATTTGACTATTATTCGCGATAACATCTAAAAAAACTGCATCTTCAGATCCATTACAAGTTTTTTGACATTATCTGAAAGACGTACATTTTTGTAAACTATCGAGCGTAGTGTAATAGTGCGGCAATTATTTTTTTGCAGCATAAACCGCACCCATCTGTGAGGCAGCTTTACGGCTTTTTGATGGCATGCGTTTTGACATTCGATTATTATCAAAATACACAGTTGATGCGTTTTTTATTCAATAAATAAACCAAATAAAAAATATTGGTTTCAAACATTACAAGAATAAAAACTCGATTTCGGAAATTATCCAACTCAATATATCTCGCAATGTTTTTGTACATAACTTATACACAACTTGGCTTTATGCTTTCCAATTGATTACATTCAAAATTGTGTCTATTTGTATTTGGTGCCACTTTTGCTGCGTTGCTTTGGCACTTTATAGCATATGTAGCTGCTTTATTTGTGGCTAGTGTTTGCAATTTCTCAAGGGATAGTGGCGGAGATGCATGAACAGGAGATTATAAATCTCCTGGTCGCTGGATTGATTCCGCCACAGCTAAAGTTTTAGTTTTCAAGGCTTATTTTACCTTTTTCTCATTTCATTTTAGGGAGTCACTTAGTCGTTTTCTCGCTAGAGTTTGCGAAGCACAGCTTCGCCTCTGGGTATAAATCTTGATATTTAGAATTGGAGAAGTCAGATTTGGACAAACTGAACATATCTTGGAAGTCTACAGTATCGACATTGGAGTCGAAACTGGATAAATCGGAAAAGAATTGGTTGAACCGAATTTCGTTTGAAGATAAGTGCGAGTATTGGACTACTTTTACGAAAGAAATCCAATGGAAACTTCAAAGGAGGTCCAAATTTAGCTACGATTCGCTCAAAATTTACTTCAATGAGCTGCAGAGCATAGCGAATGAGCTTCTCTCTAAACAACAGCTTATGCAGGCCATATTGGTTGAAGGAAGAAGAATTATTTCTGAGAGCACGTTTTCTAATCCAAATTGCGAAGAAGTCAAATCCAAGTTAGAAGATTTCAAAAGGCAGTGGAAGGAAGTAGCAAATAAAGTGGACCAAGAGAAAACCCACATATCAGAGGTGAGAAAATCTGCTCCTTTGTGGAAAATTATACTATTTAAGACTGCTGAGTCATTCAATTTTCAATAGCCTTATTTGGTTCCTGTCACGAAGGTCAAATTTATGACAGAGAAATTCTCAAGAAGCAATCTATGTTGCCACGAATGTACGACTGCTTTTTATTAAGTCTTAATGCTCTAACAACGAAAGAAGTGCATTCTTACTTATAAATGCAGATATGAATGCCCTTAGGCATATATGCACTTTTTGATTTGAATTCAGTTTCATTTCCACTTATGAAAACTGAAGTAGCGCAAAAAAACGTGATCGAGTTCTAGTTTCGGAAGTGGAATTTAATTTTCAGACTTCTAATGCAGGCATGTGGCATAAAGCTAGTTGAATTGAACAACCTCTAAGCTGTCCATTTCATTTCTGGACGCTGCTGTGGCAAGATTTTTTGAGGTTGAGGCAACACCCTACGATCCAGGGAAATGATTTAACAATATGAATTTCGATTTTAATCAGGATTACATCAGCAACTCTCTGCATGCGTTTTTCCCCTAATATCCAAAGTGTCTTATATTAATTTTGGTATAGCTGTTGGAGAAGTGGGTCTGTGTGAGGTCTGAGTGGGCTAAATTGGACCAGTGGCTGAGGGAGATGGTGGCTGAGATGTACTCTTTCCAACAGGATGGAGGAAGATCAGGAGCTGCAGACACTCACAGTGCCTCGGGAGAGGCCGGTGCAAAGGCACAGCTGCTGCTAAGCAGATTACAGGTTTCATAGTAGTTCAATTAAGTATAATGTATGCTACCTTTTCTACCAGCGGATATCGAGTAAGGAGTTGCCAGCAGCTGCGCAAGCGCTGAGCTGGAATTTTCATAGGCCGTTTTTTCCGTAGTTTTTAAGTAGGCGCCTTATTTTGGTCAAGGTTTCTGAGTCGCAACAATAATGGTGACTTAAAATATGCTAACCTTAATAGCGTTGCAACCAATAAATTAAGCAAACAGTATCTGCGGGACAGTTTGTTTGTAATATCTCAGATTTGATGCGACTATAAAAAGGAAGCTTTTATGAACTAAATAAACAAAGTTGGGTCACTGAAGTCTCTTATTGATTCACATCGATTTTCGGATTTCCTGATATAAGTTTTAAAGCAATCGAAGAATGGCTTGTCACATTTGTAATTTAGACACTGGAATCAACAATCGAAGCGCGTAGAGAGGATTCCGATCATCTCTCCAAATTAGTTACAGAGGTGATGAGCTGTGCAGATAAGAACTCCTACTACGACCTCCAACGGCAACTGGAAGCCATGGAGAACAAGTGGGAAGAATTTGACATCAATATACGGTCAGCAATTTCATTATAACTCATCTCTTGGCCAGGGTTACAGCTTGTTCCATCTGTTCAGCTTGTTGATCTGTAGATTTTTCTCTTATCAATTAAATTGCTATTTGGTAAAATTTTCTGGAATTCAAAAAATGGTTTTTCTTGGTTTCCTTGTTCTTTTAAATCGCTGTAGTTAGTGAATTATCTTTTGTTGTGTTAAAGATCTATCATGTTTTTACAGATTTATCATGTGTTTGATGCTTTTCAGAAGGACCAAATCGATGGCGCATCAGACGATGGCTGAAATAGAAGACAAACAGCAGAATCTGAAGAGTATGCAGGACACTTTGAAGGAGGTGGAGATGAGTGTTGACCAGTTGAGCAGTGATGCAGATAGTAGACTGGAACGAGAAAGTGATAGTCTGGATGCACTGGTGCGCACTGAGAAGGTCAAATTGAAGCGCATCGAAGTACGTTTGAGATAAGCAAAGTATCAATATAAAGAGTGAAAGGTTCGAGACAGACCATGATTTGTTCTTGTTACAAAAAGAGGCAATAGTTCCCAGTTGAGAAAAAAAACAAGAGAAAAGTTTTTCCAATCAGCCCGCATCCAGTTTCAAGCGGCAATAATCGATTTTGTTATGATTTTAGTACCAGTCCTGCTAAAATTGAGAAAAAAATCTATTATAATTGATTAATAATCGACTTTAATCGCTCTTTTCGAAAACAATTTATCATACAGTTTAATCAATTATAATCGATTATTAATCCATCTATTTTTCGATTCAATAATAATCAATTATTACATAAGCAATGCCTGTGTTATAGTATGAACTATGTTTTTTTTCAACCTAAGTCGCAAATATTGTTGCAACACAAATATTGTTGCGACGCAAATATTGTTGCGATTAAATGTGTTCATTTTGAAATGGTTCATTTTGATCAAGAACCAGGTATTTAGTACAGCCAATGCTAAGGATTTTGACACAGACTATTATTGTTCCGTTTTTCGAAACGAAATTAACAGAATTTTTGTGCTCGTGGTGGTTTTTTTTTCAGACAAATTTCACTTTTTAACTAGCTAATTTTGACGGGATTTTCTATATCATTCAAAAATTATTGTTGTCCTGAGCTTAAATTTGGAAAGATATTTCACCTGTGATCTTTTTTCGTAAAATTTTGGGTCTTAAAAATTGCCATTTTGGCCAATTTGGGACAATTAATGCGCGATCTATTTCGCGCTATTAACGCGTAAGCGGAGATTCAATCCGTCATAAAACTCGTTCCAAATTAGTTGAAGTAATCTTATTTTCCAGACTTGATTTGTTACTACTAGGAAAGCTATCACTTTTTCCTTAGTATGGCGTGTGGGGGGGGATGATTTTCACAAAAAAATTTTATTTTTATTACATTTAATTTCATGTTATTACTGCTCCATAGACTGCTCTATAAATTGAGGCATGTTAGTTTTCAACTATCTTTTTTTCAAATTGACTGGTACTGCTAATGCGTCATAATTGGCGTGCGTTACCTAAAAAATTTTGTAGACTCAAATTTCTACTCATTCATTTTTTCCCAGTAGCGTTATCGGCAATATTTTTGCGGGTGTATGCGAAGTGCAACTTCGCCTCGTGGAATTGATTATTTGTATCCCAATTTCTAATTTGTTATGCACAAAAAATCAGGTTTAATTGATTATTACAAATGCGAGCGCAGTGTGATAGTACGACTACTCTTTTTTCCAACCTAAGCCGCAAATTTTTATTAGGGCCATTTTTGATTTCACATTAACGGCTTTTTGTTAGAATGTGCTTTGATATTCGATTAGCGATAAGTTAACACAGTTGATGTATTTTTAAATTGTCCAGTTTTCATGCAAAGTTAGCGTGGTGGTCTTCAGCATGCTATATTCCAAATTATTACATGCAAAATTGTGTTTATTTCTATTTGATGCCCTTTTGCTGCATCGCGTTGCCAATTTATCAGCATTTGTGGCTGCTTTATTGGTGACTTGTGTTTGCCGATAACTGCGTGGGGCTCCTTATCTCGAGGTTGCAGTCTCGAATACCATACGTAGCAAAGTTTTACTAATTCGAGGCTTATACCTTTTCTTATTGCACTTATAAAGCTGCATGTTTTCTTCTCCCTTATAATGAAGTATATTGGATACCTAAGAGTTCTTTCATGGGTGGCGCTACAATTCACCTGACTTTGTTTTCCGTCCTTCATCGGAAGTAATTTCCGGTGGAAGGAATTTTCTTATTGCACTTTATAAAGCTGCTGTTTTGTCGTGTTCTCTTTAGTGTTTGCGAAGTGTTTAGTTTTTTTTCCTATTAGAATGGTTTCATGATGCGCATATCTAGTTTTTTAAGCACCAAAATATCAACACATGGTTTCAGTTTCAAGACTTAGCTTGGAAGAGTTAAATTTCACCTACCGCGGGAACGTTTCAACTAATATGAAGGCATCTATGCAACTTTTTTTTGGTGGTAAAGTTTTATGTTTATAGAGATTAGTTATGGACAGAAAAATAATAACCCATAGTAGGATTTTTAAAATATATATACTTTTCGGTCGGCAATGTTTTGGCAAATTAGATACTTAAATGGATGTAATGAGTTTTCTGTAGAACTATAATCAATTAAAATGGATTATAAGAGATTATAGTCTCATGGAAAATATCTCGGTTATTGTTGGTTATTAATCAATTACACAATTATGCTTTGGTAATTATAATCAATTGTAATTTAACAAGGGATAGTCAAAACATTAGTTGTTAAAGACTGAATTGAACTGATTTCTAGTTCGCATAAATAAGAGAGTGAACTAGAGGTCAACACATAACAGCTAGACAGCTCTAGGCTGATTGACAGGCAGGTACCAAACTCACACTTAATTATAATATGAGAACTTTCAGAGATAAGTAAATAAAGGGTAGCAACTAAATTGATTGACATCTAAATATGTAGCCCCTCACAAATTGTCAAAAAATCAGCAAAATAATCCATTATAATCGATTTACATAAACCTAAAATTGGATGCGGGAGGGTCAACAGTAGTTATTTGTAAATGAGTCGAAAAGTTTTCATGTTTTCCTTCCCTTGTAATGAAGTTAATTGGATACTTAAGAGTTCATTCATGGGTGCGCTACTATTCACCTGACTTTGTTTTCCGTCCTTCATCGGAATGATTTCCAGGTGGAAGGAATTTTCTTATTGCACTTTATAAAGCTGCTGTTTTATGTTATCTTTAGTGTTTGCGAAGCGCAGCTTCGCCTCTGTGGAATCGATTATAATCCCTTTTGTTTGCCTTTTTTGTGTTCGACCTTGCATCTCAATTGCTTATATATTTTTTATTTTTTTCAAGGACGTTGATTTATGGGAAAATTGTTTTTTTTAGCAGTTTTCAAATCAATTTTTTCAAGGAGATTGATTTATGTGAAAAATGGGAAAATCGTTGTAGCAGTTATCAAATCATAGCAAGTAAGTATTTTTTAATTTTTTCTATTAGATTGGTTTCATGATGCGCATTTATAGTTTTTTTTAACCACCAAAATATCAGTACTTGGTTACAGTTTCATGACTTAGCTTGGAAGAGTTAATTTTTGCCTACCGCGGGAACGTTTCAGCTAATATGAAGGCATCTCTATGAAACTTTTGTTTCGTGGTATAGTTTTATGTTTTTAGAGGTTAGTTATGGACAGAAAAATATTAATCCGTAGGATTTTAAAAATATTTATACTTTTCGGATGACAATTTTTTGGCAAATGAGATGCTCAAATGGATGTAATGAGTTTTCTGTATGAACTATCAACAATTATAATGGATTATAAGAGAATATTAATCCTTTAAACACTTATGCTTTGGTAATTATAATCAATTATAATTGTCAAAAAAAATCAGCAAAATAATCCATTATAATCGATTTACATAAGCCTAAAATTGAATGCGGGCGGGTCAACAGTAGTTATTAGTAAATGAGTCGAAAAGCTTTCATGTTTTCCTTCTCTTGTAATGAAGTGAATTGGATACTTAAGAGTTCATTCATGGTTGGCGCTACTATTCACCTGACTTTTCCGTCCTTCATCGGAAGGAATTTCCGGTCGAATTTCTTTTCGAAGTTTTTTTTTTAATTTTTCCTTCACAAAATCGGGTCTCTGTAATAAATCAGAAAAATTCATGTGCGATTAGAGCGAGTAGAGTATAAAATATTGTAATCGTATTAACCATATTTTTAAAAGCAAAGTAGGAAACGCTTTTCGTTGTGCAATAAGCAAACGATAAATATGAATTCTTTCAGGAGCTGAAGTTAATTCTTAAAGAGAGGATTTCAACTCGTCATTCAGTGTCCGCAAAATCAGGTCATAGCTTTGGATCAATACTGGAAGATCGCGTATCTATGACCTCAAAACACTGGAATTCATTGACACGCCAGCTCGAGACACTTTTTGAGCGTACTTCAATCAGGCTCAAAATTCTAGAAGACGTTAGTCAAAAATTAACCAAAGTAGAGCGAGGCGTCAACAATGGAAAAACTTGTCTGAGTTTTACCTGTAATACTTGCAAAGATCTTCAAAGTTTGCATTCCCAGCTAAAAAGAATCCAGAAAACAAACATGATGACCATGAACGAAGAATTGGGAGTCATTCAAAGCGACGTAAAGAATATCGGAGTCACGAAGCTTGGAACCTGTAGTTTCTCTCAACTTGAATTGAATGCAATTCAACAGAATGTCAGACATATATCGATTGATGTGCATGCTTTTGAAAAGGAGGTTCATGAAAGGTGCGTTTTATGTAAAGCTATCGTTTATATTTCTATTTTCCTTTTAATAAAAATTGTTTGTCTTCTTTTAACTAACTCTGACTGACTGACTGAACAGAAAAAACGCAGTCTGCGGCTGTTAGAAGATCGGCGAAAATGGTCTCTTTTTTGTTCCTGAGAGATCTTCATTAAAGATTTTGATTTGGGAGGAAGAACATTGTTTTCATTAAAAGTTTCCTAAATGAAAATCTGCACATGCGTAGTCCGGTATTGTCAGATTTCTAAAAGATAAGCTTTTTTTATAAGAATTCATATTTTTAACCCAAGCGATGTATTTTATTGAGAGTCATGAACGTAGCGAATACTCTTATATAGGTCTTGAAGATTTTTTTTTAAAGAAAAAGTCTTAAAATTTGTTCACGGTTGACTTTCGTTTTCTTTTTAAGTTCACTTCATTTCCTTTGTTGGAAGGAGGGGGAACTCCACTATCCAACATCTAAAAAGTAAAGGTCACTAAAAACGTGATCGACGTCTAGTTTTGAGAGTGGATTTTAATTTTCAGATTTCCCAGCGGAATGTTCAAAGCTCGAAGTTCAAGAGCTCTAAGGCCATAGATTTTTCTTTTTGAAATTAGAAAGCTGATTTTTTTACACAAACAAGTTATTGACTCTTACTTGCGTTCATTGATTCTTTTCCAATTGTATTGGCTATGGTCTTGTTTTCAGCTTTGCTTTTGTGTTGTATGTCGAAATATTTACCTACTTCAATCAGATTTTTGGGTTTTTAAGAAGTTTTGCATGGGTGGTCAAGTCTCAAAGCTTCATTGCACTTGCAATCAGCTTAGGGTATTAGTACGAACCTTATTTTTTCTAATCTACTTCGCAAATAAAAGTGTTCATTATTTGGAAATTTCACTGTAGCATTGGAAATTGCCAAGCAGCTGTTCTTCTTTATTTGTGGCTAGTGTTTGGTTCCTATCAAGCATCCATGGCCTGGTAAGCATCCGTGGCTAGTGTGTGAAACTGTTAACCTCTAGGTCGCAGCTTCGTCTCTGTGTCAAATGTGAGTTTTTGTAACCAAAAGAAAATAGAGGTTTTGTGCTTTGTGAAAGAGGTTTTGTGCATTGTTTATGCGTTAGTTGAACAGGATATCTATCTTTAACGAGTTTTTTCAAATTCTATGCTGCCTGATCTCGAAGAATGTTCAAGTTACTCCAAGTTTATCTGAAAATTGTTGAAACGAAAATGCCATGGCTAAATGAATAAAGCAAGTGGCTGGAAGTCAGAGCCTGAATCCTGTAGTCTTTGTGATTTTTTTGTTGTGTATATTATGTTTTAAGGTATATTTATGTGTTTTTGTTCATTTTACTTTGCTGTTTTTAGGACTTTTCTTAGGTTTGCTTGTGGTTGTGAAGTGTAGCGTTTCTGAGTTAATAAGGCTCATGTTTTGGTTTAATACTTTTCATAATATCTTTCTGCGAAGCATGTCCACCCGAAATTCTGTTTAAACGGCACGCAGATCAAGTTCGAATATTGAACCGGTAAAAGTTGTTAACTCCTATTTTTTTAAGTTTGGCTGAGATTTTTTCTGAGCATTTTGTTAGTTGTCTTCCATACCTCTTTCTGCTTAAATGTGTACCTTTAATTACTCGCAAGATTTCGCACGTTTTCCCATTTGCTTCATCATAAATTCAATTTTAAGCAACCATCTGTCGTAGAGGTAAGGTAACACATATGCTTGAGACGACAAAGTGTTGTGTTCGAATCCGGTCGGTACCTGTTTGTGTTGCAAACCAGAATATTTTCTTTTTTTTTGGACTATCGCGCTTCTGATCATTTTTTCTATGCTTATTTCATGATTTTTGGATTTTAGCAATCCCCTTCATAATTTCCGTTTTTTAGTTTTTTGTTTACCTGGCTTAAAAGTTTTTGGTTTATACCTCGGCTTAGTGGCCCCATGTTCTGTCGTTTGATGAGTGAAACAATTTTTTTATGCGTATTAGGCTTCATCTTTTTTGGCCCAACGGGTGTCTGTCTGCTAAAAAATTGTCGGGTTTGTTACCGCTGCGTAAGCTGTTTCGAAGCAGTTTTAATGGTCAAAAGATATGATTACTTTGGTAGATGTAGCTTTTCTCGACATTTCAAACTTTTTTCGACTTAGATACTTTCGTCTCAAACTTAGCATGAAAAACTAGCAGACAGACATTGAGACGAAAGTATCTATGTTTGTGTTGTATCGCAAGTGATGGGAAACTCTTAACTCATGCTTATTTTCCTGAATTTTCTGGTACTCGAGGTATGTAACGGACTTGTCTGGGTAAATGATTTTATCGATAGTTGTTCCAGAAATTAACCGGTTTTTTCCTAGTTCACTTCATTTGTTTGGCTAAATAGTTTTTTACTGAGCCATATTTTTCGTTTTGCTTTTGACTGCTAAATTATTTTGCGAGCGCATTTGGAATGAAGTTTTCTCAGGTTTTGCCAAAAATAGATCATCTATTGCTTCGCTGTTGTTGCTTGTATTGTTCGGTCCAGTTTTTTGCTTTAGTTTTTGGCTTTATTGCTGCTTGATGCTTGGTTTACATGTCGCTTTTTTCAGGTAGTAATTTGTTTGAATAAGCTGTTAATTTTGTTCATCTAGATATATTTTTGAGACTTTTTTTGTGTTATAATATTTGGGGTTCCGACCACTCAATAGCACACAAAAACATATCTCGTAGCTAATCGATGTAGTATACTTTCGAAACCTTTCTATCTTTACTCTGATTTAAAGAAGATTCTGGCGTATGATTCAGCAATGAGCGGGAAAAAATGGAATCTTAATTGAAACAGTAACTTTTTTTTGAATACATTCACTACATGAACATGTCTCGCCTGTCTTTTTTTGAAGCATAATAAAGTATGCAGGTCAATTATTTCATTCTAAAAGAAATCAAACGCTTTTGTTTTCATTTGCTGCAGTGAGTTCTGGGGTCGGAACATTCTAATAATAGGTACATGTTCAATTAGAGGAGAACTGTCTGTATCCAACTAACCTCTATTTATTTAATCTTACTGTAAAAGAAAATCTTTCTGTATCTTTTTCTAGATTGGCAATGTGATTTCTTAACTGTGACAACTATAGTTGTCTCTCTGTTTGTGGGAGGAGCCTCTGTGGGTCGCAATTAGTTACCAACTATACCTGACTGAAGAGAAGAATGCTTTACTTTATGTATTCTGCATTTACTTCATTTTTAATTCTTCTTTCGTCAAATAGATTTTAGCGACGTCATCAAACTAACCCCAGGTTTTTCTCTCTTGTCTTCCTAAAAGAGTTGGTGGCGTGAACAGTATTTTCATCTTTCCCGAATTCAACCAGCAGTCCCCATTTTCATCAAAATTGCTGCCTGCGCTTAATAGCCAACACTAGTTTCATAATATGCTTCTTGTTTGGCTGATTATCTGTTGCTATCAATAGTAAAAGTACCTCAATCTATCCTCAAAATTTTAATTTCTAATTGTAAAAATCATTTTTGCTTGAGTATTTAGAGTACATGCTTCATAGTTCTAGCTTTGAACAGATTAACTTACCAATTTAGCTTATCTTTGCTTTGCTTTCCAGTCTTTGTTCAGTGGCCAACTTATTTTCTAGATAGTGGAAATTAAATTCCTCATTCTCTGTTAAGCCTTCTTACATTCAGCTATTTTAGTGCCTCAAGTGTCGATCTTTAGTTTTGTGTGTACCATATATTACCATACCTGCCTACCTGCTTGGTCAGATATCCCGTGGCAACCAGTTTCCTGTGGGGGTTCTTAAAACCTAATCTGTCCAACTTCCTCCCTCCTTCTTCACATACCTCTATCGTTTAACCTAGCTCGCCCCTTACCATCCAAATTAGCCGTTATTGTAAGGCGTTTTTTTCTCGCTCCCAAGGTTTTCAAAATAATCGAATTGATATTTTGTTCCATCAGAATTCTAACATTGTTAAGCTTGCATTTTATTGTCCTTCTTTTGATTGCTTGCTGTGGACCTGTTTAAATTCCTCTTGCTTGTATTGATAAATTGATAAGTGGGCAAATTATTTTTGATAGAAAATATTTTTGAAAAATTTTGCATGTAAAAAAGTTACTTGCTTGATAGCCAAATCATTTACTAGTCTACTGTCATCAAAGGAAATTTAATCAGTTTGGTCGCATATTTTGTGGCTTGAAAGGGGTTTTCCTTTGATTAATCATTATTCCGAACTTCAGTTACCTGTAATTGGAAAGTTTGCCTCTTAATTTGTGAAATGAGTGCCACCTATCAATCCCTTACTTCTACTCCTATCTCAAAGGGCAAACGTGAAAAGTCACAAGGTATAGTTGCCGATTCCTCGTTGAACAGTAATTGGAGTCGTGGTATATCTTCATCTCAAATGGAACCTGTCGTATCATCGGGTTCTCAAATCGGAAATGAAAACTCAACAGAGTCTTCAGGTGTCGCTGGTGTTGGTTATTCGAACACGCAGTTTGACACCTGGCCTAGAGTGGCCCATCATACCAAATCAGACAGTCCTTGTCTGGATCAGAAGATAGCACAAGTGAAGTTGCTCTTGTCCAAGGATGAGGGCACTGATCAGAAGTAAACTCGATTTCTTTTTTTCTAAAAATGCATTTAAGATCAGAAAATTTTAGGTTTAGTAAATTTTTGTTTCCCGTAATGGTAGGTGGGACCTTTTTCTTCTTTCATTTTTCATGAGGAATTCATAAGTTGTTGTTGTGTTCTCAATTTCTTTTCTATTCGGACTAGAAATTATCGTAGATATAACTAACTCGGATGAAGAAAATTTTATTGTTACTATTCAACTAATCTTCTTTTTTTTTCAGAGTTACAAGATCTTTTACTTGTGATACTGGTTTTTAAAGTCGAAGTTTTTTCTAATAACTTTTTGTAAAAACGTTGTTTTGTTTTCTTTTTAGGGTTGAAAAAATCCAGACGATGCTGTCTGCTTCCAAGGAACTGGAGCAGAGTCTGGATTTTCTGAAGAGATGGTTCGGTCACGTAGAGACCAAATTAAACCAGCCCATTCTGGTACACTCATTAGAGGAGGAAAAATTCAACCTAATCCTCAACCAACACCAGGTGATTTTTCCATTTTTCTTCACATTTTTATCCTTTATTTGACATTTTCATTCCTTTCATCGAGCAACATATAGTAATGGCATAACAGAGTGAACTAGATTAATACGTGTACGTGACGTAACGGCGGTAATGTGAGGGAACACAGCGTGCTGGAGGGTCGCTGACCGCGTAATAAATTTCAGCTTCTTTTCATTCTTAGTTTTCCAGCGTAGGTGAAGTTAAATATTATACAGCAGGCCCCTGATTAGTCACAAAAATATCAATCCTCTAACCTAAGTCTGAGTGGTATTGACTTTTTATAGTAACATTATCTTATTATACCAATCTGGCTACCTTTTTTGAACTGATTTTTTTTTCATTCCTTAACATAAAATAGCATTCCTGTCACTGCAAAAAAGTACGAAATATTTTAATTATTTGTTCACTTGGCCGTCTTTGCTGTTTTTAATTGTTCCTGCGGAATCATTGTATATCATGTGTTATTATGATTTATTTGCTAACTGCCAAGTCAACGTTCTCAAATGTGACTTTTGAAATTGGTGTCATTTGCTTCCGGTTTAAGAAGGCACTTCAGATGCCTCTGTCAGGCTCATAGACACCATTCAACCATAATTATACCATTCGATTCATATTTTGTTATGATTGATTTTGACGCTAACTGTTGCGTATTTGTGTGCAATAACAGCTCGATCTAATTACTACTTTTCACATATGATACAGTTGATTCATGAAGTAGAGTCTGACTTATTTCTATCTATTCGAAATCAACAGGAGAATTCCTAATGTCTGCTACTGCAACGTGTTGCAAGCTGAAGCTACAAGTTAACTCCGTAAATGTAAATATTTACAGTGAGTTTTGATCAAATAAGCTTCGTCCCATGCAAGTTCAATAAGTGCTTGCGGTCTTCTGGACTTGGAAATAATTTGAACTGCTGTTCGAAATTATATCTGTTTTAGATATGGTTCCATTCTTGAAACGGCACAGTGTTGTAAATTTCGGAATTCTGCCACTAATTTACATTTTTTTGAAAAAAATCAATATACAGTTGTTTATTATGATAATTACCTACTAAGTAATTTTTGTAGGAGTTACATCAGGACATTGTGAATCACAGTGAAAATGTTCTCTCAGTGATGCAGTTATCTGAGCTACTGGTAGCTGATGCGGACATGTTCCCCGGTCTTACGTCACAGCAGACTGGCGTGGAACATTCTAGAAGGAATTTAGCATCATCTCTGAATGGGAGTGGCAGCATGGATCTGACTAGACTGAAAAACAGTTGCAAGACTGTGAGTAAGCGGTGGGATATGATAACTGCACAGAGCCAGGATAGATTAGCGAGGTCAGTAGTTTGGTCACAATAAGAAGAAGTTATTAAATAGATGCAGCTCTTAATCATAGGACACAAGACAGTTGTTCTCATTGAAGAGCTAAACGACCTTATCTTGAAGTTGCTGTTGTTTGTACTGCTGTAGCTCATATGATTTTAGGAATAGTTTTCGTCGCTCGAGTAGTCGTTTTCATAGCAAGGAACCTATTTCTTATCCCAATCATTATAAAGAAGATGATATACTGAATTTAACTCTATCTTTGTACGCCTAGAATCAACAAGGCATGGGACAACAGTCGGAAGTTCCTGCAGAGTTGTGACAGCTTCATGCAGTTCATCGACGAACAGAGCAGTCGTTTGAATGCACTGGAACAACAAACTCTCGCAGTCCCCTCCACCTTGCAGTCGATTGGAAAGAGGTCTAGCGTTGAGACAGTCATCCGCAAGATAGACGTAAGCGTCTCAATAGCTTTTTTATGAAAGTATCGGCATTTCGGCACATGTTTTTTTTTCAGGTTAACAAGCAGTTTCACAAAATCACTTGAATCATTTCGCCAACAGGCTGGTCAACAAATGTATTTTGAGCAAGTCTGCATTGTAAATTCCCATTATATTTACACATGCGAGCTAGCGAGCGTAGTGTTATTTTACGAATTCACTTTTTTTAAACTCATTTGATGACACGTTTGCTGCATAGCATTGACATTTTAATTACATCTGTTGTATCAGTGGCTTGATTTTTGGCTAGTATTTGCTGATTTTCAAGCCACAATGGCTCAGATACGGGGATGTATAACTCTAAATCTTGAGGTCTGCGGTTCCATTCCTGCACATAGCTCTAAAAGATTTTTAAAAAAAGGAAAGAAGAAGCAAAAAACAAGCTTTGAAAATTTAAAATTGTGATTGTGGACTTGAAACTTTTAATCGCTTTTTCGTCAAATCATTTTTTTATCGGCTCAAGTGGTTTCTGCTCAAAAGGTTGTCAGATTTGTTTCCGCTTCGTAAAAATGGTTACGTTGCTAATTTGAATATCAAATGTCTTGCTTCGCTGGTTTGCTTAGAATTACTGTTTTACAAAAACAGGTGTTAGGAAAGTTTATGAGATTGGTTTATTTATTTCAATTTTTTTGCGACGCTTTGAAAAAGTTCAATTTTGCATTTTTTCTTAAAAATTAATGTAGAGATTTTCAAAAAAAAAAAAGCTTTGAACGAAAAGAACCTCCCTCCCCTATGTGCCTACATACTTTTCTAGTCTCTGTTTACTTTACCTTATGTGTACTGCCTTCGGGAAAGTCTGTGGTTGAAATTTGACCCATGTTTTTGACTTTTTAAAATTGTTTTCTTAAAAACTAGCCTTTCAAATCTGAGATGTCGGGTTCAATGGATCGAGTGGCGGGAAAGGAGCTCCCTTGTTTAAGCGGCTACACCCATTTTTTATACCTAAAATTACGGCCCTCGGAATTGTCAATGTTTTCTATTTTTTGACTGTCTTTTGAATCTCTTTGATCTGAGATTGTGGGTTCATTTGAGATAATGGGCAGCATTAGCCAATCCTCTGATTTAGTGGCTACTCGCATTTTCTACACAAAAAGCTATCGCCCTCGAAAAAGTCAATTTTTTGAATGTTTTTTTTTTAAATTTTCTCGAAGATCACCCTCACATATCTGACATTTTGGTTCGATCCAGAGAACGGGTTGAGTGAAATTATTTTGCATACGCGACTACGCCCAAATTTTCACACAAAAATTATGGCCCTCGGAAAAGTCACAATTTCGATTTTCTTTCCGTTGTTTGAAAAACTGCGACTTTTATTGAGAACTACCCGTCCAATTTGAGTTTTTGGGTTTATTCGAAATCAAAGGTTTTGTGAATCTCTATGAAGCTATGATTCTTTTAAATGTCAAATTTTTGATTTTATGATCGTTTTGGACTTTTCTCAATAAATATTTTGCCAACTCTTATATCATAGAATAAATGGAAACAAAAGCTTGTTAAGTCTTCTTTAAAGTTGGCTAATACCAATATTTATAAGAGAAAAGTATTGGCCATCAAAAAGTTTGAATCTTCGACCGTATTTTCGAAACTTTTTGACGTTACTCGAAAACTACCGAGCCAATTCTCAGGTAAAGTATTCAATCTAGGAACCCGGTTTTGGAAATCTATCTCTCTATTCTATAATTAAATGCGCGTGACACGTTTCTTGCCATGTTTAAGCGTGTTTTTGCAACGCATAAAGTATCTATGCGTGGTTAAGCTATATCGTATATAACAATGCGTAAGAATTTTTTTTTTCGATTTTCCAATTTGAATGTAGTGTTTGTTCCACCGAGTTTAAAGTTAGCAACGCAAAATTGGGATATTTTCAGAGTTTACCCAGGGGTGGCGAGTTTGGTCTTCATTTAAGAATGCCGAAATCCTTTTAGTGTACGAGATAAGACAATTTTTGTGAGTTTTCCAAGGTTTTTTCAGAAAATTCAACTTATAAAATGATTTTTAAAAGCTTGAAAATCCCAACCCTGTGGTTGGGTGCTGTCAGAATACTCTCAAAGATTGCGAAGTCTCCAAATATGGCTGCTCAAATCATTGTAGTTTTCGAGTTTATAAAGTTAGATTATAAAAATTAAAAAGATTTGAAGTTCTCAATCTTGCAATTGGGTAATGTGAGGGTACTCTCAGGAACCTCAAGATATAAATCTTGAGCCCCAATGCGACTGCTTAAATACTCTGTTTTCGAGATATGACATTTGAGTTTTTCAAAAAGTTTCAGAAAACTTAAATTTATTTTTTTTCTTCATATTTTGAAATTCCCAACCCTTAAGTAGGGGGCTGCCAGAGTACTGGAGGGGGTTGCAAATCTCGCCGCCGCCACATATGACTTCTCAGGACTTTTCAAGTTTCCAGATGTCATGTATTTACCAAGAGTTGTAAATTTAGCGTCCAAATGCGTCTGCTCAAATGCTTTAGTTACCAATATGTGACGTTTTTTTTGTCATTTTAAATTTTTTTCAAAAAAAACTTAGATAGAAAAATTCAAATGTTTTTTTTTTAATTTGAATTTAAAAGCGCATAGAAAAAGTTTATCAAATTTTGAAATTACGAACCCTGTTATTGGGTAGTGTCAGACTACACTCAAAGGCTCTAGATTTTTTTTTCAATATATGCGGTTTTTTATGAGTTCTCAAAAATGTGAAGCACTGGAGGTTCGTTACACCCTAGTCTTCTTTAATTTAACGGCCAAAAACTGCTTTTTGGACAAAAAAGTTATGGTTTTCCAAAAGTCATGTTTCTGAACTTATGGCCGTTTTTCAGATTTTTTTTGAGTTGTGTACTAGCAGCGCAAGTGTTGCGAATATATGATTTTTGACGGTTATTTCATTTTATTGAATTTTCTCGAGAATACTCATCCATATCTGACGTTTCAAGGTTCAATCCAGAGAACGGGTTGAGTGAAATTATTTTGCATACACGACTGCGCCCAAATTTTCACACAAAAATTATGGCCCTCGGAAAAGTCACAATTTCGATTTTCTGTCCGTTGTTTGAAAAACTGCGACTTTTATTGAGAACTACCCGTCCAATTTGAGTTTTTGGATTTATTCGAAATCAAAGGTTTTGTGAATCTCTATGAAGCTATGATTCTTGTAAATGTCAAATTTTTGATTTTATGATCGTTTTGGACTTTTCTCAATAAATATTTTGCCAACTCTTATATCATAGAATAAATGGAAACAAAAGCTTGTTAAGTCTTCTTTAAAGTTGGCTAATACCAATATTTATAAGAGAAAAGTATTGGCCATCAAAAAGTTTGAATCTTCGACCGTATTTTCGAAACTTTTTGACGTTACTCGAAAACTACCGAGCCAATTCTCAGGTAAAGTATTCAATCTAGGAACCCGGTTTTGGAAATCTATCTCTCTATTCTATAATTAAATGCGCGTGACACGTTTCTTGCCATGTTTAAGCGTGTTTTTGCAACGCATAAAGTATCTATGCGTGGTTAAGCTATATCGTATATAACAATGCGTAAGAATTTTTTTTTTCGATTTTCCAATTTGAATGTAGTGTTTGTTCCACCGAGTTTAAAGTTAGCAACGCAAAATTGGGATGTTTTCAGAGTTTACCCAGGGGTGGCGAGTTTGGTCTTCATTTAAGAATGCCGAAATCCTTTTAGTGTACGAGATAAGACAATTTTTGTGAGTTTTCCAAGGTTTTTTCAGAAAATTCAACTTATAAAATGATTTTTAAAAGCTTGAAAATCCCAACCCTGTGGTTGGGTGCTGTCAGAATACTCTCAAAGATTGCGAAGTCTCCAAATATGGCTGCTCAAATCATTGTAGTTTTCGAGTTTATAAAGTTAGATTATAAAAATTAAAAAGATTTGAAGTTCTCAATCTTGCAATTGGGTAATGTGAGGGTACTCTCAGGAACCTCAAGATATAAATCTTGAGCCCCAATGCGACTGCTTAAATACTCTGTTTTCGAGATATGACATTTGAGTTTTTCAAAAAGTTTCAGAAAACTTAAATTTATTTTTTTTCTTCATATTTTGAAATTCCCAACCCTTAAGTAGGGGGCTGCCAGAGTACTGGAGGGGGTTGCAAATCTCGCCGCCGCCACATATGACTTCTCAGGACTTTTCAAGTTTCCAGATGTCATGTATTTACCAAGAGTTGTAAATTTAGCGTCCAAATGCGTCTGCTCAAATGCTTTAGTTACCAATATGTGACGTTTTTTTTGTCATTTTAAATTTTTTTCAAAAAAAACTTAGATAGAAAAATTCAAATGTTTTTTTTTTAATTTGAATTTAAAAGCGCATAGAAAAAGTTTATCAAATTTTGAAATTACGAACCCTGTTATTGGGTAGTGTCAGACTACACTCAAAGGCTCTAGATTTTTTTTTCAATATATGCGGTTTTTTATGAGTTCTCAAAAATGTGAAGCACTGGAGGTTCGTTACACCCTAGTCTTCTTTAATTTAACGGCCAAAAACTGCTTTTTGGACAAAAAAGTTATGGTTTTCCAAAAGTCATGTTTCTGAACTTATGGCCGTTTTTCAGATTTTTTTTGAGTTGTGTACTAGCAGCGCAAGTGTTGCGAATATATGATTTTTGACGGTTATTTCATTTTATTGAATTTTCTCGAGAATACTCATCCATATCTGACGTTTCAAGGTTCAATCCAGAGAACGGGTTGAGTGAAATTATTTTGCATACACGACTGCGCCCAAATTTTCACACAAAAATTATGGCCCTCGGAAAAGTCACAATTTCGATTTTCTGTCCGTTGTTTGAAAAACTGCGACTTTTATTGAGAACTACCCGTCCAATTTGAGTTTTTGGATTTATTCGAAATCAAAGGTTTTGTGAATCTCTATGAAGCTATGATTCTTGTAAATGTCAAATTTTTGATTTTATGATCGTTTTGGACTTTTCTCAATAAATATTTTGCCAACTCTTATATCATAGAATAAATGGAAACAAAAGCTTGTTAAGTCTTCTTTAAAGTTGGCTAATACCAATATTTATAAGAGAAAAGTATTGGCCATCAAAAAGTTTGAATCTTCGACCGTATTTTCGAAACTTTTTGACGTTACTCGAAAACTACCGAGCCAATTCTCAGGTAAAGTATTCAATCTAGGAACCCGGTTTTGGAAATCTATCTCTCTATTCTATAATTAAATGCGCGTGACACGTTTCTTGCCATGTTTAAGCGTGTTTTTGCAACGCATAAAGTATCTATGCGTGGTTAAGCTATATCGTATATAACAATTCGTAAGAATTTTTTTTTTCGATTTTCCAATTTGAATGTAGTGTTTGTTCCACCGAGTTTAAAGTTAGCAACGCAAAATTGGGATATTTTCAGAGTTTACCCAGGGGTGGCGAGTTTGGTCTTCATTTAAGAATGCCGAAATCCTTTTAGTGTACGAGATAAGACAATTTTTGTGAGTTTTCCAAGGTTTTTTCAGAAAATTCAACTTATAAAATGATTTTTAAAAGCTTGAAAATCCCAACCCTGTGGTTGGGTGCTGTCAGAATACTCTCAAAGATTGCGAAGTCTCCAAATATGGCTGCTCAAATCATTGTAGTTTTCGAGTTTATAAAGTTAGATTATAAAAATTAAAAAGATTTGAAGTTCTCAATCTTGCAATTGGGTAATGTGAGGGTACTCTCAGGAACCTCAAGATATAAATCTTGAGCCCCAATGCGACTGCTTAAATACTCTGTTTTCGAGATATGACATTTGAGTTTTTCAAAAAGTTTCAGAAAACTTAAATTTATTTTTTTTCTTCATATTTTGAAATTCCCAACCCTTAAGTAGGGTGCTGCCAGAGTACTGGAGGGGGTTGCAAATCTCGCCGCCGCCACATATGACTTCTCAGGACTTTTCAAGTTTCCAGATGTCATGTATTTACCAAGAGTTGTAAATTTAGCGTCCAAATGCGTCTGCTCAAATGCTTTAGTTACCAATATGTGACGTTTTTTTTGTCATTTTAAATTTTTTTCAAAAAAAACTTAGATAGAAAAATTCAAATGTTTTTTTTTTAATTTGAATTTAAAAGCGCATAGAAAAAGTTTATCAAATTTTGAAATTACGAACCCTGTTATTGGGTAGTGTCAGACTACACTCAAAGGCTCTAGATTTTTTTTTCAATATATGCGGTTTTTTATGAGTTCTCAAAAATGTGAAGCACTGGAGGTTCGTTACACCCTAGTCTTCTTTAATTTAACGGCCAAAAACTGCTTTTTGGACAAAAAAGTTATGGTTTTCCAAAAGTCATGTTTCTGAACTTATGGCCGTTTTTCAGATTTTTTTTGAGTTGTGTACTAGCAGCGCAAGTGTTGCGAATATATGATTTTTGACGGTTATTTCATTTTATTGAATTTTCTCGAGAATACTCATCCATATCTGACGTTTCAAGGTTCAATCCAGAGAACGGGTTGAGTGAAATTATTTTGCATACACGACTGCGCCCAAATTTTCACACAAAAATTATGGCCCTCGGAAAAGTCACAATTTCGATTTTCTGTCCGTTGTTTGAAAAACTGCGACTTTTATTGAGAACTACCCGTCCAATTTGAGTTTTTGGATTTATTCGAAATCAAAGGTTTTGTGAATCTCTATGAAGCTATGATTCTTGTAAATGTCAAATTTTTGATTTTATGATCGTTTTGGACTTTTCTCAATAAATATTTTGCCAACTCTTATATCATAGAATAAATGGAAACAAAAGCTTGTTAAGTCTTCTTTAAAGTTGGCTAATACCAATATTTATAAGAGAAAAGTATTGGCCATCAAAAAGTTTGAATCTTCGACCGTATTTTCGAAACTTTTTGACGTTACTCGAAAACTACCGAGCCAATTCTCAGGTAAAGTATTCAATCTAGGAACCCGGTTTTGGAAATCTATCTCTCTATTCTATAATTAAATGCGCGTGACACGTTTCTTGCCATGTTTAAGCGTGTTTTTGCAACGCATAAAGTATCTATGCGTGGTTAAGCTATATCGTATATAACAATGCGTAAGAATTTTTTTTTTCGATTTTCCAATTTGAATGTAGTGTTTGTTCCACCGAGTTTAAAGTTAGCAACGCAAAATTGGGATATTTTCAGAGTTTACCCAGGGGTGGCGAGTTTGGTCTTCATTTAAGAATGCCGAAATCCTTTTAGTGTACGAGATAAGACAATTTTTGTGAGTTTTCCAAGGTTTTTTCAGAAAATTCAACTTATAAAATGATTTTTAAAAGCTTGAAAATCCCAACCCTGTGGTTGGGTGCTGTCAGAATACTCTCAAAGATTGCGAAGTCTCCAAATATGGCTGCTCAAATCATTGTAGTTTTCGAGTTTATAAAGTTAGATTATAAAAATTAAAAAGATTTGAAGTTCTCAATCTTGCAATTGGGTAATGTGAGGGTACTCTCAGGAACCTCAAGATATAAATCTTGAGCCCCAATGCGACTGCTTAAATACTCTGTTTTCGAGATATGACATTTGAGTTTTTCAAAAAGTTTCAGAAAACTTAAATTTATTTTTTTTCTTCATATTTTGAAATTCCCAACCCTTAAGTAGGGGGCTGCCAGAGTACTGGAGGGGGTTGCAAATCTCGCCGCCGCCACATATGACTTCTCAGGACTTTTCAAGTTTCCAGATGTCATGTATTTACCAAGAGTTGTAAATTTAGCGTCCAAATGCGTCTGCTCAAATGCTTTAGTTACCAATATGTGACGTTTTTTTTGTCATTTTAAATTTTTTTCAAAAAAAACTTAGATAGAAAAATTCAAATGTTTTTTTTTTAATTTGAATTTAAAAGCGCATAGAAAAAGTTTATCAAATTTTGAAATTACGAACCCTGTTATTGGGTAGTGTCAGACTACACTCAAAGGCTCTAGATTTTTTTTTCAATATATGCGGTTTTTTATGAGTTCTCAAAAATGTGAAGCACTGGAGGTTCGTTACACCCTAGTCTTCTTTAATTTAACGGCCAAAAACTGCTTTTTGGACAAAAAAGTTATGGTTTTCCAAAAGTCATGTTTCTGAACTTATGGCCGTTTTTCAGATTTTTTTTGAGTTGTGTACTAGCAGCGCAAGTGTTGCGAATATATGATTTTTGACGGTTATTTCATTTTATTGAATTTTCTCGAGAATACTCATCCATATCTGACGTTTCAAGGTTCAATCCAGAGAACGGGTTGAGTGAAATTATTTTGCATACACGACTGCGCCCAAATTTTCACACAAAAATTATGGCCCTCGGAAAAGTCACAATTTCGATTTTCTGTCCGTTGTTTGAAAAACTGCGACTTTTATTGAGAACTACCCGTCCAATTTGAGTTTTTGGATTTATTCGAAATCAAAGGTTTTGTGAATCTCTATGAAGCTATGATTCTTGTAAATGTCAAATTTTTGATTTTATGATCGTTTTGGACTTTTCTCAATAAATATTTTGCCAACTCTTATATCATAGAATAAATGGAAACAAAAGCTTGTTAAGTCTTCTTTAAAGTTGGTTAATACCAATATTTATAAGAGAAAAGTATTGGCCATCAAAAAGTTTGAATCTTCGACCGTATTTTCGAAACTTTTTGACGTTACTCGAAAACTACCGAGCCAATTCTCAGGTAAAGTATTCAATCTAGGAACCCGGTTTTGGAAATCTATCTCTCTATTCTATAATTAAATGCGCGTGACACGTTTCCTGCCATGTTTAAGCGTGTTTTTGCAACGCATAAAGTATCTATGCGTGGTTAAGCTATATCGTATATAACAATTCGTAAGAATTTTTTTTTTCGATTTTCCAATTTGAATGTAGTGTTTGTTCCACCGAGTTTAAAGTTAGCAACGCAAAATTGGGATATTTTCAGAGTTTACCCAGGGGTGGCGAGTTTGGTCTTTCTTCATTTAAGAATGCCGAAATCCTTTTAGTGTACGAGATAAGACAATTTTTGTGAGTTTTCCAAAGTTTTTTCAGAAAATTCAACTTATAAAATGATTTTTAAAAGCTTGAAAATCCCAACCCTGTGGTTGGGTGCTGTCAGAATACTCTCAAAGATTGCGAAGTCTCCAAATATGGCTTCTCAAATCATTGTAGTTTTCGAGTTTATAAAGTTAGATTATAAAAATTCAAAAGATTTGAAGTTCTCAATCTTGCAATTGGGTAATGTGAGGGTACTCTCAGGAACCTCAAGATATAAATCTTGCGCCCCAATGCGACTGCTTAAATACTCTGTTTTCGAGTTATGACGTTTTTTTTTTCAAAAATATTCAGACACCTTAAATTTAAAAATTTTGTCAAATTTTGAAATTCCCAACACTCTATTTGGGGGCTGTAAGAATACTACCGGGGGTTGCGAACCTCACTTCCAATTATGACTGTTCAAATTTTTATAGTTTACGAGATGTGATTTGTGATAAGTTGAATTTTCCTATAAAGTTTTGAAATTCCCGACCCTTAAGTTGGAGCTGTCAGAAAGTTCTCGGGCCGCTGCAAATCATCCCTCCAAATATAACTTCTCAAATGTTCTTAGTTTTCGAGATATGACGGTTTTTGTGATTTTTTCAACAAAGTTTCAGCTAACTTAAATTTTTTTTTCAAGTTTCAATTGAATTTTGAAGCCCTCTTCCTTGTACTTTGGGAGGCGACTATCAGTGTATTTTCAGGGGTTCGTTTTTGACTCCAAATTTGACTGCTCAATTCTTTGTAGTTATCGAGATATGACATTTGCGTTTTTCAAAAAGTTTCAGTAAACTTAAATTTATTTTTTTTCTTCATATTTTGAAATTCCCAACCCTTAAGTAGGGGGCTGCCAGAGTACTGGAGGGGGTTGCAAATCTCGCCGCCGCCACATATGACTTCTCAGGACTTTTCAAGTTTCCAGATGTCATGTATTTACCAAGAGTTGTAAATTTAGCGTCCAAATGCGTCTGCTCAAATGCTTTAGTTGCCAATATGTGACGTTTTTTTTATGTCATTTTAAATTTTTTTCAAAAAAAACTTAGATAGAAAAATTCAAATGTTTTTTTTTAATTTGAATTTAAAAGCGCATAGAAAAAGTTTATCAAATTTTGAAATTACGAACCCTGTTATTGGGTAGTGTCAGACTACACTCAAAGGCTCTAGATTTTTTTTTCAATATATGCGGTTTTTTATGAGTTCTCAAAAATGTGAAGCACTGGAGGTTCGTTACACCCTAGTCTTCTTTAATTTAACGGCCAAAAACTGCTTTTTGGACAAAAAAGTTATGGTTTTCCAAAAGTCATGTTTCTGAACTTATGGCCGTTTTTCAGATTTTTTTGAGTTGTGTACTAGCAGCGCAAGTGTTGCGAATATATGATTTTTGACGGTTATTTCATTTTATTGAATTTTCTCGAGAATACTCATCCATATCTGACGTTTCAAGGTTCAATCCAGAGAACTGGTTGTGGGAAGCTTTTTTGCTTACGCGACTACGCTCAAATTTTCACACTACAAGTTACGGCCTTCGGAAAAGTCAATTTAGTTTTTTAACCGCTTTTTAGAAAAACTACCGGTTGCATGGATCTTTTCTGCATAAACGGCTACGCGCCGTTTTTTTGTACACTGAAAACTATGATTCTCTGAAATGTCAAATTATTTATTCTTTGACCGGTTTTGAACTTTTCTCGATGTATATCTTGCCAAATCTTATATCATAGATTAAATCAAATCAACAGGTTGTTGAGCCTGCATTTATAATTAGCTACGCCCAATGTTTATAAGAAAAAAGTTTTGAACTTTTTTGACCGTTTTCCAGAAACTTTTTGATTTTTCTTAAAAACTACCCTATCAAAACTGAGATGAAGAGTTCAATTGAATGAGCAGTTTCGATAATTTTTCCTGCAGAGGCGGCGTTTACTCATTTGTTTTGTGAGGGAAGTATTATGTCTTTAGGAAATTACAATATCTCAAAAGTTTTCACTCTTATCATTAATTTTAGTATAAACAACTGAGGTTTTGGGTCAAGTCCAAATTTTAAAATTGTGCATTTCATCCCGCATCAGTATATCAATTACAAAAATATGAAACTGGTATCTCCAGCTTTAACTAAAAGTTAGGTAAATTGCGCTCTCCATTTACGAACGTGGAAATGGCGCGCAAGAACGTGAAAAACTTAGTGCCGAAAGTTAATTTTATTCTTTAGATTTACCTATTGATCCAGTTTTCAAATTTGTTTTGAAGTTCAAAGAGCATTTAGGCTATATGTTGTTTAGGGTTACTATCGAATATGCTTAAGCTTTAGGCTTTCGTTCAGCTGTTCTCCTCACCCAACGAACAAAAAACGATATATTTTTAAAGAAAAAGCGTTTTTTTCGCGGTTGCAATTTTTGTTCTACTTGCAAAGCAACTGGTTATACTTATTACGATTTGTTTCAAGTATAAAAGAATAAAACGACTTTTATTCAGATAAGTCTGATGAATTTTTGTTAATTTGTTAATGCATTGGTGAATATGTGCAGTGTTTGAGTTCAATTCAAATTTATCTGCTATAAGTCAGGAAAATTGCGCTCTCCAACTGCGAGGCAGAAATCAAGCGAAAAAAAACGGGTACGACTTCTAGTTTCGAAAGTGGATTTGAGTTTTCAGATTTCCCAGCGGAATAAAAACGTTACCCATTCATCCAGTTTTCTTGAATTGGATTAGTTTTTATCAAAAAAGCATCTATCATAAATTTTTCTTGAAATTCAAAGCGCTCTAACTTGATGTAATGTTTTCTTCAAAAAGAAATTTTTTTCAGCTTTCGAACCTTTTTTCTAGCCTTCTTTACACTTTTCCAATTTTTTCATACTAGCTGTCAAATTACGGTTAATTAAGTATATGGTGAACTTTAGGAGCAGAGAACGGACTTCAGAAAGTCTCTAGATCAGTTGGAGAATATCAATAAGCAATACAGGGTGTTGTCCGACGATGTGGTCATCTTCGAAGTGCCTCCTTGTTCTTCTCTGAACATGAACACCAACATGTTCAACGGAAACAGCAGCGGGGATGGATTGCGTCACAAGCTGGAGGAAGTAAACAGATTGTGGAGCGAGGTAAGGTTTTTATTCTTCGCCCAAACGCTCAAATGTTTAAATTTGCCCCCCCCCCCCTGTGTCCGCAAATTGAACAAGTTTTTACGTAATTAGAAAATGTTGCAACTTTGAATATGATACCTCGTCTATATCCCAATGTTCTTTCAGGTAGACAAGCAGTTCTACGCATGTGAAGCGCGACTGAAGAGGGGTCTGAAACAAGGAGAGGAGTTCGCCCAGCTAAAGCAGACTTTGATGATCTGGTTGATGGACCTGGATATTAGAGTGACCAAAGTTGACATGTTCGCATCCCAAGATGACCTCAAAGGGCGTATGCAGCAACTTAAGGTCAGTTTGATTTGAAATTTGCTAATTGAGGAATCCCTACGTTATAAGAGAATACTGCGGGAAAGTTTAAGATAGAAATTGAAGTACGATCCCATTTATAACACAACGCTATTTGAAACAAAAACTAAAGCCAGAAAATTTCGAACCGCTTGGACCCAGCCACTTTTGCACAGGCAGGCATATACCAAGCGGTTTTCAAAAAGATCATTTTGACTTCGCACAGGCATATGTAAAATAGTTTTTTTTTAAAATATCAAGTGTTTCAGGAAATCAAGCGGGACATCGCAACTCACCAAGGAAGAATCGATTACTTAAATTTGATTGGACAAAAACTAGCAGACAGTCGGTCAGTAGAAGGTGTTGCAAACAATGAAAATGAACTGCAAGTTTCCTTTATAACCAATGAGCTGAATGAATTCAACAAACTGGCCAAAAGTGTGAACGATCGAGTTTCACGACTTGAACAGAAACTGGAGCACCAAAAGGTATGAACTTCTACTGATGAAAGGGCCGGAATTTAGTAGTGTTTGAGATTGGAAAACTATAAAAAAAAATCTGTTTTAGAGCTTCAGCAGACCTTTACACGATGAAGTGTACACTAAGAGAGAAAACGCACTTGAAACGTGGAATACATCGCGCTTGCCATTTAATGTGAACAGACGTTGTTCCCCAAATGCATTGAAGTCGCACCTTCTGTTGACGTCATCGACTATGGACCTGAAAACATTTGATGCCAGTTCCTTAGACAGTCGAGACAATTTCGCCCGTAAAAGTGCTTCCTTGAGTGCCTTGAACAGACGCCGTCACTACCCGGCCTCTACTGCAACCAACGCTACGTCCGCAACACCGACGGAAGATAACTTATCATATCTAAACTCGCGCACAACCGACTCACAAGACCCAATCTCGGGTTTTCATGAACATATGTCAGGATCGGTAGGAACCAGTTCCCGACAGTCGGATGTATCGAGTTTGAGATTCAGAGGAGCCTATAGAGAGGAAGGTGACAGATATATGAGGTCTGATGGAATCAACGCTAATGAAAGGCGAAATTTCTTTGCTCACAGACCAGTCCAAACGAGCGCAGAAAGGAATAGCGATGCTTTTAATCAGAGGTGATTATTTCTTCAGTTATTGTATTAAAATTTAAATGCCGAATTTGTGGAAACATTTTCATCAACATTTTGCGTTTGGTATTCTCAATTTTGATATTTGCGCAGGCATAATCGTCAGTCTTCGTTACAAGAGTCTCAAAAAAGCGACAGAAGCTCGCCGTTGGTGAACAACAATAGATCAAACTCGATGTTGGACCTCGACTGGGATCATTACGAAGCACCGCAGCACTCAAGTGACAATATTAATGGCGAGCGGGAATCTTCATCCAGTGTATATGGCTCAAGTAGGAATAGAAACAACCAGATGGGGTCTCCAACTAAAGGTGAAGCTCAAAGGAATAGCAGATCGGGTTCTGGATCTACCTACATCAAGTATGCAGACCCGAACAAAAAGCAGTACAGTCCCAAGCAGAAGTTGCTTCTTCAGAAAATTGAGGCTAGTTGGTGGCACTTTTCATGAGATGATTTGACGCCTTCGAAAATTTGAATTCAAACAGGATCTTATAGATCACTAGAGTATATCGTAACTGTTCAGGAAAGTTAATAGTTTGAAAATACTGTGCCGGTTGAAAAGGCTCAAATATGTCGTAACGTACCGAAATTGAAATGATTTTGGAAGCAGGTTTTCTGAAACAGTTACTTTTTGGAGATGTCTGAAATTTTGTAGATGGCATTGGCGCGAAGTTTCATTACATCTGAACCCCCAGCGGATTACCACAAAAAAATCACTGTTTTAGAGCGTTGAAAAAAGTATTTTGGCTTCTTTTCTTTTTTTTTTCACCAAAGATTTAAAGGTCAAAATCGATGGCAGATGAATAGTAATAATGTCGATTTTTTTTTTCAGCCGCGTATGGGTGACCTTCACGACGCCTTGGTGGAGTGCCGACAGAAACTGGACGGAGCCGAGAAACTGCTGAGATGTGCCACTCCTACAGGCGAAGCTTGTGAGAGGGAGAAGCAGAACTTCTCAGCCACTATCGCAGGCAGCAAGGCGTCGGTAGATGTGGTCAAGTCCATTTTCAACAAGTTACAAGAGAGTGAAAGAACAGGACTGGAGAAGAGCTCCGAATTGTGCACAAACGTCGAAGGTTCGGATATAAAATTAATTGGTTTTCTCTATGAATTTATTTTATTCAGATGCATCCAAGTTTTTCATACGTGGAGTTCCTCTTCAAACCGTAGTCAGAACAATAAAAAAATTGTAATCATATTTTTGAAACGGTCTGTTAGCTTTTCGGAAGATTCCTGCAAGTTCAAATGTGCAGTAGTAGAACTAGACTAGTGTACATTGTTTACAGTGTGCGCCAAGCGTTGGGATGTGATCAAGTCTCGTGCGGTGGAGAAGCGACGTCGTCTGAAGCACAACTACCAGCTGTGGCACCAGTTCATCGCAGATGTCCAGACATTCCGTGACTGGATTGTGCAGCACAGTTCTCTTTTCTCATCGCACTCCACATTTGGGAGGAATGGGGGAACTATGGAAAGACGAGAATCGGAGTTGTTCGCGACTAACACGGAGTCGAAGAGGTTGATGAAACGATTGATGACTCCGGAAGGGGTCGAGGAAAGAAGATTAGTCTCGCTGCACCAGCTAGAACAACTCATCCAGACACATAGGGTCAGTCATTCAATAAGCAAATTAGCTGCAGCTTTCAATAAATATACAAAATTAGTGTCACATGTTCTTGCGTTCAAATTTATGTTTCTTTAAAGAATGTTTCTTTAGCCTAATTGTTGTGATAAACTTATTAAATAGAGACGTAAAATGGAAAACACCGACCTGACCAATGGAGTTCCAACAGAAGAGTTGAGAACAGAAGAGTTGAGCGTCCAAGAATCGGACAATGCTATTCCACCGCTACGATTTAAAGACCAGACGCCGATCCCTAAATCCTCTTCAAAACGAATGTGTGTCTCTTTCAGCCCAGATTTGCAATCAGCATCTGAAGCAAACAACAGCCTGAACGAGACTATAGAGTCAACCATAGAGAAAGTATTAGAGTTTCAATTTCCAAAAATTGTCGAAAAATTGGAAACATCACTATCAGCAATTTTCAAATCTTTAATCAATCAAGGACTGCAGGATATTAAAGAGTCAGTGTTAAAGGAGATTATGGAAACAATAGAGATGGAGACGAGAAAATGTAATTTGAAAAGTGTATCAGAAGCTGAACTTCTAGAAGGATACAATAGGCGAGACAATGTGCGGATAATTGGATTACCGGAAGTGAAGAGAACAGCCGATAACGGCCAAAGGATTTTTGAAGACTACAATCAAAGTATTGAAAAAGTGTTAAGTGTAGCTAGTGAAATGGGTGCGCAGGTTGAAAAATCAGATATCTCAATTGCCCATAGGTTACCTGGGAGAAATTCGAATGCTCGACCAATGATTGTGCGCTTCTGTAGACGAGTGTCAAAAGTAGAACTTCTCCGAAAAAAAAGGAATTTGAACCAATCTCAATCGATGAGCTCAGTCAAAGTTTTCGAAGACCTAACGGCCCCGCGACTCAAGTTTTTCAACCTTATGAAACAAGACGGAAGATTCGAATCTATCTGGACAAGAGAAGGGAGTATTTTTTTCAAGTTCAAGGATGACAATTCAACGCATTGTGTACGAGGACTCTATGAAGGAGGAATGAAGCTGCAATACTCAATGAATCAAATAGAAAGCTGCTTCGTAAAGCAATAGCAACCATTATCAAAACCATTCCCTTGCCAAAACCCTAATTCATTTTCAAAAGTTGCTAAAATATTCCACATGAATGTACGATCATTACGTAAACACCATGATGAGTTGGAAGCACTTGTAAGTTCCCTTGAGTCACCACCTGATATTATTTGCCTAAGCGAAACATGGTTACATGAATATGACGACAAATACAGCTATAAAATAAAAGGTTATCATGAGGTAATTAGTAAGCCAAGAGCAAGTACTGGAGGAGGGGTGATGATACAATTGAAAGAAAATGTAACTTTAATCGAAGAACTACCAGCGGAACTTGAAGAAAGTTTAACAATTTTGGTTAAGATTAATCAAGAATTCTTCTTGATAATGTTGGTGTACAACCCTCCTAAAACAGACAAGTTTTACTTTATAGAACAGTTTGAACATGTTCTCGACACAATTTCTGCCAAAAATGATCGGGTCATAATATGCGGTGATTTTAACATTGATATCCTAAAAACTAACAACCTCTCTTCAAAGTATATTGATTCTATAGAAGGCAACGTCTTCGATCAGGTGATTAAACAACCAACACGAATAGGAAATACATGTGATACTCTTCTGGACCACATAATAGTGAAAGATGTTGATGTAAAAAATGCTTATACGCTTGAAGATCAAACCTTCTCTGACCACTTGCCCATTATCCTAGAGCTGATTACCACAACCTGGCATATGCAATCTTCAAATTCTTATCGTGATACAACTTTTTAAAATCTAAAACTCAAATCGAAAACTTCAATTTTGCTTTAATGCATGAATTGCAGAAAATTAAATGGTTCGAAAACACATCCTCAGTTAATGACTTGTTTGAAGATTTCCAGTCTAGATACGATTTGATATTAAATAAATATGCTCCGCTTAGAATATCAAAAACCAAGAAACGAAACGTTGACTGCCCCTGGATGTGCAATCACATAAAAAGCTTAATATCCAAGCGTAACAGACTTCACAGAGCTTGGTCAAAAAACAAAAACAACGTTAGAGCAAGATTTCGTTTTGAATCTGCCAGAAGTAAAGTTGAAATTGAAATTAAAAAATGTAAAAAAAAGTTTTAGTGTAATAAGTTCAAAAATTGTATTGGTGACTCAAGGAAAATATACAAATTACTAAATGATTTAAAGGGTATAACAAGTACATCAAGTAGAAGAAAAGTTTCGGTAAATGGAAGTAGTGGTGACGTTGTTAGCGATAAGCTAGCTGTCGCAAATGAGTTCAATGACTTCTTTTCTTCTATTGGCAGTCATTTAGCTAATCAAATACCCAAATTAGAATCCGATCAATTTTATTCAGAGCCTCGTTTTTGCATGCGTTTAAATTCAATTACTGAATATGAAGTTGAAGTTATTTTTTCAACGCTACAAAACAAATTATCTTCTGGAATAGATGGAATTAGTAATCTAATTGCTAAAGCTAGTTCTTTCACAATTGTTCCCTTCCTGAAAAAACTCATTGAACTATCCTTGAAATCAGGGTGTTTTCCTACCGCTCTGGCTCAAGCGGTAGTATATCCTTTATACAAAGCAGGATCGAAATTATATGTCAGTAACTATCGGCCAATATCACTTCTTGTAACCTGGAGTAAGGTATTTGAACGTGCAATGTACAACCGAGTGTATAGCTATCTTGAAGCAAACTCTCTAATTTATATCAAACAGTTTGGTTTCCGAAAAAAACACAGTACTATTGATGCTATTGCCGAAGTAACAGAGAAATGTCGCTTAGATGAAACTAAATCACCAAAGAGAACAGTTTTTCTTGATTCAAAAAAAGCTTTTGACACACTGAATCACGAGATTCTTTTTCATAAGTTATAAATGTATGATGTCAGTGGGAAAAGTCTACTTTGGTTTAAAAGTTACTTGAAACACCGCAAACAACTTGTCCAAATTGGTGAAACGCGATCAATGTGGCGAAGTCTTGAATGTGGTGTCCCACAGGGATCCATTTTGGGGCCTCTGCTGTTTCTTATATATATAAACGACCTTTCAACAGTCTGTAAATTTAGCGAAGTTTTTCTATTTGCCGACGACACAAACGTCACTGGACTAAACTGCTCGGTTGAAAGCTTCAATCAAGACTTAGAAGCTATAAATAAATGGTTATTTTTGAATAAATTATCTCTAAATATGGACAAAACGGTACAAGTTAGTGTATCTCTTAACAGTGCTTCCAACCAACAATTGTTTATTAATAGCATTCCTTTGAAAATTGAAGGGTCATGCAAATATCTTGGTGTTTATGTAGATGCTAAATTATCATTTAATTCTCACATTAATTTCATACGATCCAAGCTTAGAAAACAATGTGGCATTGTTTCGAAAATGCGTCATTATGTTCCCAAAACTGATATGATTGATTATTATGGCTCTAATATTAAGCCCATTTTGCAATATGGAATATTAGTGTATGGTTGCACTTCCTACACAAACCTTTTACCCCTTTTTTGATCCAAAAAAAAATTATTCGATTTAGTTTTTTCAAAAGAAAATATGAAAGCATTCGAAAAGTTTTTAATGATGAAAAGTTTTTAACAGATCACGAGCTGCATGTATGTGAACTCTTCAATTTTTTTTTGCGATCAGTAGCAGGACTACACTCTGAAACTTTTTTAAACGAGTTTTTGTATTTGATAAACCGTCGTATATGACCAGAAGGTCAAATCTTAATCTAATGAAAGTTCCTAATTTCAAAAGCTAAATTCAAAGAGCTTCAATTAGTTACAGAGGAGCCAAGCTTTTTAATATATTTAGACAGAATTCCCAAATTTTTTGATCAAGTTTCAAATTCAGATATTCAACGCATTGCCCACGAAATTCGGGATTTGTTTATATTAAGCAATGAAGAGCTAATCAAATTTGTTTTTTGTTGACAATTTTTTTGTGGATGCAAGGATAATGCTGGAGGATGACAGATGTGGAGTACCTGCTTGTTTGAAGTTTTTTCTAAGTATATTTGTATATGGTTTTCAATGCGTCTTCGGCGTTTTGAAGACCACACTTGGGCTTGTTCGCTGGTTACTGCCGCATGGGCTCAGTTGGATGTCTACTGACCGTTTAGCCCCCAATCAGCTCTGCTGATTTTAGAGAGGCTTCAAGGGATGGGACACAGTTAGTAGAAGCAGTAACCGTAAAGGGATTAAGTTCAAGTTTTGTTTTTGAAACCGAATAGGGGTGCCTACGACTAGCGAGTTTCAGAAATTATGAATGATGAATTTGAACTAGCTTCTTCTTTAATTTGGTTTTATACCGACTACGATTGAACCATCACTTTAAATATTGATACAGAGCGTGGACTTTATGTCATTAATCTGTCTAGACAATGCCTTAAATCTGCTGCTTTATGTTTATTCAAACTTGAATATTTTTCTTTCCAATATCTTCTTTTATGTTTTCAGATTTATATATTTTTCCTTGTCTTTGAAGATCACAAATTTGTCCTTCATTTGATAAAACGGGCAGTGCTGAGTAGCCAAATTGGGTTCATTAACTGTCCCCTCACTGTTTCTGGTGCTTCATATTTAAATTCTCTTTATATGCAAATTTACCATTAACAGTGAGAAATAAATTCTTTCTTTCTTTCCGTTGTATGAATGTAGTTTTGAATTCCAAAAATGAAATTTTTACACCATACAATATAAAATATATTCAACATCAAACATTTGCTCTGAAGAAAAAAACATTTGATTCAAAATTTTTTATTATTTTCTTTTGTGATTTGAGGCTAATTTGAAGCTTTTCTACCGTAAAATTTTTTGATCATGCATATGGTGAATGAAAATGCATATTTTTGTACGTTTAGGAACTGATGGTTGGTCTTAATGGCAAAAAGACCACATTAATGTCCATCAACATGTACATGGAAAGATACACTGGAGACGATTACAATGATAGCAATAATTTATTCGGTTCCCTAAGCCACACTTTGAACGATGAGATCAACCGAATGAATTCACACTTCGAACTACTCTGTTCACAAGCTGTTCAGACTCAGCGAGTACTGCAAAATTGTCTGGTGGAGAGTCTAGAAGTCAAAAAGACAGTTAACGACATAGTTAAGTGGCTGGGTCAAGTTGAGGTTGATTTTGATAGTGTGCAAGCGAAGAGTGAGGTATCGCTGACGTCATCATTGACTGATCTGAAGAGCAATGGACGGGAAAAGGGCAAAAACGACGAAGTCATTAAAAGAGAAAGATACTTGGTGTTTAAGGTACACCTTCTCTATTTTGTTTTGTTTTTCAGGATATGAATCGTTTCGCTCATTACACCAGCCGAGCGTAATACTACAAAGCAACTTTTTTTCAACCGAAGTCGCAAATAAAAGTGCTCAATTGATGGCACTTTGGTATGCTTCAACCATAGGCACTTTTATACTATCTGTTGCTGCTCAATTGGTGGCTAATGCTAGTTACTTCCAAGCGACCGTGTCGCAGATGCGAGGGAGTGAGACTTCTAATCTATAAATTGAAGATTCATGTTTATCTTGCGGGCTTTTTTGCTACACAGAATTGGCACTTTCATAGAAACTGTAATTGCATTATTGTAAGCTATTATTTACTAGTAAATTTTCAAGAGATCGTGGTGCAGTGCGAGGGTGTGAGGCTTTTTGAAGACTTATTTTTACTTATAAATGGCTCTTGAAACTAAACGCACTCTACTTTTAAAGCAATTTTTTGTCACTTTGCGAAGTGCAGTTTCGCACCTGTGTAAATTTTATGCTGTAAATTATACAGTTAGATTCCATTTCTGTGTTATTGCGCGAAGTGATTTACGACTTTTTAAAGTCTTGTTAAGAGTCTATGAACGTAGTTCACGCTCTTAATAGTTTTCGATAATTTTTTTCCGGTAAAGTCTTCAAATGCTCTAATAACAAAAGAAGTGCATTCATACTTATTAATGCGCATATGAATACCCTTAGGTAAAAATGCACTTTTTGAGTTCAATTCAAATCGTTTGCTAAAAGGTAGACAAAATGCACTCTCCAATTATGAAAGCTGAAATGGCGCGAAATCGTGGTCGTTTGTTAGTTTCGAAAGTGGAATTTAATTATTAGATTTTCCAGTGGAATAAAAAATTTCCTTGTAATTCAGTTTTCTGAAATTGAGTTAGTTTTTATCATAAATGGCTCCTGAAATTAAACCAGCTCCAAGGCCACATTTTTTGTAAGAAATTCGATAGTTCAACTTTTTCAAAAAGTGTTTGAATTTTTTCTGTTTCTTTGCGTTCATTGACTCGTTTCCAACTGTTCTGAAAGTTGTTGAAGCTTGAGTTTAATTATTTGCGGTTTGACTTGTGAAAATATTGCCCAGCTGAATAAAAAGTTATCTATTGACCCGGTTTTATGAAATTTTTTGATTTTCAAATAGTTATAACGCTGAACTTTTTCTCCGAAATTAGAAAATTGAAAAACGTTTTCAAAAATATTCAATAATTTTTTTAGGTTCCTTGAGCTCGTTGACACTTTTCCAGCTGTCTGTGGACTATGTTTTGTTTAAGTGGTGGCCTAAGCTTGTTGATAGTATAATTTACTGGTCTCTAAAAACAGATTTATAGGTTGATCTATCTATAGATTGATCCTTCTTAAGGGTAAGGAAAGGCATTGGGTTTTTCAATGCTGTTGGCGTTTGCGCTTACGCTTAGAACTTTTTTATAGCTGAGTTTTTTCCAGCAACTCAAGTCGGAAGTGGACACTTATCAGCCCAGAGTGAATGCTTTAAGAGCCACCGCAGACCAACTACTCACCAACCTCTCGTCGCCTCTCTCTTCCTCAGTCGAGTCTCGCTCGGGTTCCCGAAATTTGGAGTCACGAGACACATCATCCTCTTCGGCATCAAGTGTAGCGACTGAATTAAAGCAGGACTTGTACCTCCTATGCAATAGGATTCGAACCATGCAGAGAAATTTGGACTCGGAGATAGATAAGGTTCCACTGCGTGTGAAGAACTCAGTTGTTGACGGAGTGACCCAATCGCACTTGAAATCGGTTAATATTCAACTTTGTTTGTTTTAATCTGTTCTAAATGTCATTTTTTTCTCGCTTTATATAACTAAATGAAATAAAAACTAACTAAACATTTCTTTTAAGAACTGATTATTTTTTATGCAGAAACCAAACCTTTTTAATCAAGGCTTACATTAACCGCAAATTTTTCTTCAATGACTGCTAATATCTTTAATCCTAAAGGGTGGATGAAGATGTTAATTTTTTGTATATATTGAAAAATGTCTGAGAAACGCTCATTTGAGTCTAATATTTGTTCCGCTCTTGGTTCTGTTTCTTTTTTCCTCTATTCTATTTTGTAACTCTTTTCTAACTGTATATTTCCCTTGGCAGACTAAACAGCTCCCCGTCTACGACTCATTCACTGTCTTGAAGAGTACTCCGACACTTGCCGCAGGAGAAACTTCTAACGACAATGACAACGATGAGGTCGGCTCATCAAAGACTAACGACTATTTCACGCCTATCGTTAACAACAACTATGCTCAGAAACTCAGAAACAATAAAAATATAACAAACTACTCGGATCCATCGCATGAACAATTGATGAACAGAAATGATGATGTAATCGGTGACACATTCAATGATGGCCTTGATATTTCTACTACAGAAGGCGACACGACAGATCCTGCCGAGTTCCAGTTTATAGACGACGATTTAATTCCAATCGATGAAAAGCAGCCCGACTACTTCACAAATACGGACTTTGCCTTGTCCTTTATGAGTCAGTTTGACAGCAATAACAACAACGCCACCAAAACTTTCTTAGGAGTTCCTGAAGTTATTTCGAGAATTTCATCGAAGTCGAATTTGACCAAAGAAGGCGACGTGAATTATTCCTGCATGTCAAATCACGCCAACTCTAAATCTTGCCAACGAGCTCTCTGGTCACAAAACTTGTTGCACCCTCCAAGCTCTTCCTATCGCAGAAGTAGGTCGAATTCCGACCGCAGTGGTGACCGGAGTGAAGCTGATAGTTTCAGGGTGAAAAATGCCTACCCGATTGTCGGGTCCGTTCGTCTTGAGGGCATCTTGGGCGAACTGTGCCATGCTGCTTCTTTCTTACCCATTTCACTCGATTACACCGCCTGGTAATTAGTTCTAATCAAGTCTATAACTAACTTCTATCCTGTTTACTGTTGATGGTAGACGTCCATATACTTGTCATTCGTCGAACATTGCTTTTGAAAAGATTTTGGTAGCTAATTTTATTATTTTTGATATTCATATAGATTGTGAAATTGATTGTACGATTTTTGAATGTTGGAAGATAGGTTTAAATATAAGTTGTTGGGTACCACTGGAAGACCAACTTGCCTGCTGGGTAGCCTCTTAGTTCGCGTTTCTGAAAGTTTTTTCTTTTGAGAGTATGTAATTTTTATGCCCGGGTTTTTTATATGCTTAAAAATATGCCTATGCTTATATGGCTTAAAAATCAGTTTTTCTTATTATAAAAATCTTTAATTGCAATTGTATCCACAACTAAAAGCAATTCTCAGTTCATTAGTACTCAGCTATTGTAATTTTTTTTTAAACAAATCTTATTGAAATATGTAGTTCTTGTGTCTGTTTTCAGTAGTTTTTATTTTTGTTCAGGTTGCGAAAACCGCTGCTTTTTGATCCCCCTCCTGTCATCGACTCAGAAAAAGCTATCAAAGATTTCTCTAACTCATCTTGGGCTGCATCCGAAAACAACATTCGTTCAATTTTGGCCGAAAGCTCCACAACATCACAAAAAGCTAACAGGACTTGCTTTAGAATCTCATGTTTTTCAGTTTGCGCTGTTGTATTTATATTTTTAGTTGTAGTTTGTCTTTACTTTTTAGTCACTTCGACTCTTAAAATTGGAGGTGTTGGACATTTTAATCATGTTTTAAGTTTAAATGTTGAGCTAA
This sequence comes from Symsagittifera roscoffensis, assembly GCF_963678635.1. Taxonomy (NCBI): domain Eukaryota; kingdom Metazoa; phylum Xenacoelomorpha; order Acoela; family Convolutidae; genus Symsagittifera; species Symsagittifera roscoffensis. The sequence goes on from NC_087064.1 coordinate 26,716,383, forward strand.
CTAGAAATTACGAGGATCATTTACCAGTGTGATATGCTAAACACAGATTTTACATTGTTTGCTGGTTTGTTGATGTTTTTTGAACAGGTTGTTAAAATTTAAATTTAAAACAGAATTACATGGAAGAGCGCTTTTTGTCGGCTACTTGATGATTTGGCACAACATGATATATGATGATTCCTAAAATTATCCAAACAATTCGGTTTTCACTAGTTTTACTGAAAGAGTGTGTTGTGCCAGTTCGATGTTTGAATCTCAGAATGGCTTTTGACTATCCTTATTTTAAAATTTAATTCAGAAAATCTGCAATTTATGTGTACAGTATTGAAGAATAATTTAAGTTGATTCACTGTCTTTTCCCAACAAAGCGTAACTGCAGTTAACTGGGTAACAACTCATATTTAATTGCTTGGTTTTGATTTGAAGTAACTTTCATCATTAGGATTATTTTTTTAAGCAGTGCAAATAAAATTCTCGATATTCGTGGCTGAAAAATTCAACTTTGAACTAAGATAACTTCCCAATCTCACCCAAAAAAAGCTTTGGGAAGTTGTTAACTTGATCCAAATTTTAATATTGTTTCGTATTGAAATAGGTTGTCATTATGTTTCGTTTACGTAGCTCGACCTATGACGCTGAAATTACGTTGTTTTTTTTAGTAAAGGTAGAATTGGCACGAAATTTAAATATCTCCAAGCATATGTTCATTTTCGGATAGGTGCAATTTTTCTGAACAAGATCTGATTTTTTGACACTTTAGTTTCTGCAACTTGTTTATAGTTTGTTTCCCAACGGAGCTCAAATAAAATTGCCTGATAGCAAAATGGCGCAAAAAATTGCTATTTACGTTTTGCGAGCATTAGCGAATGTAGTGTAATAGTACGACTGTTCCTTGTTTTTCAACCAAAGTAGCAAATTTCGGTGTTTTTTGGGGCAACTTGCTGTCTTCCAAGAAACTAAATTAAGAAAGAAATCTCGAAACCCCTCACTAGGCTCACACTACACTTTAATTAGAAAAGATCGAGAAAAAGAAGGGGGCGGTCTCCTCATAGCCATACATGAGTCGATACAATACGAAGAAATAAATATTAACAACGATGGAACACTAGAGGCTATGGGCATATCAGTGGTAGCCAGTTCATCCAAGCTTCGTATTTATAATTTCTACATTCCCCCTCGCTCGAGCTGTCCCCCTGGTTACTCTGCGTCCCTTGCCGAACTACTTGAACCTGGGGACGCCTTAGTACTCGGGGATGCCAACGCACATTCACAACTATGGAACTCCAACATCGAGGAAGATCAACGCGGCTCTGTACTTAGCAAAGAAATAACCGAATCCACCTTTGCACCATTAAATGATGACACACAAACCAGAGTCCCTTTTAACTCAGAAAACCAACTCTCGTCACCAGATATTTCCCTCGCATCCCAATCGTTCTTACTCTCCACATCATGGACCCCAATTAAATCTCTAGGATCAGATCACCTACCCATTCTTCTAGAACTACCCTTGGATGATTTTATAAATTTTTCACCTAAAAGGACTTTTATAAATTTTTTAAAAGCAGATTGGATCAAATTCACAGAGGAAATTGAGGAGGGTTTCTTTTCAGCGGTTCCACCTTCCGGAGTTGCCGCCGGAGAGAAATTCTTGAGGGACCTGGTGCTCAGGGCAGCACGCCACCACATCCCCGCTGGCCGTATTCGCCACTTCACTCCCTCTCTTTCCCCCGAGTCCACTGCCCTTGCCGCCGAAAGAGATTTCAGCCGACAACAAAATCTCCCCCCAGAAGTCATATCCCAACTGAACTGTAGACTCATGAACCAGACAGCAAAGGACAAAGAAAATAAATGGCGAGAATTCCTCCGGACTTGCGACTACCGCACTGGTGCCAGAAAGTTCTGGAAAGTGGTACGCTCCTTAAATGGATCTAAGCCCGTGGCAGGAAGACACCCCATTACTTTTGGTTCTAAACCCATACACTCACCTCGTGATATTACCAGCTCTTTTAACAAACAATTCACCAATGCCAGACCCCACGCCTCTGACAAACTTCTTCGTATAACGAGAAGAAAAATTGCCAAACTACCGCTGTCAGACAGCCCAATTTTTACCCCTGAAAATACTAAACAAGCCATTGCAGACAGCAAACCATCGCGAGCGCTAGGTCCCGACGGCCTTTGTAATATACACCTTAAACATCTCGGCCCACTTGCTACTCAATACTTAACATACCTTTTTAATATCTCTTTGTCCGAAAACATTATCCCCCAAATTTGGAAAAATTCAAAAATTGCACCGCTTCCAAAGCCCAATAAGGATCTTAAACAATCAACATCTTACAGACCTATATCCTTACTCTGCCCAGCAGTTAAAATTCTGGAGAGGCTCGTTCACCCCATCTTTACCAAACATCTCCCCAACGCCAAACACCAACACGGCTTCCGCCCTTTTCACTCCACCACCACAGCTCTCTCCACTCTCGAATTTTACATTTCAGACGGTTTTAACCAAAATCGCCCCCCTAAACGTACGGTACTGGCCACACTTGACTTATCTAAGGCTTTCGACATGGTGTGTCATCGCTCACTTGTGGAACTCGTTCATGACACTCCCCTCCCAAGAAGTCTAGTCCGCTGGCTAAGTAATTACCTTAATGGTCGACAAGCTGCCACCTCATTCCGTGAACACACATCCCCCATCGAATAATCCACTGTGGCGTACCCCAAGGTTCTGTTTTATCACCCACACTCTTCAATTTTTATGTCCATGATGCACCGCCACCTCCCGATAATGTAAACCTTGTTTCGTATGCAGACGATTTCCACCCCTTCGCAAGCAGTTCCAATATTGATATCGCCTCAAATTCCATCAATAGCTACCTAAAAAGGCTCTACGATTTTTTCACCTCACGCAAACTAAGTTTCGCGTCCTCTAAAGGATCAGTTACACTTTTCTCCTCTTATAACAAAGAATTTAATAAAACACCTAGTGTTCTTTTAAATAACGAGGCGCTACCCCTAAACAAAAATCCAACAATCTTAGGGGTGACATTTGATCCAACACTTTGTTTTGCCACTCACTGCAAACAATCCGCTGAAAAGGCCAGACGCAGGATCGGAATCCTGAAGGCATTAGCAGGATCAACCTGGGGTCACTCCAAAGAAACCCTCCTCCTAACTTTTAAAGCTTTAATTCGCCCCATACTTGACTATGCAGCCCCCGCATGGTCCCACGCATCAAGTAACACCTCCATAAATTGCCTGCAGGTTGCCCAAAACCAATCCCTTCGCGTTGTTACTGGATCAAATCTAATGAGTTCCACTGCCCACCTGCACAGTGAATCTGAAATCCTAACGGTCAAAGACCACCATACCCTTCTGTCATCTCAATTTTTTATCTCTACCTATCGTTCCCACCATCCCATTAATTTTATACGTTCACATCCCCCTCCTCCCCGTCTACTTCGCCCCTCAATTATAAACTGCTTCAAAGAAGACACCCAGAAAATTTTAACCGACTTTTCAGTCTACGCAAACCACCCTCTACTTCTGGACGACCGAGACGAAGTCTCCACTTTTATTTTTAACTACTACAAACCAATTTTAAAAGACAACCATACCTCCCTTGTAACCAAGTTCCTAGCCGAAACCCCTCCGTCTAAAGTTATTTGTATCCCTCCCCCAAAGATTGACCCCTCTGAAAAATCTCTCCCACGTCCCACGCGCTGTAAGCTCTCCCAACTCCGGTCTGGCTACAGCCGGCTCCTTAACACTTACCTATCCCGCCTCGACAGCTCCATCTCCCACCTTTGCCCAACCTGTTCCCTTGCCCCCCACACAACATGTCACCTTTTCAACTGCTCCCAAAACCCCTCCCCACTCACCCCAGCAGACCTGTGGCTTCGGCCGGTAGAGGTTGCTAAGTTCCTTGACCTGGAGACAGAAGAGCCCAACCCGACCCGCGTGGGCTAACAACAACAACAACAACTGGGTAACAACTCATATTTAATTGCTTGGTTTTGATTTGAAGTAACTTTCATCATTAGGATTATTTTTTTAAGCAGTGCAAATAAAATTCTCGATATTCGTGGCTGAAAAATTCAACTTTGAACTAAGATAACTTCCCAATCTCACCCAAAAAAAGCTTTGGGAAGTTGTTAACTTGATCCAAATTTTAATATCAATTCCTATTGAAATAGGTTCTCTCTATTTTTCTTTTACGTAGCTCGACCTATGACGCTGAAATTACGTTGTTTTTTTTAGTAAAGGTAGAATTGGCACGAAATTTAAATATCTCCAAGCATATGTTCATTTTCGGATAGGTGCAATTTTTCTGAACAAGATCTGATTTTTTGACACTTTAGTTTCTGCAACTTGTTTATAGTTTGTTTCCCAACGGAGCTCAAATAAAATTGCCTGATAGCAAAATGGCGCAAAAAATTGCTATTTACGTTTTGCGAGCATTAGCGAATGTAGTGTAATAGTACGACTGTTCCTTGTTTTTCAACCAAAGTAGCAAATTTCGGTGTTTTTTGGGGCAACTTGCGGTATTAGATATCATGTGCTTTGTCATTCGATAAGTAATAAGTGAACACAGTTGATTTATTTTTCATTCATCAAATGAACCAAAAAAAGTATTTGTTTCAAACAACAGCGCAATAATAAAATTTCCGTTTCAGAAATTCCATTTTGCATGCCGCTTGCACACCAACTGACTACTTTGAAAATAAGTCGAGCATCCTTTTGTTGAATTTATAGCATGCAAAGTAAGTGGGGACGCCTTTAGTTTGCTATACCTCAAGTTTTAATCCATTTTGTGACAAATTTTCAATCATAGAATTTTCTGCGTACAAGCAGACTTGCTTCCTTTGATCCTCTTAAGAAGGAAAACATTTTGTGTTCTGTGTTTTTTTCAAAAGGTTTGATAAAATCTCATGACAAAATTTTCAATTGTCGAATTTTCTGCGTACGTGCATACATGCTTCCTTTGATCAAGACATATTTTGTAGAGTATTAAAATTTTTAAAAGAAGTTTAGTCTAGCTCTACAAACTGGGCGTAAGCGCGGTATTTCACCAGTGGATTTGATAGCGGAATAACATAAAAACCATTTATTTCAATTTTACATTTCTAATTTTTCTTCAAGCTTCTCTGATGTTCGCTCACAGCAAAAAAAAGTAGAAATGTTTGAGGAAAATTCACATGGACTTAGAAAGAGTATGATTATAATTTCTTTGAAAATAAACCATGTTTTTAATGCATCTCACAAATCGCTTAAAATAATTTTTGCGCTCTAAATGCGCTTTGAACTATATACATTTCTGTTATATAAAATGAATTAAAGTCAGTTTTTTCTTTTTGCTGTTTTATTCTTTATTATTGCTGTGACCGAAAATTAACTAGTTTTCGATTAAGTCAAAATTGCGTGCTTGTTTTTGTAGTTACTCTAAGAAAAAAAAATTGGGAGGCAACTTACAGTTCAAGTATGTGCACTAGCGTTTAGTTATAAGTCAACAAAGTTGAAGCATTTTTTTTTCATCAAATGAACAGAAAAACGTTGTGTTTCAGAAAACAGCGCAGTATATAAACTCGATTTCAGAGATTCTACAGCTGAACTTAACGCGCAAAATTTTTGAAATGCATGTTTTATACATGATTTGATTTTTAGCTTATTAAAGTATTACATGTAAAATTAGTGTGATGCCTCTTTTATTATATTCCATAATTTGACATGCAAATTTGTGTCAATTAATTTTTGGTGCCACTTTTGCAATATCGCTTTCGCAATTTATTAGCATACGTAGCTGCTTTATTTGTAGCTAGTGCTAGTTATTTGTCAAGGGCTCGCGATACAGTTGCGAGGACAAGGGACACTAGTTCTCCTTATTGTAGGATCGAATCTGCTATAGTAAACTTCTTCATTCTCAAGGCTTATTTTGCCCTTTTTTATTGACTTTCTGTTTTTTTTTTCGTTTTCTTGCTATTTTTTGCAAATCGCAGATACGCCTGTGTAAAATTTCGCGAGCAAAGTTTCTCTGTTATCGCGAACAATACAAAGTCTATGCATATCAAAAACAAGAATGCCCGTTTACCAGGGCAAGGCCCTGAAGGTTCAGAATCCCCTTAATTGGTCTCTGTGAAATTAGGTTCACTTTGGAACACTTATGCGCGCAAAAGATTTCACCACTCGTAAATACTTTGATTAATTGAAATAATCTTATATATTAAGTCAATGAAAAAAGTTTAGCATTAGGTGTAATGTATGAGGAGCTATCGCGCGCAAAAATTAAAAAGGCTTAAACAAGAACGTTTAAGAATTTTCAGAGCGTCTGGAATAGTCGAGATTTCTTTTTGAAGAGAGTCCCAACCTCTTTAAGTATCATTAACGCTTATCAATTTCAATGCTAGACAGTACCGGTACGTTAGTTGTCCAAAAGTTTGCGTTTACAGATACTTTGAAGTCTGAAACGAATCAACTGAAAACAGCAACCTGTTTTTTTTCAGAACGGCTTTTGACTATAATCTCAGAATGGCTTTTGACTATCCTTATTTCAAACTTTAATTCTGAAAATCTGCAATGTATGTACCGTATTGAAAAATAATTTCAGTTGATACACTGTCTTTTCTCAATAAAACGTAGCTGCAGCTAGCTAGGTAACAATTCATTTTTAATTGCGTGGTTTTGATTTGAAGTAACGTTCATCATTTGGATTATTTTTTTAAGCAATGCGAGTAAAATTCTTGATTCTCGTGGCTGAAAAATTCAACTTTGAACTAAGATAACATCCCAATCTCACCCAAAAAAATGCTTTGGGAAGTTGTTAACTTGATCCAAATTTTGATATTGGTTCGTATTGAAATAGGTTGTCACTATGTTTCGTTTACGTAGCTCGACCTTTGAAAATGAAGTTACGTTGTTCTTTAATAAATGTAGAATTGACACGAAATTTAAAAATCTCCAAGCATTAGTACATTTTAGCATAGCTGCAACTTTTCTGGACAAGGTGTGATTTTTTGACACTTTATTTTCTGCACCTCGTTTATGGAACATGTTTCCCAACCGAGCTCAAATAAAATTCCCTGATAGCAAAATGGCACAAAAAATTGTATTTACCTTTTGCGAGCATTAGCGAGTGTCGTGTAATAGTATGACTTTTCCTTCTTTTTTCAACCGAAGTCGCAATGATTGGTGCCATTTTGGAGCAATTTGCGGTATTTGATATCATGTGCTTTGACATTCGATAAGTGATAAGTAAACACAATTGATTTATTTTTCATATATTACATGAACCGAAAAAAGGTATTTGTTTCAAGCAACAGCGCAAAAATGAAAATTCTTACTCAGTGTAACCGGCAGTTTTTTTGAAAAGATAATTTGCTTATAAATTGGTGTCAAGCTTTCCAATTTATAGCATGCAAAGTAAGTGTGAACGCCTTTAGTTAGCTATATTCCAATTTATTATATAATATATTTGTGACTATTTATATCTGGTGTCACTTTTGCTGCATGCCATGGCATTTCCTTACCTCATCTAGCTGCCTTATTTGATGCCAGTACTAGTAAATTGCCAAGGGCTCATTGCCCAGATACGAAAACAGGGGACTCGAAATCTTCTGGAAGTAGGATGGAAACGCCACTGCAAAAAATTTAATTTTCACTGTTTGTTTTCACCTTTTGTGTTTCAATTTTTAGAGCTGCTTTTTTCTCTTCTTTTTTTTCAGTTGTGTTTGCGAAACTCAGCTTCGCCTTTGTCTCTATTTGAACTCCACCGTTTGATCCTGACTTTCAGGTTTGATTGTGAAGAAAATTTTGTGTTCTCTGATTTTCAAAAGGTGCTGGTAAAAATTTTATGACAAATTTTCAAACATAGATTTTTGTGCGGACAAGTATAAATGCTTTCTTTGGTCCTCTTAAAAAAGAAAACTTTTTGTGTTCTGTGTTTTTTTTCAAAAGGTTTGATAAAATCTCATGAAAAAATTTTCAATTGTCGAATTTTCTGCGTACGTGCATACATGCTTCCTTTGATTAAGACATATTTTGTAGAGTATTAAAATTTTTAAAAGATGTTTGGTCTAGCTCTACAAACTGGAGGAAGCGCGGTATCAGTGGATTCGATAGCGGAATAATATAAAAACCATTTGTTTCAATTTTAACATTTCTAATTTTTCTTCAAGCTTCTCTGATGTTCGCTCACAGCAAAAAAAAAATAGAAATGGCGGAAATGTTTGAGGAAAATTCACGTGGACTTAGAAAAAGTATGATTATAATTTCTTTGAAAATAAACCCTGTTTTTAATGCATCTCACAAATCGCTCAAAACAGTTTTCGCGCTCTTAAATGCGCTATGAACTATATACATTTCTGTTATACAAAATGAATTAAAGTCAGTTTTTTTTTGCTGTTTTATTCTCTATTATTGCTGTCACCAAAAATTAACTAGTTTTCGATTAAGTCAAAATTGCGTTTGTTTTTGTAGTTACTCTAAGAAAAAAAAATTGGGAGGCAAGTTACAGTTCAAGTATGTGCACTAGCGATTAGTTATAAGTCAACAAAGTTGCTGCATTTTTTTTCATCAATTGAACAGAAAAATGTTGTGTTTCAGAAAACAGCGCAGTAGATAAACTCGATTTCAGAGCTTCTACAGCTGAACTTAACGCGCAAAATTTTTGAAATGCATGTTTTATACATGATTTGATTTTTAGCTTATTAAAGTATTACATGTAAAATTAGTTTGATGCCTCTTTTATTATATTCCATAATTTGACATGCAAGTTTGTGTCAATTAATTTTTGGTGCCACTTTTGCAATATCGCTTTCGCAATTTATTAGCATACGTAGCTGCTTTATTTGTAGCTAGTGCTAGTTATTTGTCAAGGGCTCGCGATACAGTTGCGAAGACAAAGGACACTATTTCTCCTTATTGTAGGATCGAATCTGCTATAGTAAACTTCTTCATTCTCAAGGCTTATTTTGCCCTTTTTATTGACTTTCTGTTTTTTTTTCGTTTTCTCGCTATTTTTTGCAAATCGCAGATACGCCTGTGTAAAATTTCGCGAGTAAAATTTCTCTGTTATCGCGAACAATACAAAGTCTATGCATATCAAAAACAAGAATGCCCGTTTACCACGGCAAGGCCCTGAAGGTTCAGAATCCCCTTAATTGGTCTCTGTGAAATTAGGTTCACTTTGGAACACTTATGCGCGCAAAAGATTTCACCACTCGTAAATACTTTGATTAATTGAAATAATCTTATATATTAAGTCAATGAAATAAGTTTAGCATTAAGTGTAATGTATGAGGAGCTATCGCGCGCAAAAATTAAAAAGGCTTAAACAAGAACGTTTAAGAATTTTCAGAGCGTCTGGAATAGTCGAGATTTCTTTTTGAAGAGAGTCCCAACCTCTTTAAGTATCATTAACGCTTATCAATTTCAATGCTAGACAGTACCGGTACGTTAGTTGTCCAAAAGTTTGCGTTTACAGATACTTTGAAGTCTGAAACGAATCAACTGAAAACAGCAACCTGTTTTTTTTCAGAACGGCTTTTGACTATAATCTCAGAATGGCTTTTGACTATCCTTATTTCAAACTTTAATTCTGAAAATCTGCAATGTATGTACCGTATTGAAAAATAATTTAAGTTGATACACTGTCTTTTCTCAATAAAACGTAGCTGCAGCTAGCTAGGTAACAATTCATTTTTAATTGCGTGGTTTTGATTTGAAGTAACGTTCATCATTTGGATTATTTTTTTAAGCAATGCGAGTAAAATTCTTGATTCTCGTGGCTGAAAAATTAAACTTTGAACTAAGATAACATCCCAATCTCACCCAAAAAAAAGCTTTGGGAAGTTGTTAACTTGATCCAAATTTTGATATTGGTTCGTATTGAAATAGGTTGTCACTATGTTTCGTTTACGTAGCTCGACCTTTGAAAATGAAGTTACGTTGTTCTTTAATAAATGTAGAATTGACACGAAATTTAAAAATCTTCAAGCATTAGTACATTTTAGCATAGGTGCAACTTTTCTGGACATGGTGTGATTTTTTGACACTTTATTTTCTGCACCTCGTTTATGGAACATGTTTCCAAACCGAGCTCAAATAAAATTCTCTGATAGCAAAATGGCACAAAAAATTGTATTTACCTTTTGCGAGCATTAGCGAGTGTCGTGTAATAGTATGACTTTTCCTTCTTTTTTCAACCGAAGTCGCAATGATTGGTGCCATTTTGGAGCAATTTGCGGTATTTGATATCATGTGCTTTGACATTCGATAAGTGATAAGTAAACACAATTGATTTATTTTTCATATATTACATGAACCGAAAAAAGGTATTTGTTTCAAGCAACAGCGCAAAAATAAAAATTCTTACTCAGTGTAACCGGCAGTTTTTTTGAAAAGATAATTTGCTTATAAATTGGTGTCAAGCTTTCCAATTTATAGCATGCAAAGTAAGTGTGAACGCCTTTAGTTACCTATATTCCAATTTATTATATAATATATTTGTGACTATTTATATCTGGTGTCACTTTTGCTGGATGCCATGGCATTTCCTTACCTCATCTAGCTGCCTTATTTGATGCCAGTGCTAGTAAATTGCCAAGGGCTCATTGCCCAGATACGAAAACTTCTGGAAGTATGATGGAAACGCCACTGCAAAAAATTTAATTTTCACTGTTTGTTTTCACTTTTTGTGTTTCAAGTTTTAGAGCTGCTTTTTTCTCTTCTTTTTTTTTCAGTTGTGTTTGCGAAACTCAGCTTCGCCTTTGTCTCTATTTGAACTCCACCGTTTGATCCTGACTTTCAGGTTTGATTGTGAAGAAAATTTTGTGTTCTCTGATTTTCAAAAGGTGCTGGTAAAAATTTTATGACAAATTTTCAAACATAGATTTTTGTGCGGACAAGTATAAATGCTTTCTTTGGTCCTCTTAAAAAAGAAAACTTTTTGTGTTCTGTGTTTTTTTTCAAAAGGTTTGATAAAATCTCATGAAAAAATTTTCAATTGTCGAAATTTCTGCGTACGTGCATACATGCTTCCTTTGATTAAGACATATTTTGTAGAGTATTAAAATTTTTAAAAGAAGTTTGGTCTAGCTCTACAAACTGGAGGAAGCGCGGTATCTGTGGATTTGATAGCGGAATAATATAAAAACCATTTGTTTCAATTTTAACATTTCTAATTTTTCTTCAAGCTTCTCTGATGTTCGCTCACAGCAAAAAAAATAGAAATGGCGGAAATGTTTGAGGAAAATTCACGTGGACTTAGAAAAAGTATGATTATAATTTCTTTGAAAATAAACCATGTTTTTAATGCATCTCACAAATCGCTTAAAACAGTTTTCGCGCTCTTAAATGCGCTATGAACTATATTCATTTCTGTTATATAAAATGAATTAAAGTCAGTTTTTTTTGCTGTTTTATTCTCTATTATTGCTGTCACCAAAAATTAACTAGTTTTCGATTAAGTCAAAATTGCCTTTGTTTTTGTAGTTACTCTAAGAAAAAAAAATTGGGAGGCAAGTTACAGTTCAAGTATGTGCACTAGCGATTAGTTATAAGTCAACAAAGTTGCTGCATTTTTTTCATCAATTGAACAGAAAAATGTTGTGTTTCAGAAAACAGCGCAGTAGATAAACTCGATTTCAGAGCTTCTACAGCTGAACTTAACGCGCAAAATTTTTGAAATGCATGTTTTATACATGATTTGATTTTTAGCTTATCAAGGTATTACATGTAAAATTAGTGTGATGCCTCTTTTATTATATTCCATAATTTGACATGCAAGTTTGTGTCAATTTATTTTTGATGCCACTTTTGCAACATCGCTTTCGCAATTTATTAGCATACGTAAGTGCTTTATTTGTGGCTAGTCTTAGTAGAGTACCAAGGGCTCGTGATGCAGCTGCGAGGACTAGGTACACTAGTTCTCTTTGTCGTAGGATCGAAAATGCAACAGTAAAATTTTCATTCTCAAGGTTTATTTTTGCCCTTTTTATTGACTTTTCAGAGCTGATATTTTTTGTCGATTTATCGCTATTGTTTGGAAATCGCATCTTCGCCTCTGTGTAAAACTTGTTATCGCGAGCAATGCAAAATCTAGTTATATCAAAAACGAGAATGCGCGTTTACCACGGCGAAGCCCTGAATGTTCAGACTCCCCTTAAATGGTCTCTATGAAATTGGGTTCATTTTGGAACACTTATGAGTGCAAAAGATTTCGCCACTCGTAAATACTTTCATAATTTGAAAAAATCTTAAATATTAAATCACGGAAAAATGTTTAGCATTAGGCCTAATGTTCGAATGTCCGAAGAGCTATCGCGCGCAAAATTTAAAAAGGCCTATACGAGAACGTTTAAGAATCTTTCAGAACATCTGGAATAGTTGTTTTTGAAGAGAGTCCAAACCTCTTTGAGCTTCGTGAACGCTATTCAGTTTCAATGCTAGACAGTACCGGCCCGTCAATTGTCTTTTAAAAGTTTTGTTTACAGATACTGTAAGGTCTGAAACGAATCAACTAAAAACAGCAAACTGTTTTTTTAGAATGGCTTTTGACTAGAATCTCAGAATGGCTTGTGACTATCCTTATTTCAAACTTTAATTCTGCAAATCTGCAATATATGTGTAGTATTGAAAAATAATTTAAGTTGATACACTGTCTTTTCTCAATAAAACGTAGCTGCAGCTAGCTAGGTAACAATTCATTTTTAATTGCGTGGTTTTGATTTGAAGTAACGTTCATCATTTGGGTTATTTTTTTAAGGAAGGCGAGTAAAGTTCTTGATTCTCGTGGCTGAAAAATTCAACTTTGAACTAAGATAGCATCCCAATCTCACCCAAAACAATGCTTTGGGAAGTTGTTAACTTGATCCAAATTTTGATATTGTTTCGTATTGAAATAGGTTGTCATTATGTTTCGTTTACGTAGCTCGACCTTTGAAAATGAAGTTACGTTGAGAATAAATGTAGAATTGACACGAAATTTAAAAATCTCCAAGCATTAGTACATTTTAGCATAGGTGCAACTTTTCTGGACAAGGTGTGATTTTTTGACACTTTATTTTCTGCAACTCGTTTATGGAACATGTTTCCCAACCGAGCTCAAATAAAATTCCCTGATAGCAAAATGGCACTAAAAATTGTATTTAGCTTTTGCGAGCATTAGCGAGTGTCGTGTAATAGTATGACTTTTCCTTCTTTTTTCAACCGAAGTCGCAATGATTGGTGCCATTTTGGAGCAATTTGCGGTATTTGATATCATGTGCTTTGACATTCGATAAGTGATAAGAAAACACAATTGATTTATTTTTCATATATTACATGAACCGAAAAAAGGTATTTGTTTCAAGCAACAGCGCAAAAATAAAAATTCTTACTCAGTGTAACCGGCAGTTTTTTTGAAAACATAATTTGCTTATAAATTGGTGTCAAGCTTTCCAATTTATAGCATGCAAAGTAAGTGAACGCCTTTAGTTAGCTATATTCCAATTTATTATATAATATATTTGTGACTATTTATATCTGGTGTCACTTTTGCTGCATGCCATGGCATTTCCTTACCTCATCTAGCTGCCTTATTTGATGCCAGTGCTAGTAAATCGCCAAGGGCTCATTGCCCAGATACGAAAACAGGGGACTCGAAATCTTCTGCAAGTAGGACGGAAACTCCACTGCAAAAAATTTAATTTTCACTGTTTGTTTTCACCTTTTGTGTTTCAATTTTTAGAGCTGCTTTTTTCTCTTCTTTTTTTTCAGTTGTGTTTGCGAAACTCAGCTTCGCCTTTGTCTCTATTTGAACTCCACCGTTTGATCCTGACTTTCAGGTTTGATTGTGAAGAAAATTTTGTGTTCTCTGATTTTCAAAAGGTGTTGGTAAAAATTTTATGACAAATTTTCAAACATAGATTTTTGTGCGGACAAGTATAAATGCTTTCTTTGGTCCTCTTAAAAAAGAAAACTTTTTGTGTTCTGTGTTTTTTTCAAAAGGTTTGATAAAATCTCATGAAAAAATTTTCAATTGTCGAATTTTCTGCGTACGTGCATACATGCTTCCTTTGATTAAGACATATTTTGTAGAGTATTAAAATTTTTAAAAGAAGTTTGGTCTAGCTCTACAAACTGGAGGAAGCGCGGTATCAGTGGATTTGATAGCGGAATAATATAAAAACCATTTATTTCAATTTTAACATTTCTAATTTTTCTTCAAGCTTCTCTGATGTTCGCTCACAGCAAAAAAAAAATAGAAATAGCGGAAATGTTTGAGGAAAATTCACGTGGACTTAGAAAAAGTATGATTATAATTTCTTTGAAAATAAACCAAGTTTTTAATGCATCTCACAAATCGCTTAAAACAGTTTTCGCGCTCTTAAATGCGCTATGAACTATATACATTACTGTTATATAAAATGAATTAAAGTCAGTTTTTTTTGCTGTTTTATTCTCTATTATTGCTGTCACCAAAAATTAACTAGTTTTCGATTAAGTCAAAATTGCGTTTGTTTTTGTAGTTACTCTAAGAAAAAAAAATTGGGAGGCAAGTTACAGTTCAAGTATGTGCACTAGCGATTAGTTATAAGTCAACAAAGTTGCTGCATTTTTTTTCATCAATTGAACAGAAAAATGTTGTGTTTCAGAAAACAGCGCAGCAGATAAACTCGATTTCAGAGCTTCTACAGCTGAACTTAACGCTCAAAATTTTTGAAATGCATGTTTTATACATGATTTGATTTTTAGCTTATCAAGGTATTACATGTAAAGTTAGTGTGATGCCTCTTTTATTATATTCCATAATTTGACATGCAAGTTTGTGTCAATTTATTTTTGATGCCACTTTTGCAACATAGCTTTCGCAATTTATTAGCATACGTAAGTGCTTTATTTGTGGCTAGTCTTAGTAGAGTACCAAGGGCTCGTGATGCAGTTGCGAGGACAAGGTACACTAGTTCTCTTTGTCGTAGGATCGAAAATGCAACAGTAAAATTTTCATTCTCAAGGTTTATTTTTGCCCTTTTTATTGACTTTTCAGAGCTGATATTTTTTGTCGATTTATCGCTATTGTTTGGAAATCGTATCTTCGCTTCTGTGTAAAACTTGTTATCGCGAGCAATGCAAAATCTATGTATATCAAAAACGAGAATGCGCGTTTACCACGGCGAAGCCCTGAATGTTCAGACTCCCCTTAAATGGTCTCTATGAAATTGGGTTCATTTTGGAACACTTATGAGTGCAAAAGATTTCGCCACTCGTAAATACTTTCATAATTTGAAAAAATCTTACATATTAAATCACGGAAAAATGTTTAGCATTAGGCCTAATGTTCGAATGTCCGAAGAGCTATCGCGCGCAAAATTTAAAAAGGCCTAAACGAGAACGTTTAAGAATCTTTCAGAACGTCTGGAATAGTTGTTTTTGAAGAGAGTCCAAACCTCTTTGAGCTTCGTGAACGCTATTCAGTTTCAATGCTAGACAGTACCGGCCCGTCAATTGTCTTTTAAAAGTTTTGTTTACAGATACTGTAAGGTCTGAAACGAATCAACTAAAAACAGCAATCTGTTTTTTTAGAATGGCTTTTGACTAGAATCTCAGAATGGCTTGTGACTATCCCTTTTTCAAACTTTAATTCTGTAAATCTGCAATATATGTGTAGTATTGAAAAATAATTTAAGTTGATACACTGTCTTTTCTCAATAAAACGTGGCTGCAGCTAGCTGCCTAACAACTCATTTTTAATTGCTTGTTTTTGATTTGAAGTAACGTTCATTATTGGGGTTACTTTTTTAAGCAATGCGAGTAAAATTCTTGATTCTCGTGGCTGAAAAATTCAACTTTGAACTAAGATAACATCCCAATCTCACCCAAAAAAATGCTTTGGGAAGTTGTTAACTTGATCCAAATTTTGATATCAGTTGGCATTGAGATAGGTTGTCACTTTGTTTCGTTTACGTAGCTCGACCTATGAAAATGAAGTTACTTGTTTTTTACCAAATGTAGAATTGACACGAATTTTAAAAATTTCCAAGCATTAGTACATTTTGGCATAGGTGCAACTTTTAGTTTCTGCAACTCTGACACTTTAGTTTCAGCAACTCGTTTATGGAATTTGTTTCCCAACGGAGCTCATATAAAATTCCCTGATAGCAAAATGGCGCAAAAAATGTCCTAAAAAACTTAAATTGTTCGAAAACTGAAAGAATAATAGCTTGAAAGTTTTGATTAGAAAAGCTCGATCTGTTCCAAAACCGATTCTGTTCTTGAAATAATTTGATTAGCTAGCCTAAAAAAAATAAATTTTTTGCAATCTGATGAAATAAACTGAAATGTTTCAAATGTCATAGCGCAAACAGCTTGCTAAAAAACTTGAATTTTTCGCAAATTGATTTGGTCTAAAAGCAACGAAGATTAATTTGAAGCTCATCGATCGAATAGCTCGCCTAACTTATCGTTTGCTAAACGTTTCTGTCTAAGAGAAAACTTGAAATATTTCAAATAATTTTAGCTTCAATAACTTTCTTAAGTAAACCTTGACTTCTTGCGAACTGATTCTATCAACACATACTATAATTATATGCAAAAACTCTAAGCTCCTGATAGAAAGGACCGACAAAGAGCACGCAATGTGCCCACTTGACGTCTACACTACAGTTTTAGTTCGTTATTACATTTTTAATTTTTTTTGTTTTTGTCTTTCACGCTTGTTTTGAATTTAAAATTTGAAAAAAAAATAAAAGAACGATATCTTCAGAAATTTGTCGCAAAATTTTGTCTCGAATGGGTTAATTTTGAAAAAAAAACATCCAGCAGCACAAAATCACCGTTGTTAAAGAAATATTCTGAAAAAATATCAAGCGACAATTAGGCCGATTGCACTTTGGTAAACGCAAACAAAAACGAAAAAATTGATCCGCACTCACAGGGGCGGATCCAGGATTTTCTCGAGGGGGCGGGCGGATTTTTCAAAAAATTTTCAAAAATATTGTCGACCTTTTTTTTAGGTCGACCAAATTGATTTTTCGAGCTCTCCCCAAGCACTGTTTTGTCCCTATTTTGGATAAATTTTCTGCGCCGCAGGCAAAATTTTGAAAAAACGCCAAAAACGGCGTTTTTAGGCACTTTTTGAAAAAGTTTTGACCAAAAAATTGCGTTTTTTCGGCGCGCTCTCCCCCCTCAAAATAAGTATACATTGGCGGCTGTAGAAAAATTTTAGGGTCCATCACCAAAAATGGATATCTCAAAATAGTACAAAGGGGGGACCCTTTGGGTCGGCACAGTGGGTCGAATCCCTGAAGGGGAGAAAGGGCGTCCACCCCCCGCCCCCGCCCCCGTTCCCTAAATCCGCCCCTGCGCACTAAGCCTACATACCGGGTGGAACTATAAAATAAAGTCTGCAGCGCAAACATTTTGTTCCTTGATCATTTTTTCTGTTCTGAGTTACAATCGATAAAAGTCTGGAATTACCAATGTAAGGAAGGAAATAAAAAGAAATAATTTGCTATCGGATTGCTGCAGGTTCTATCGCAATCATGTTTTCTGTACTTTTGAAAAGCCCTTTTTTCGCTAAATGAAGTTTCTTAAGAAAAGCCGGTATTTTTTAAATTTTGTTAGTATGCGTTCCAGATTGTTTGCCACGTGATCACCACTTTAGAGCCTAGGGGGATTATAAAGTAGATCTGAGAGATCTTCTGGTCCTTTACCTTCTCAATACGCTTTTAATGGTGGCGTGCCTTGAATTCAAATTAACATTTTATTGGCGGTCAAAATCCAAAATATATCACAGTATGCATTACTTAAGTTGCATTATTGACAAACATTTTTTTAACTTCTGTTTCTAATTTTTATTT
The DNA here is from genome assembly GCF_963678635.1 of Symsagittifera roscoffensis. Taxonomy (NCBI): domain Eukaryota; kingdom Metazoa; phylum Xenacoelomorpha; order Acoela; family Convolutidae; genus Symsagittifera; species Symsagittifera roscoffensis. The sequence goes on from NC_087064.1 coordinate 26,734,223, forward strand.
TGACCGGTTGTTGAACTTTTCATCGGCTCTTATAGGAAAAGCTGATCTTCGAGCTTCATCTTGGTTTCAATCAGAGTTAGAACCGGGCCTTAAGTTGAGGCCTAGGCACGGCCCGGTTGGGAAACAAAAATTTCAAGCCGGTTTTCAATGAAAATACGAATTTCCTAACAAAAAGTAAATTGAAATTCAAATGTGATTTAAGAAAAAATCAAAATTCAATAAGTCCAATGGCCGCAGCCGATCCTAGCAGTTCGATTTGGTTGGCTTTTACCGCAGAAAGGAGGGCACGCTTGGCTGTCCGGATTTGCACAGCCCTGTTGAAGTCACGCTCCCTCTGGCCGTTTGTAGCTTGAAGGGTGAAAGGTGTGAACTCTTTTGAAAGTCAAGCCCGGCCCGGCCCGGATGCTGGTCCTAAAAATGAAGCCCGAGCCGGGCCTCGGCCCGGCCCAACCTGTAAAAAGCCCGGGCCCAGTTCCAACTCTGATTTAAATTCTGATGGAAAGCGTTTTGTGCTGGAATATTTGTTTCTTTCTACAAATGTTTATACAGCTCAGTTTACGACGAAATTTTGATTCCATCTGATTGATGCTGATGAATTTAAGTAGATGTGTGCGTGTGCGTGTGTGGCGTGGGGGTGATGTGGGGTTGCTTGTAAGTGCGCGTGTTTGTCGTATGTGTGTATATAATCGAGTTACTCAATGGTTATACTACCCGCAGTAAAATTTTAGAGCGGCACATGATTACTTAAAACTGGTAAAGGACAACGATTAAAATCAGTAGCTTCTTAGGTTAGGGGGAGGGATTCGTTACTAAGTATAAATTGCTCATATGCTTAGCCGTTGATTTAATACTTTATAGGGGTATATTCGTTACTCAGTACCCGAGGGAGGATATAGCAAAAGAGATTTAAAATCAGACAACTGATGATTTATATATTGTTTGGTTGTTAATTTTATTCGTTTGCGCGTTAGTTTTCGGCTTTAATCTTTTACATATTTATGTTGATAGCTTATATTCTTGTGCTCTTAGGACAACAGGCCGACAGGACATCACGGCGAAGGGAAGCCAAATTTTGAACTTTTTAGGTGCATGAAAACTTTGTCCATCACAATTTTTGTTCACCATCTTAATCTGACTTTTATTTCATGACACTTTCGTTTGGGATGTAACTTAACAAAAACCCCCATCCCCTATTAAGAAAGGGAGGCATTTGTTAAGTAGCTTAAGTAAGTTAAATTTTCGACCAATCAGAATGCAGCAAAATTCGGATTTGACATAGAACGTTCTAGTGCTAATGTATTGCTTTTATCTACAGGGGTGGCAACTCTTTAGTAGATATCATAGGGAGGGCAATTGTTAAGCAGATCCCTCGTTTGAAATGAAAAAAAAAATGATTCTGAAGTTTGTGTCTGTATATGTTACCAAACTCTTCCTAGGATAATTATCGTACAGCCGTGAAACTTTCACTGTCTGTGTTTGTCAAAACGAGGAGCATCAGGGACTCTCTGAATTTTAAGATTTCGATCGAATTTCTTGCAAAAAAGCAAAGACAGAAATATTGAAATTAAATTACCTTTTCACTTCATTCCGTTAATCACGTGCACCTTTGACTCACTTAGTTTCTGTTTCACTTTTCAACTTGGGCCCCTTTTATCATTATCATTCTTACTGATTTTTTCCGAACCGATAAAATTAATATAAAAATCTAATTTCAAACTGATAATTTTAAAATGATTCAAATTAAATTTGGTTGTGCATCATATCAACCATTCTGTACTCTTATAAAAAGTAGTTCCTTTTTTTCTAATACAGTTTTCGTTGGGTCAGCAGCTGCCTTGAATTGAGCTCAAGTTTTTCCGTTTTTCCCGAAAATCCATTTTTTTGTTCAGCACGAAAATTTTGTTCAACCGATGACTTGAAATCCGTCAGCTCTGATAGCTAAATAAATGTTGTTTATGGATTGAACATGCTCTGAATGCTTAGCTCTGATTTGAAAAATGGAATGTATTAATGGTTTTTTATTGGTAATCTATAATATATTGTAGATGTAGGGGATTGCTTCTCTAAGTTCGTTCATTTTCTTTGCTATGAGAGTTTTTTTTAGGTAGGGGCAACCAAGATTCACTACTATCTACGATCCTGAAAAGGCTAAGTTGGTGGCAGTTATTCCGTTCTTAAGTATGTTGCTTGTCTCGTTTTATCAGTGCTCCTATGGCTGTGTCGTCTGCGCTCGCAACTGCAAGCATATCCAAAAGTGATTTATTTCAGATAAACAGAAGTTCAAATAGAGTGGACTCTGAGTTTTAGCAAAATTTTTAAGTTGCAAATCAACTAACTGGTACGTTCGCCCCAGAAAAATTGAATCAGTAAGTTCCTGATCACTGACAAACTCAATATCCTCGATAACTTGAATATCTTCACTTATTAACTAACTATGAAAATCAACTAGCCTGACTTTAGGAAATAAAGTCAAACTTGCGGACTGACTACCCTCTCTAGCTCGCTCAATTATTCTCACTAACTCTGAGAACCAAATATACTCTATCTCACGGCCATTTGTTCTGCTTAAGGTTACATAACATTTTCCTTGATCTATTTGACTTTTAGTTGAAGTTGTAGTTATGATCGTCCCTACAAATACTGTCGTCTATTTGCCTAGGTCTTATCCTGGTACCTAAGGTCTTAACCGAAGCTTCTCCTGAAGACCAAAATTTTGAATGCCAAGTTTTTTATAGACATCTACAACCAAGCTGTGAAAACATCAAAACTAACTCCAGCTCGAAATAAAACATGTTTTCCTAAACATCGGGCCAAGTTCTGCAATTAATTATCCTCTTAGCGTTCCGATCCCCTGGTTTCTGCCATTTTTCTCTGTGGCCATTTTTCTTTGTCTAGTTGGTTTGCTATCAATTAACTATCACAGCTATGCTCAATCTATTGTTTGCCTATTTTCACTTTGAATCGTTCCTCTACTTCAACAACATTACGACTCCACAGCAAAATCCTTTCACCTTTTGATTCCTTTCCCAATTGAACCTTTGGATTTTTAATGCAATTTTGAATTCGGATCGGAATCTTATTAGTACTTCCCAAACTCTCTCATTTTCAAGGTCCAATATCAGGTTTTTGTAAAAAAAAACAGATTTTAGCGCCGGAAGGAGTCGCCGGGAAGGTATCGTTCACGAGGTAATTTTTTGGGGTTGGTGTCTATATCTGTCTATTTCTATCATAAAAACAGTATGCCCTTGCTCAATCTTTTGCGTAAATTGTCTATTTCCGGCTAAACTTTTTGTTTTTTGTGATAATAGCTTCCCGTCCAACCATTGAGTTTGCTTCAAACAATAATGTATGATGTCTCTTGAAACAACCTATCGTATCGCAAAGTCTTGGCTCTCTGCTTTCTTTGACTTCCAGAAGTCGGCTGGGAATTATTTAATTAAGGCATACGGAAATTGGAGTCCAGGGATCTGTGGCTAAAAACTTTGGCTCCTCTCAATTTGGTTTCTAACATTGTATATTTTGATCCCGTAATAACATTGCTAGATCCGTTAGAGTTCTGATAAAGCTAATTGCCCTTCCGGGAACCGTTATCACCTGGGACAGGGGGTTTCGAGGGGTTCGGGTTTTTACCTGCTCAGCTCGAAGCATCTGAAGTCTCCTTCCCGGAAGCGCGGGAAGGAGACTTGAGATAAAGTAAGCTTTATAAAGTAAGCTTTGTTAGTTCCAGTTGGGGGGACTGGGGTTATCAGTTTTAATTTTTCTCCAGAAAATTTTGCCAAAAGTAGGGCTAATTCTCTAAAAACTCGACAATTTCAGATTCAAGCATTTTTAAACTGTTCTTCTTATCGCATTGATCAGTCAAAACCAAGCTTTTTACTACTAATTAGCTTCACTGTACTACATGTATTTCACAAAAAAAACTCGATCGAAATTTTAGTTCGCCGAAAAAGCATGAGGATCACCGCTTCTACAGTCTCAACTTCTAGTGTATCATTCTCCTGAATTTTGCTTTAACTACTTCAAGTTAACAACAAAGTAGCGAATAATTTTCCTCTCTTTTGGTTTTGCTGTGTTGTAGTTTTGCGGTATCAGCATAAGCTCCAATAGTGATCGGCAGCTTTTATTCGAAAACATAATGTAATTATCCTGCCTGTCTTTAACCTTAGAAAATTTACAAAATGTTCTTATTCGTATTCTTGAACCTATTTCCAAAAACGCTTTGATGAGACCGCTGACCTATCAGTCAGGCTCTTTAAGAAATGAAACAATTCATCCACATACTAAGCACCGTCAGGCTAGGAGTATCCTATCTAGGAGACATGAATGATTTGAAAGTCCACTGTGAGTAGTACAACCCAACTTCTCTTCTAAAAATTAGACTTAATTTTCAACAGTTACAAAAAAGTCTCAGGTTGAGTAGCACTTAGATATAATCTAGCACCGATGAGTTGAATGAAAATGTTGTTTCTAAAAAACTAGTTTCAACTCACAAACCCGTCGATATCCGAAAGTGTACCGGTGGATTGTCTTCATGGATGCCTATGATCTGAGCAACTTATAAGCTTCATAGCTTAACAGAATCCATTCGATGTTCGGATCCAGCTCCACTTTGACCAGCCCGCCGTTGACATTCTTTTTCGTGAATGCGCGACGTGGCATTCAGTAATTGTCCTCCTCTTCCACGGAAGACAACGCAACCAGCTTCTTACCCGTTTCCGCGAGGGTCTCAGATTAGGTTTTTTTCCTTTGCAAGCGTTCATCTGCTTCTTTGCTCCTTCGTCTCCTTCAAATCCCGACTGCATCGGCTTTGCTCCTACATGTTAGATTAAAGTGTCGCGGAGCTGAATTGTGTTTCGCGGAGCTGATTATATTCAGACAGAGAAAGAGGTTCTTTTCGTGGAAAGAGATATTGAATCTCTCAAAAATATAGTTTAGAGTTATATGGAAGATAACGATGCTTTGAAGTACGTTCCAGCTATTCCAAATTTCGTACAAACATTAAAGTCTAGGTAAAACACAACCTCTGGCCAGGCTCCAGAAAATGGAAAACCAGGTTTTATTAGGTTCCTTATAAAAGGAAAATCCAGAAACTAATATGCAGAAACCAAAGTTTGAATTTGCAGACAAAGTAAGATTAACGTAGGATACTTCTTGTTTTCGCAAAGTGTATAAGCCTCTGTTTACGGTCATCATTTACTTTGAAGTACGTCATCATTTACTTTGAAGAACGATGCTTTGAAGTACGTTCCAGCTATTCCAAACTTCGTACAAACATTAAACTCTAGGTAAAACACAACCTCTGGCCAGGCTCCAGAAAATGGAAAACCAGGTTTTATTAGGTTCCTTATAAAAGGAAAATCCAGAAACCTAATATGCAGAAACCAAAGTTTGAATTTGCAGACAAAGTAAGATTAACGTAGGATACTTCTTGTTTTCGCAAAGTGTATAAGCCTCTGTTTACGGTCATCATTTACACGGTTGAGAAAATTAGTACAGACTGCCCAATCGTAACTTACAAAAAGATTCGGATATTAAATTTCTTGTTGGTCGTCATTACGTTGACATTCGGCAATGAGCAGTTACATAGTAGAGTTGGTCTCCTCTGGTTCGTTCATGTAACATTCGCCCAAATACTACACAGCGACGGAGCGTAGAAAAAGTACCTATTAACGACTGGCAGGCGTCAGTTACCTTAATCCTACTCGTTTTTCACCGTCTCGACCTTGCCAGTTGATTTTCTGGTCTGTCTAGGGCTAAGTAAAAAGTTACTATTTTTAGGCCATCAGTCAAACGACTTTTGATCAGCTTTCGTTTATATGCGAACACAACCACATAGCTGAGTCTCGGATCCTCAGACTACGTGATTGCTATTAAAAACACGGCTCGAATACTCTATTTTAATATGTTTTTGTGTGACAGTTCTATATTAAATCCATTGGAGATGGATTGACCCTTTCCTCTTTCTAGCTACTCATACTCTAAAATATCAAACAATACCGGTGTTAATTCAAAGTTCTATGGCATCAGAGTAGCTAAAAAGTTAGTTTTATGCAGTCCTTCAACATACAACAGTCTCTGGGGGACCAAGCATCCGCTTCCGTAATCTTCTCTAGATAACGTTCTTATCTCTCCCAATTTGTGGCACGGGAGGGTTCCGCGGAATACTCCTTCCCCACTGAAGCTTCCTTTTCCACTAATTTCCACTGCTAAGGATCTTGTCGTGTGTTATTGCCACGATGAGAGGCTCCATTTTCTTCGTGTTCCCGTACGACCGTTTTTCACTATATCTGTCGTTGTTCTGTTTTTTCGTCTTTTTGTATTTCTCAGAAATATTTACTCTTCGATCGAAATTTTAAAAATAAAAATTCTAGAAAATTCCTACCCTCCCTCGCAGCACTTTTTCGTTACTAAGGCCTTTAGTCGTCTTTTTCTGTCCCGCCGGAAGGTTGCGCTGTGCCAATCTGGCAGAATGGCACATCATTGTGTATCCAGATAATTTGCTGGCGTCGCTTACAAATGTTTTACCGGATCAACTTGATTTTGAAGGGGACAGAAACTGTCCTCCTCTTCCACAGCAACATTGCAACCAACTTCTTACCCGTGTCCGTGAGGGTTTCAGACTAAGTTTTTGCTCCTTTGCAAGCGTCCATCTGCTTCTTTGCTCCTTCGTCTCCCTCAACTTCCGACTGCGTTGACTTTACTGCTACATTTTCGATTTTGGTTTCGCGGAGCTGATTCGTGTTTAAACAGCACTGCAGAGTACGGATCGGCAGTCGCGAAAGTTTTCTGCGGTTCTTCATCTTGGAAGCTCCCAACACATTTGTTCATCCAAAACATACTCAGGACCATATTCGTATTTATCTCATAACTCAGCACGACTAAGACGGGTTTATTTCTTCGCGAACCAAAACTTTGACCTCTTTGACTATTTCCGACATTCTTAGCAGCTTTCCTTTAGATAAAAGTATCGGCGGTCACAGCTGTAACGTCTTGAAATTGTCCATTCGGAGTAAATTAAAGGCATGTTTTTCGTCCAAGTCTGTGTGTTTTATGTGAACCGCGTATGCAAAAGCATTCAAAAAGTTCCTACGAGACTGCACCGCGCCTGTTGGCCTATGTGCGTCAGCCAAATTCTCTTCTACTACTTGCACCTTGCCCTCGCTAGGCGTGGAATTCAAAGACTTGGGTTTTTCGTTTATTTTAAGCCCTCTTCCACTGTATTTTTGTCCCTGCCGCAAACATTCGCTCTCAACACCTCCAGTCATCGTGCCGAGTACTATCCGCCTAGTCAATTTTCTGGTTTCTGTCTCCGTCTACATGCATTGAATTGTGGGCCCTCTGTTCGCTACTCTCGCCGCACACAACTTCAAAATTCGGTTGCATCGGTCAATTGCTGACTTCAGTGATAATCTCAACTGTCCCATCTCTTCTTTTAATTGTGGTCCTCTTTCACAGAAGATGCGTCCACTTTCTTAGCCGTGTCCATGGGTGTCTCAGAGCAAGTCTCTTCTCACTTGCAAGCGTGTTCTACTTCTGCGCTCCTTCGTCTCGCTTAGCTACCGACTGCGCACTCATTACTCCTACAACCTCCATTTTCTGGGGTCACGGAGCTTATTCCCATTCAAACGGAACCATAGATCCTGTACCTTAGATCCTGGACCGGAAAATTTTCTGCAACTCTTCATTTCGCAAGGTTCTCCCTTTCAATCAAGTCGTACTCAGAAACAGATCCATGTCTATCTCATAACTCAGCACGACTATGGCTGGGGTTTTTCATCGCAGAGTATTTAATATAGCTGGACTGAGGTGCAACCGAAAATGTTGACGAATCTGACCATTTTTTTCGATGTCTTTATCAGCGTTCCATTAGAAAGGACAGTTGGCTGTCGATAGTGTAGCGTCTCGAATGCATCCAGTCGCAGAAAAATGCAGAAAAACGATGTGATATGTGCGTCTGTCACATTTTTTGTAAAGCTCGCATCTTAAGCTCGCTGGGGATGGAATTCGAATACTCGGGTTCTTCATTTATTGTAAGCAGAAAACTTTTCACAGAAAGCGTTACAATCACGTTCTTACCCGTGTCCTGAGTGTCTCACTAAAAGCTTCTTCCTTGCAAGCGTCCAACAGCTTATTTGCTCCTTCGTCTAGCTCAATTACCGACTGCGTTGGCAATATTCTTTTAAGTTCACTTTTCTGGGGATGTGGAGCTGATTCCAATTTGAGCGGCAACGCAGATCACGGATCGGCATTCGTAAAAGTGTTCTGCAATTCTCCATCTTGCAAGCTTCAAAGACATTCCTTTGTATCCGTGTCTATTTCATAAGTTACCTCAATTATGATTGATATGATTTTTGTAGAGTACCCAACCTGGGCCGACCACTTATCACGTTGAATTCTTCTTCTGGCGGATATCTCCGCCTACATGCATAGAACATGTGGCCTTCAGCTCGCTGCTCTTGCCTCACACGACTTCAAAACTGCATCGGTTCCTTGCTGACTTTGGTGACCACATCAGTCGTCCGTTTCCCTCAGTCGGCAGCACCCCTATCGGATATTCGAGGAGAATATCATGTCTTCCTTCGAGTTGTTTTACACTCAGCATCACGTCGATTTCTTTTTCAGCAGCCACCACCATCAAAACATCCAATCGCCCATCCACAAAACAATATCCAATCTACCCATCCACTGCCGACTGTGCCAAAACAACTATTTCACTACCCGGATCTTTTCGACCCAGATAATTTTGATCCAAATGAAAGAAAAAGGTCTGAATATGAGCGCTCAAATGTTTATCTGTGAAGCTCAACAGTCTCATCTAATTTCGTTTGGACTAGAAGGCTGTCCCCAAACCCAACAATATAGTTTTGTTTCGGATACACCTTGTACGATTCGTCGCCCAATTCTAGCAGCCCACAATTGACCGTTCAATCTTTATCTTCGTCACGACTCCTATTAATGACCACCGACAGCTCGGGTTTGGCCCATGTGGTCCGCTTGTCGACTATGCTCGTATATGGCGTCTTAGGTTAATTGCCGTTCTTCCCCTTTTGCACCAACCCTCCAACTTTGCGCCAACCCTCCCTTCATCAAGTGCTCTTGTCACTTTGTTCGGTAGCCTATCGAACGTTAGGGGGACTGGTTGCATAGTATTTTTTTGGGTGGTTGATCATTGATCTCTTCTCGTTCACAAAAAGGCCATAGCGCTCTTCAAGTTCCTGAGCACTGAGGACTATATTGGAGTCAAGCTCGCTGTTGCCGACAACAATCAATGTGAACATTTCCTTGAAGCTTCGACCATCGCCCTGGTGTATCCAAGTGCGTCGACTTTTGGTTCTTTCTGTTCCTTTCAAATTTCCATTGAACCTCCGGACTGCGACACTGTACCCGAGGACCTCCAGCAAGCCTTCGAAAATCAAATTGCAATCTGTCAGATTGTCAATTTTGTTATGCTCTATTCCGTCACAGTCTCTGCCCTCAAACGAAAGCCCGCATTTTGCCAGCCCAATTGGATCTAGGTGCACTAGCTTCGCCTTCTGGCACTCTGAGATCGTTGGAGTGGACCAAACTCAGCAAAAAATTACTTTCGCCTAAGAAAGGACTAATCTCTTCGGGCAATTGCAACGAGCTTCTATCTCATGAATACAGCATTGTTCACTCTGAGTTCCGATTTTCTATCCTGCATGCTGAGACTAGTTAACCTTGGTCTAAGCAAGTTCTCGACAACGATGCCTGCTAGTTCCTCGGCTATAGTCCCTATCTCTAACTTCATGACAGTCCAGTCATGAATAACATCACCGTCTTCTGTTCGGCCACTGTAATTCCTCAGTTTATTTTGCTTTTGTGCTTTTTTATGAACCCAAACTAGTTGATCCAGTTCCTAATCTACCTTTCTTCCTAGTTGAGCTCCCAACAGAAACACATCCTCTAATTTTGCTTCAAAGAACACTTCGTTTGCTGCTGGACAGTCGGATGCAAGTTTTTTTTTGTGTTCCAGCCAATCATTCCTCCAACTCTCGTCGTTGCTAAATCCAAAGATCGTTATTGGCTCGATAAAAAAAGTCAACTCAGGAGCACCAAATTAGAATTAGAGGATTTGCTTCTCTCTTACTCTCTTACTTATCGGCACAGCAAAGTGATTCCTTGAATAGTGAATTTAGAGGGCGAAGGAGATTCCGAAAGGGTTAAATTGGTGGAAGTTATTTTGTACTGTACCGTGTTGCTTGCCCCTTTTAATCTTTGCTACTATGGCTGTATCTTTCGTGCTCGTAACCGCAATAATTTCCAAAAACAATTATTTTTAGATGAACTTAAGTCCAAATACAGAGAGCTATGTGTGGCCAGCACTTAATTTTAAAAAAGCAATAATTTTAAGATAAATGTTAGTTTGCAATTCAGCTCACTAGTACCTTCTCCCAAGAGAACTATAATCAGTAATTACTTGATCACTGACAAAATTGTTATCCTCGATACTTTAACTATCAATGCTGACTAAGTAACGATGAAAATCAATTAACACTTTTTTCAGTAAAAGCCTCAAGCTTGCGGCTCGACTAAGCTTTTTAGCTTGCTCATTTGTTTTCACTAACTCTGAAAACTAACTATACTCTAACTTAGTAACAATTACTTTGGAAAAAGGTAGGTTACCCGTAACTGTTCAGCTACAAAAAAGTTTAAGTTAGTTCCAAATATTGTTATGATTGTCCCAACAAGTCCTAATTTTACTCAGGTATCCTTGCGCAAAGTTCGAACCAAACGTTTTTTCCCTGATGACACTAGTTATGAATGCCAAGTTTATTCTAAGTTTTGAAATAAGCGGTGCAAATATCACGTAATTTCAGCTCAAAAATAATTTTTGCTTGTCCACACAGTTTGCGAGGATCACCCTTTAAGCTCAAATTTAGACCAAAAATTTCAAACTGGTTTTTCTGGACACCGAAAAAAAAACTTTTCCACATTTTAAGTGTCGTTCGATTCACTTCTGAAAGGGCTTTATAATGATATATCAAACGACCCGTTCCGATATTTATTTGCGGTACCTGATTTTGCGTGAAAACCAAAAAGAAAAAACTAAAGCACCTCCGGATACAAAGTTCCCCATTTTCAAATGTTCGGAACAATAACCAGTTATTGTGTACACAGGAAAAAAAACTGTTGTGGTTGTGGAAACTCAAGAAAAAATGTTTCGAAACTTTACTATAGTAATATTACAAATTGGTCATCCTTGCTCTACTTAAAAGGTAGGTCATTAAGAGGCCAAACTGTAAACTGAATAGGCGCCCAATTTGAAGTCTGTAAGTCTTTAAATGTGTTCTAAAGTGTAGTGGATCCCACATACAAAAATTTGCTAAATAAAGCGCACAAAAATATTTTGTTGGCACAGTAGTTTTGTCCTGGATTCAGCAACGAGCGAATATAACTGGTTGTTCTGTGTTCCGCAAGTGTAAGCGGATTCCGCTGATTTCACTTAAATTATACGTATTCCGCTAACAATTTAGGGTTCCGCTCAAAATTTGCTAAATCTGCTTGCAGTTGTGGATTCCACGATAGGGTAGATTTACTGAACGCATATATTAATATTTGTTTGTGAGTTCAAAAAGGTGTTCCGGATGCTGCAAATTTTGTTGCGGATTCTGCAAATGTTAAAGTGAGTTCCTTGAATTTACCTGTTTGTTGAGCGACTTTGAGTTTTTAAGCTATTTGCGGATCCAAAGCAGAAATTGAGATAAAAAACAGGCAACTTTGCAGATTCCGCAAAAAAATTGTTTTCGCTCTGTTGCTGAATCCACTTACAATTAACAAAATTCACAATTTGGCTTCGTAATGGCCCCAATAGCAGAATTACAGGCTATGTCTTCTCGGTACGGCAAAAATGTTATTTTGAATTAGCTTTTCAGAATCTGAATCATTACTGAAAAAGACTTATCTGATATGTCTGCAGTCTATCTGACGTTCAAATTTGTTGACTTACTTAGCGTGAAACGAAAAACACGGTGGACGTTTTGATTGTTTTGGGTTGGCTAATAAAGCTCGAAAACAATAAAATATTTTCCCACCGGCCGAAATCCTGCATCAAACAGTGGAAAAACCTCCGTTGCAAACCGATTTGACTAAGCACGAATGGCAAGGTAATAGTTCGTCGAAAGCGACAATTGGTAGAAAGTGACTATAGAGCTTAAAACTGCGGCAATTTGTAGAAAAGTCATTGGCAAGTGGCAACCGCTGGGTTCACATTCCACACGAAAGAAATAATTTGCATGAATCCAGGGGGCGGATCTAAAGTTTTCTCGAGGAATGGCTGAGTATCAAAAAAATTTGAATTTTTTTTCTTCCTTTTTATTGGTCGACCAAAATTGATTTTGCGAGTGCTCCCAGAACACTATTACGGCCCTTTTATAAAAAAAAATTCTGCGCCTCAGGCGATTTATTGAAGAAAAAAACAGGTCAAAAACGCGCCACTCCTCAAACTACACCCGTCCTCCTTAAATCCGCTCCTGCATGAATCATTCTCCTCGTCCTGCGTGTTTGCCGCTCATTTTCTCTATTTGGCACCTAGTCCGAAATATATTCTGGTTCAAAAAATTTCTTGACCAGATGTCTCGTTCGACGATTTATCGCCTCTTTAGTGCAAAATCACATTTGATTAGAGATACCGAATTGCCGTTGTGCCCTTAAACATAGTAGAATAGAGCGCTGAAAAATCTTCTCTTTTTCAGAATTAGTATTCTTTATGGTATGATAAATGGCTTGATTCGTTTTCACTACTGTGCGTCACAGGAGTTATCGGGAAGTTTTGATGGATCTTGTTAACAGTTCCTCCCCCCCCCCCCCCTATGGTTAAGCATATGCGAATTCGGTACCTTGTTGCGAATCTCCCCCCTATACTATTGCAATATAAGCGGGAGATTAAATGCGAACATTGGCGTATGGGCAAGTAATTTTTCGCTTCGGAGTGATTATAAACTTAAAATATTGTAGTAAAAAGCGCGCGCTTTTGCCAAGCATAAGAGTTGTTTTGCTCCCTTACAAGGAACCGCAGATTTGCTGTTGATTATAAATTCTATATTGAAATTGAAAATATATTTTTTGTGGGGTGGATATTGGGTGGATATTGTTGAATCAAACTCATGGAATTAGCTCGGCTCATGATGGATCCACTTTTTGTGCAACCCTTACTGAAAAGTATCTCATAGCAAAATAAACTAAGCATTTAGGGTAAATCGTTGCATCAATTTTCTATTATGTTTTTGCTCAAAATATTCAATATTTTCTTCGGATCACAAAGCTGATTGTTCCGATTGAGAAGTTGGAAAAGGTTGTGAAATCTTATCTTGTGAAGTTTTTTTTCTACTATTTTTTCTACTCTATTTTTGTTTTTAAAATTTTTTCTTCTGCAAATTAGATTTAATAAGTTTACTTCACACATTAAAAGTGACGCAAAAATATATAGTAAAACTACAGAAGTAATTGTTTTTCCATTGTTTTTTTTTAAATAGTTGTGACCGGAAAATAGTGTGCTACTTAAACATTAACCAATTTTAATGATTTGTGTTTAAATTTGCTTATGGGTGAAAATTTGAAATTGTTTTAATTTTAGTTAAGATCTTAGGACGATTCTTTTTTTTTCAATTACTTCTGAGATTCGAAATATAATTAATTCTAAGGCATTCGCGTTTTGTTTGACAGTACCTTCTTAAAGTTAGTTTTATTTCTGTAGTACTTTCTTAACAATGGCACCAAAGAGGAATTTTTGTTTGTGCCAAAGAGGAATTAAAATTTTAGGGATCTAGTAAAAAAAAAGTGCGACCAGAATTTGGCAACCATAATCGAGAGGGAATGGGTGCAATCGGCACGACGTTGGTTCGAAAATGATTTGATTTTTTTCCGTGAGTTTTGTACAAAGCATGAACCAAAATTGATCAAAATTATAATTTCCGCAAAAAATGCGCGCTTTTGCTGGCATAAAAGTTGTTTTGCTCTTTTACAAGGAACCGCTAATTTGCTGCTTATTATAAAAGATAAATTGAAAATAATTTTTTTTGAGGTGGTTACAGTTGACTCAAACTCATGAAAAGAATTCGGCTCATGGTGGATCTATTTTTTGCGCAACCTCAACTGAAATATTTCTACTAACGTTTTTTCTTTCGATTACTTCTGAGATTCGAAAACTGTTTATTTGCGCTTCTAAAAGCATTGCGTTTTTTTCGTAGTACTCTCTCAAAATTAGTTTTAGTTTATCAGTACTCTCATAAAAAATCTTTAGATATCTAGTACTAAATGGCGACCAGAATTTGCTACTAGAATTGAAAAGGAATTGTGCAATCTGCAAGCTTCTAGTTGGAACGAGATTTTTTTCTTTTCAATAATCAGCACCTCTTTTTGAATGAATGAAGTTCTGTTTTTCTGTTTTTGCTTCAAACTCTTGAATTTCCGATAATCTGGTATTTTCCAGTATCTGAAGTTATTGTCGACTCCAGTTAGCTTGATTTTCTGGCGCTAAAAATGATTTTAGACTTAAATTTCAGTTTAAATCAAGGGTAATAGATACTCATGTTTGGTCGCTAGTAGCATATGTCGCCTGAAAACAATCTGTCCCAACATTTTCCTTTAAGTTGTTTCCAGCTATGTGATTTAAAAGATGTGAGCATTGCTGTGACTTTTCCACTCAAATGCATACAAAACTCATACCCTCTCAAACTGGACGCCCCTCACCAACCAAAATGTCCCTGCTTTGTATTATATTATGACATCCGTTTTGGCCGACCAACCCCAAAAAAAAAGCCTTTGGAACCAATATATACTACTTTTGAAGAGAAAGCGCGCGCCGTCAAACAACGCAATTTTTGCGTCAAAATTTTCCAAAAAGTGTCCAAAAACGGCCTTTTTTGACCTGTTTTTATAAATATTTTGAAAAGTTTTTGAAATCCCCCCCAGAGAAAATTCTAGATCCGCCCTGGTTTTGACTAAATTTTTAATGCTTTTATTTCAACCAAATTTACTTATAAAAACTAACAAACACTTTGGTTAAAAATGCTTTTTTGGGTTGACAACGAAATAATAAGTACAGGAAATTAAGAAAAAAAAGATCCTAGTCCATAGAAGAAAAAAGAGAAACTGAAACAAGTTTCGTCTTTTTAAACTACTTCGGTGTTATGATAGTTTAATGATGTTTAGACAAAAACCGTGTCCAACATAATTTTAATGTTTTTCGGAAAACTGTAACAAAAGTTTAAGGTTTTTTTTATTTGCAAATATTTTGTCTTTATTACGCGCGTTTTTCTCCAAAACTTCCACAAACAGCTGAAATCGAAATATCGATTGTCTCGGCATATCCGTAAAAAAGATATAGTGAGTTTGCAAACTGGAAACAAGACTGCTCGTATCAGGGCGAAGCCCTGAATGTTCCGACTGCCTTTTAAGGTTTATGGAGCAGCAGTAATAACATTTAAAAAATTAAATGAAATAAGAAAAAACGAAATTTTTTTTTATAAAATTTGAATTTTTTATGAAAATCATCCCCCCACACGCCATATAAAGTACAAAAAGATAGATTTTGTTCCTTCAATTATGACAAATAAGCTTCGCTCAACCAATTTGGAACGATTTATAAGACGGATTAAACCTCGGCTTACGCGTTAATAGCGCGAATTATATCGCGCGTTAATTGTCCCAAATTGGTCAAAATGGCCAAAATGGCGATCTTTAAACCCTCATAATTTTACGAAAAATGATCACAGGTGAAATATCTTTTCAAATTCAAGCTCAGGACAACAATACCTTTTGAATGATATTAAAAAATTCCGTCAAAAATTTCTAGTTAAAAAGTCGAAATTTGTATGAAGAAAAAAAAAACCCACCCCGAGCACAAATATTCCGTTACTTTCGTATCGAAAGTCGGAACAATAAGAACAACACGAGAATTCATCTGAGCGTTGAAAATTGCACTAAAATGGATTAGGTATTATCCAATTATCAACTGCCGCATTCAAGAGCCTACAATAAGTCATACAAGGTACATTCATTTTAGGTAATTTGGTTTTGAAAAAAATTACAAGGAAATTTTTGCTGGCAAGTTAAATGTTGAAAAAAACTATTTGCTATGTTAATGAAAGATTTTGAGGACATCTTGGTATTTTGTATTTTGAAAAATAGGTCAACATTAAGTTTTTTTGTTCGCCGGTAAATCAGAGAAAAGATAGATAAAAAACGTTTTTTTTTGTTGCTGAGCATATCCAATACTGAGTTTGGCCTGCATATTTTGGACAAGTAAAAGATAAGTATTTCAAGCTTTTTCTTATAGTACCTCAATGAACAAAACATAACAAGACTGCTTGTATCAGGGCGAATGTTCCTACTGTATTTTAAAGTCCATGGACTAGTATTCGGTTTAAAGAAATTGGATGAATTTTTTAAAAATAAGTTTAAAAAATTAAAATTGTTTTTTAAAGACATTACCCCACCCGCTATATAAATTACAATTCAACATCATTCTCATTTTGCAATGTGTCAAATAGATCAAAAAGCATGTCTCATTTCAATTTGTAGCAATTTCTGAACGGATTATATCTCCATTAAACTTTATCCAGCATTAATTGTCCCAAATTGACCAAATTGGCAATATTTAGACTTCCGTAAAAAAAGATTTTGGTCTTTTTAAAACTTTGCTTTATGCAAAGTGTATCGTTTTGTACTACATGGCGCGTGAGGGGGGCAATTTTTAACAACAAAAAACCTTAAAAAATTTGAAGTTTTTTCTATTTTTTTAAATAAACTTCAATATTTTATAGCGATCTTTTGTCCATCGACCTTACAAGGCAATCGGGACATTCAGGGCTTTGCTGTGATACGAGCAGTCTTGTTGTGCTGATGAGAGCAAGAAAAGTTCTTATTTTGCCCGAGGGAAGTCAATTCTCCTGTCTTGTTTCGCCTGTTAATAAGAGCACCGTCAAATGACCGCAGGTGATATTTGGACATCAAACATCTTTTGCGATCGGTCTTTACACTCAGTCGATTAATTTTTCACTCTTGTTCCTCTTCAATAAAAAATCACGTGTTAAATAAGGGAGTTGTGCCATCACCAATATCCGTTTACCCCCTTTTATCATTTATAGGTTTTGCAAAATTGCATCTTTTCCCTTCCAAAAATTCAAATTAGGCTCGAAGTAACGAATGCACGCTCCAATTGAAGCAGCTGGATATTTATCAATTTAGTCGTGAGTGTTATCTGTATTGATATTTAGACACGGTTGCCGTCATTTCTTTGTTGAGTTCATTGATAAACCGGATATAATATTGCTTAATTTTTCAGAAAATTTAATCGGTAGCTTTTTCAAACAGTTTGAACCAGTTTGAAATGACTGGTTGATTTAAGAACATGAATATTTCAATGAGACTAAAACGTACCACTACTACCAACCCTCCTCCAATCATTAATTTTATGGTTCCATTAATTTAAGCTGTAGTATTATCTGATCAAATAGATAAATCGAGCCTTAAATTAGGAAAATAAAGCTTTTCAATTTCTGGATTTGTTTTTATAACAATTCACCCTTTGGCTAAGTCTGATTTTCATTTTCGTTTTTTTTTTCTCTAACTTTCCTTCGTTTTCAATTACTAACTTTCCTTCGTTTTCAATTACTAACTATTCTTCGTTTTCCATTACTTTTCAATAAATAGAGCATTAGAAGTAATGAAATAAAGTGGCAGAACTCTTCAGTTTGCGTTTTCACCCGGTGGCAACTAAAATTTCCGTGCCCTGATTTCCTTGCTTTGTTTGTATGGGCTAACTAAACTGATTATAAGTTTCGATCACTTCACTAATATTACGTTATAGCGATTCTTCCCAAGAGGCACTTTTCGGTTGCAAAAATTATTCGTTGTTGCGAGATATGCACAACTATGAAAGACTCTCTCTGAACGCCGGAAGATAAATTCACGAATTTACTGAGGTGAATGGTCAAAAATACTTTATGCTCATTATCTTATTTTGAAAATTCATTTTTGTGAAGTTTTTTATTATCGACAAAACTTATCATTTCAAAGCCCTTACATAAAACAACTTTGAAAAAAAATCCAATTCCAAGTCCCCTTAATGATCTTAGAGGCTTTTATTTGGCCACTGGGAAGCAGTCTGTCGAAAACATTTGTGTAAGGTTGCCCAGAGCATCTGATTTAAACGATATGAGCGCTGCTGTGATCTTGCGACTTAAAGATAAACATAATTCAGACACCCCCCTTGAAAACCAATTGGGCTTGACGAATCATGGAGAACCAAAGTAAGCTAAACTTATTAATGAAAATCATTTTGATTCAAATCTAGCAGACTATAAACTAACTGAATATCTAAGCCAGCTTTGACTTTTTTGTTTGCTTGAGGAATCAAAATTTTGCAACAGGCATTGAACCTCCAAGACCAATTTTGAAACGTTTTTGTTTATCGACCATTTAATCTTTTGGTATAAATACCATTTTTTAAATCATGAGCCTAAGGAACAAAGGAAACGAGAGGTTTGGGGAGGAGTGTTTTCATCGAGTTGACGGAAGAATTATTAAATTTAGGATTTGACGAAAGCTTTTCGCTCAGTTGAAATTACAAAGGTTGTTTCAATCTGCTCAGAACTGGATATGACACAATCTTAAAATGTCTGGACAAAAACCATAGCAAAAAATAATAGCTTTTTTCACTTGGCAACAAGATGTCAAAAATGCTTTCATCAACAATTTGCTTTTGAGGCATTACTACAAGCGTTTTTCCCTTCAGTTCCACCAACAGCTGAAAATTAATTGTCGTTAAATTTCCCCATGAAGTCTTATTGACTTCGCAAAATAAAAATTGTGAATGCTAAAAACTCGAAAACTTTTATCTCAGCGTATAAAATTATACAAAGAATGGAATATACTATTATCCAGCAACCAACTGTCGCTTCCAAGAGCTTACAAAAACATCCAGCAAGGTAAGCTCAATTTGTGAACTTCGACATTAAACATACCCTTTGTTTCACGGTTTTTTTTCTTACAAGCTAATTGTTGAATATGTTTCAGTCATAAAAAAAACAAATTTTGATGTTTTTGCCGAAATTGCCTAAATGCCAGATTGGAATATACAAGGCCGATATGTTGCCTTCTTTTAGCACGCGTAAGTGCAAATTAAATCAGTCTAAAGTGAACTGAGGCCAATTTTGTGTTTTTAATAAGGTACGAAACGTTAAAGTCATTTCTTTTCCTTTTCCATACTGCGTAAGGTTAGAAATGGAAAAAAACGATAAGAAACGAAATCTAATTTTTTGATAATTTTGGATTTAAGAAGCTGCCTTGACATCATGACGTACG
Source organism: Symsagittifera roscoffensis (assembly GCF_963678635.1). Lineage (NCBI taxonomy): Eukaryota > Metazoa > Xenacoelomorpha > Acoela > Convolutidae > Symsagittifera > Symsagittifera roscoffensis. Next base: position 26,753,549 of record NC_087064.1, read on the forward strand.
AGCAACCTTGAACTTTAACACAAAAGTTAAATCAAAGTGTTTGTTTAAAAGTGTTTATCTGACAAAAAAGCCCGAGAATAAAACGAAGTCAGGTGCAGAACGGATCGAGTTTTCAGATATTTTGCCGCCACTAATTACCTAAAACCTGCACGCAATTTTGGAAACATCAATTTAGTAAAAACAGAACCTGCTTTAAAAGTTATATTTAATTTTTTTCTTGTAGCCTCAGTGAAACAAGTGAAATAACTATCCGAAACAAAAAATAAGTAAAATTGAATATTTTGAAGATATATAAGAAAACCTGCAGACAGAATATCCCTAAAATTACACCATGAAAAAATTTTCTGCTCATCAAAATTTCTTGTTGTGTTTTCAATTTCGCCCATTGCATTTTAGCTGACACAATGAAAATTTAATTTAATGTAACTTTAGTTTTTCTGTCTCCTGAAAATAAACAATATTCAAAAAACAAACTTAAGCTTCTGAGAAAGGTGACTATTTCAGTTCTTCGCTCCTGAATGATATTCAGGTATCACCATTAAAAACATTACTTCTTGAATTACTGTCTTTTTCTTCATTGTGCCAAAAATTCATTGAGTCAGCTTAGATAGCATTATTATGGTATGGTATGTTAAATAAGACTTAAAATAAGAAATAAGATGCAAGCAATTTTTTTAGCATCTAGAAGATAAAATTATTGTCCAACTTGAGCCGGATATTGTGTTATATCAACAATATAATTCGGATTTTTTTGCCGAGAGTTTTTGAATAACCAACTTTGTAAAACAAAGCCCGCTTCAAGTTAAAAACATTTCAGTTTTCTGAAACTTTAGTGAAATTACAATCCGAACAAAAAATCAAAGCAGTATTATCCAAAACAAAAAAAATCCTTATAACTGAAAGTTTTGAACATGTATAAAGAGACAGAATTGAATCAAAAGAAATTAAACTAAGTTTGGCGACACGAAGACAATTCGATGTCGAGTCCTAGACCAAAAAGATCATACCCGATTGGTGGCATTTGTGGGTATAATTGTTTTTGGTCTTACGTTGTTGCTTTTCGAGATGCTACTAATTAGGTGAATTTGCTATGTAATTTGTCAGAAAATTAAAATTACTCCGAATTCAGCAGAACCACAAAACACTCTATGTCAAATCATCATCACTCAATAAAGGATGCCTGTGTAGTGTCGGTTCGTTTGAATTTTTTTTTTCGATCTTGAATTGTAGTTTTTTGAGATGTTACTAAAAATTCGCAACTGAAAAGTGCCCTTTTCGTGCCGTTTTATTGGCAACATTTTTTTGGTCACGCGTTTTTTTTCCCGAAATTCTAATGATTGTCAAATTGAAAGCAAAATATTGGCTACGTTTTGTCCTTCAGCTAATCAGTTGCGAGAATTCTCAGAAGCATGAACGCGCTTGATTGACTAAAAGACAAAAAAACGGCCGATATGTAGGGTCTTTAAGGTAATTTTTGTTCAATTAAACTTAATTGCGTCAGCCCAAATACAATAAGAAATTCTGAGAAACTTTTGATTTAAAGTTTGTGAGTATTCTCAGCCCAAATACAGTAAGAATTTTTTGATTCAAAGTTTTCATCTGAAATACCCTGTTTAGGGAGAATCTTGCCCTTAAAAATAGCATTATTATGGTATGGTATGTTTAAAAAGACGTAAATAAGTAAAAAGTAGCTCGAATTTCTTAAGCACCTATAACATAATAATATTTTCTAACCATTCGGAATTATCTGATTCCTCGTGAATAAAGTGATACCCGGTATCATCTAATGGGAAAGCGAAATAAAATTTCTAATTTCACGCCGTGTTTCCAATCACATAAAATTGATTTGTCTGAAATTTTTGAGCAAAAAAGTTTCCAATTTTTTCACATTTTAACTATCTGATTAATAAGTTTTTATATCCAACTTTTTTCCTTTGTTTTTTTTCTGAGCTGGTAGATAAATTCCGCCAATTAAAAATCCGCTCTTTTGCATCGTTGAAGAAAGATTTTTGTTTCGTTTTCATTGTCAGTTCGTGTACGCGAAACGCATTATGGGGTTTAAATCATTATTATGTTAACAGTGGAGGGGAAAGAAAGTCACCCGAGCCGGTGACTGAACAAGTGCTAGAAAACGCCGGATTGCCCCAGCATCGGATGTTTCAGCTGGTCAAGGAATTAGCTGAGTACGCAACTCCTCAAATACTTCAACTGCCATCTGTACTCGGGTTTTTGTGGGTACTAGTTTATATAGGCTTTTTTTCTTTAACGTGTTCGCAAATGGTTTTGCTCATACAAAACTACTTTACATACCCGACTGCGATTAGTATCAGAGTCGTGTTTTCTCCGTATTTGGACTTTCCAGCTGTGACAGTTTGCAACGAAAGTCCTCTAAGGAAAACGCGAGTACTGCAAGACAGGCGCTATGAAGACCTCGCTTTACTTGATGATTATATAGCCAGTAAAGTTCTGCTATCTTCCAGTAATGGCTCGGATTCAAAATGTAAGAGTAAAAACGATTACAAATGCCCCTTTTCGGGAATTTGCATACCTGAAAAATGGATTTGCAATGATGTCGTGAATTGCGACGATGAAAGTGATGAAAAAAATCCAGACTTCGACTGTGCTAAAATCAAGTTGGACCGTGACGCTAACTTGACAACTGCTCAAGGTCATTGCAATTGGCCTTCGTCGATGTGTCCAGAACAAACTTGCGCGACTGCGTGTGATGGTGTTCCGGAGTGCGTCGAAAGCAACCACTATGACGAAAGTGACTATTTGGGATGTGACGTAAAAAGATCAGAACGGAGTGCCGACCAAGTTCCAAGTCAGAAAAGTTTTCTTAACAAATCTTCGGAACATCGTTCGTTTTACCGACAGAAAAGAGACGGTTACAGTAATTACTATGAAACTTTTGATCCATTAGATTATTTCTCTTTTTACTTTAAATCAAATAATAATCGTGCCGCATTACGTAATGCTCTAGCCTTTGACCAAACTTTAATGAGAAGTTATGGATTCCATGCCAAAGATTTCTTAATTCAGTGCTCATTCAACCATCAAACATGTGATTACTCCGATTTCAAAACTTTCCAACACACTCATTTCGGAAATTGTTTCACGTTCAACTCAGCTTTGTCGGAAAACAATTCGAGTTCTTTCAGAAATCTAACTTCTTCCAAAACGGGCGAGCCCTACGGCTTCAAATTGACTGTGTTCCTTGATGTTAACGAGTATATTGGTCTAACGGCGCCTTTAACGGGAGTTAGGGTTGTCACGCACCATCCAAAGTTGAGCCCGAATATCTACAGTCAGGGTTCTGTAGTTGAGGCGGGAAAAGCTTTACTAATGGGTCTAGAAAGAAACGAACTGGCCAAAATGGGCGGGAAATACGGAAACTGTAGCTACACCTGGCCGGATTTCTTGAACTTAAATCAAAATTTGAAAGGTTCACTTCAATTGTATGACTTATCAGACTGCCAATTTTACTGCCGACAAAACGCTTTAGCTTTGCGATGTGGTTGTATCGACAGCTACACTCAAGACTTCAGGTCTTTTAGATTTCAAGCAAAAAATATTGACAGAGCCAAGTCGAATTATCGATTGCCATTTTGGTGGTAACAAAATAAATATTTAAACACTAAAAATTCCGTGCACCCTCAATTGCCTAGTTTTTGTTAAAATTGGTACAAAACCGACTTGGCTTTATGACCGGATAAAGGCTTTTTTCTATCCTCTCCCTCAAAACACTTCCGTTCTACTTTTTGCTTTCATTTAATCAACCACATGCTATTTTAAAAACAAAGGGATGTTTTTAGCGTCTCGTATCCTAACATTATAGCCAAATGACTTGCCTCAATTCAATTTTGAATAATTTTATCCGCCGCTTGCGCGTGTTATCAAAACGCAATATACCGCTCGTCTCAATATAACTTTACATAACCCCCATAGCTTACAAAAAATAATCACTGGTAAAAAAAGTCAATACAAATTTCGTCAAAAACGTTTAGTTAAAAAATTTAAAAATGACTGAAAATAGAATTGATTCTGCGACAAAAAAATAAAGCAAGACTGCTCGTATCAAGGCAAACAGTTGAAAACGTTTTACGGTCTATAGGTTAGTGTTCGCTTTAAGAAAATGCTGAAACTTTGTGTAACCAATATTCCTTGAAAAAGAATTGGGAAATTCAAAAGTTTTTGCTGTTATCTAAGCACGCTTGTTTGTCATGTATGTATTTTTGCTTGAACTCAATCAACTTCAGCGATGACGAAAACATCAACGAAGCCTCGAGACACTACTGCGACAGCTTTAACGACACGCAACGTCTCTGCCGACAAAGTATCGAAGATGACTCGGAAACAGGAGTGCTGAACTGTCCATGTCCGGATGCGTGTTATACGGTGAACTACTGGACCCAAGAGTCTTTAGCTTCATGGCCCAGTGATGTTTACTCGCCATTCTTAGTGGAACAACTGCTAAAATCCAAGTCACCTCAGGTCCTTGTTGTCCTTTGGAAACAATAAATTTTGAGAATGAACCTGTCCACCTGTCAACTAGCCTGCCAATGGGGGGAGCAGGTCACTAAATTCTGGTTGCTAAAGTTTTCGAAAAACCCCCTTTGATACTACTTCACGATATCCATTTTTTATTGACCATAAATTAGAATTTTGGTCAAAATGCTCCAAAAACTGCCAAAAATCCATTTTTGGTCTGTTTTCAAAAATTTTCCTGCACGCTGAAATTTTGCCAAAATACAGTCTTTATAGGTTTTTAGGGGAGCTCAGAAAATCAATGTGGTGAACCTGAAAAAAAGTCAACAAAATTTAAATTGAGAAAAGTAATGGCAATTAAATTATAATAACCATTATTTAAAAAAGTTGTGAAGAGAATAAATTTAAAACCAGTGAAGAGGACAACACTGTTTCCGTGCAGGTGCACAACTTCATTAGGGAAGTTCTCTCGCGCTCCAATATTTCAAACGAGGATCTGTCTCGGGAATTGAGGAGGAACTTTGCCCGCATCATGGTGTACTACGAGAGAAACAGCTTCGAGAAAGTGTGGGAGAGTCCCGCCTATTCCGTAACAGGGCTCCTGAGTGACATCGGGGGCAATATGGGTCTGTGGACGGGTTGGAGCGTCATGGTCTTCTTTGAACTCCTTCAGTTCTTTTTTAAGCTGGTTCAACTTTGCTGTTGATATCATTGGCCTAATGATACTCTCGGTTTTTTCGAGGTATGAAGTCCGTCTTTCGCTGTTTTCCAGTTTCCCACTTTATCTTACTAATACAGCATAAACAACATGAAGTTGTTCATAATTTATTCGGTGTCCTACATTTTAATACCGTACAATTTAACACCGTAAATTTTAACACCTAGTCATTTCACTACTAAACAATTTAAATCCTATTTTCCAGTTTAAAATCGTACATTTTAACAAGGCAACAAAAAGTAGGGAGTGAAATTGTATGGTGTTAAGTTGTTTAGAGTTAAGAGGGGGACCGTTCTATCAGCTATATTCAATTCATGTTAGTGTATCTGGCATTGCACCAGCTTGCATATACGCCTTCCTTTCTTACAAAACCGGAAAACCTACAATCACTTTTTGCAGGCGTTAATTGATTTAGCACCCAACTGCCGGCCTGAAAATTTTTTGTTGGATTTTGAGCAAGCTGCTCTTCAGTCCTTCCAAAATTATTCCATTCCCCGAAGCATTGTTATCGGATTGTTTTTCCATCTCTCCCAGAGTTACATGAAAAAATTTATTGAACTGAGTCTGAAAGTGACCTGCGAAACGAATCACGGTTTCTCGCTTACACGAATCATGAGTGTAAACTGGAAAACAGCCAAAAATTTCGAAATTCTTTCAATCTATGCATTAAATTAAAGATAAATTTAGTGTAATCCGACGAAATTTTAAAATAAATGTTTTCATGAAACTATTTTTTTATCACGCCCTAATGTAGAGCAAGTTAGTATAGGACAAGTTTCCATATGGCCATCTGACATGGGGCAAATAGTCTTGACACCGCTTCGAAGCGCCAATATGCCATTTTCATTGATGTCATTCAGAAAACTAAAAAACCATAAAAGCTAGAAGTATAATTGAAATCGTTGAAACAGAAAGTCATTAACACAAGAAACTTTAAGCATGGAAATTTTAATAAAAAATTTTTAAAAAAAATTGCCTCGCCCTGGTGTAATGCTCTTTGACGATTGCTGAAAATTATAACTAAGAACCAGATTAACATCCTGTTCCCCAAACTGCCCGGAGTTGGAGGATGTTAATTTAAAAAACTTTATGAAAAATTGTTTGGATTGCTTCTGCATTTTATCTGCAATTTATTATTCAATAAAATTGAATTGGGTGGCATTAAATTTATAGGAATTGAATGGGTCAAAATTCTTTCTGCATTTATATGAGCCATTTCCTGCTATATTAACAAAAATATATATCTGTCCTAAATTACTATGGTTGAAAAAACTGTTTGAAATAATTGACTAAAACGGATCAACCGTACAATTGCCACCAGAGGCGGATCTAGGATTTTCTGTGTGTTGGAGGGGGATTTTCAAACGTTTTTTGAAAATTTTTTCGACTTTTTTATTTGTTCAACCAAATTGAGTTTCCGAGCGCTCCCAGAACTTTTTTGGCACTTTTTGTAACATTTTTGGTCCTCGCTCCCCCTCAACATTAGTATATGTGGCGCCGCAGGCGTCTTTGAAAAATGTCAGGTCGGTCAGCCAAAATAGATTTCTTAAAAGGTACCAAAGGGTCGGCAGGGGATCGAATACCTAAAAGAGTCCACCCACCCCGCCCGCCCCGCCACGCCCCGCCCCGCCCCACCCCGCCCCGCCTAAATCCGCTCCTATGCGTATTTAAGAAAAATCAAATTTTTAAACTAACGTGGCTAAGGTGAGATGCAGATGGATTGTACGGTTAATCCAACTTGACTGCTTGATTTCACTGCTATTCATGGCAACGTTTTGCTCTTTTTAATTCACAGGCACCACACTTGATTTTAAGGTTTGCATCGTGTTCAATCTAATCTCACTATCAACTGAAATATAATTATGAGATAAAATTCAGATAAAGTGTTGAATTTTTGCGTACACATGACGAAAAAAAATTGAATGTTATCCCATTTTTTACTTCAACGTACCAGATGTTAATAAGATATCCCTGATCTTCTAACCGTAATCAGGGTGCAGCGCTTAGTATTTCTTATGATATTTTTATCTACTAAAAAATTGCCAGCCCTATAATTACAAGACTGCTCGCATATCAGGGCAAAGCCCTGAATGTTCCGACTGTCACTTAATTCAAATCGAATAGTTTTTGGGAAAAAGAACAATTGAAAACTTATAAATTTTGAACAATATCAAAGTGTGAAATGTTGAGTCGTACGAAAGTAATGCGACCAATCTGAATAGCTAGCCACTATTCAGTTTGGAAAGATTTTGTTCGCCACGCATAAAATACTTGCGGTACGCTCTCATCATTACGGATAAATTCTTTGAAGCACGCATAATTTAGTCCAGAAGATGGCCAATTTTGCAAAATTCAAACAACAGAACTTAACAAAAAATAATCGGAGTTGAAATATCTTTTCTCTAATGGGGTATATATTTTTTTTGTTGTTGAAAACCACTATTTCGGTCAGCGAAAATTGACTGAACAAAAAACCACACCGAGCATAAGTATTCCGTTTTCTTCGAAAGCCGGAACAAAAAGCAGTAAATTAGCACCAGACCGTTTTATTTAAAATTCGAAATTCGCTGCATTCCAATTGGTCAAAAGTTCGGCTTGGTTAACCTACTTAACATGTACCCCCTTTTATGGAAAGGGGAGGGGGGAATTGATAAGTAGATCCGGTATTGCGCATTTTGCTAAATCAAGTTATTGTTCCAGTTTTTGAAGAAAAATTTGTGCTCGGGGTGATTTTTTTTATCTTGACAGATTTCGATTTTTGAATTCATATGTGATTTTTTTCCGTGAAGTAATGGGGGTTATGGGGGTTGCCAATTTGGAACAATTAACGCGCGATATATTACGTGCTATTAACGCGTAAGCGGCGATTTGATTCGTCTTAGAAATTGTTCCAAATTGGATTCAGGCAGAATATTTGTTATATTTAATACTTTGCTAATTGCATTGAAGTATATTTTGTACTTCACATAGCGTTAAAAGCAAGAATTTAAAAAAAGGCCGAAGTTTTTTTTTGAAGTTTTTTCAGTTTGTCAAAAAATTCATCCATAATTTTATTTTAAACTACTCTTTAAAAATTAAATTGCAATCCGAACATTCAGGATTTGCCCTGAAACGAGCAGTTTTTGCTCCGCGATATTCAAAGAAAACGGAATAACGGAATACTAATGTGCTCGGTGTTGTTTTTTAATTCAGTCAATTTTCGCCGATCGAAATAATAGTTTTCAACAAATTGACAAATATGGACTTACCTCCGATTATTTTTTATAAGGTTCTGGGGGTTTGAAAATTTCCAAATTGGACTAAATTGTGCGCGCTTTGAAGAATTTATTCATCTTGCTGAGAGCGTAACGCGAATTATTGATGCTTGGCGAACTATCCCGCACAACGAAACCACTCCAACTGGAAATGAGGTTAAGTAATCAGATCGGTCGTATTAATTTCGTACGACTCAACATTTCACACTTTGACATTGTCCAAAACAGGAACGGACTACGCTTAGACAGGCTGAATAGCCTTTCATAGAACCTCTGCGAATCGCAGGAACAACAATTATTTTAATTATTATTATTATTATATCCAAGCAGTCTTGTTTTAAATTAATTTTCTATTTGTTAAGCTTAAAAACTAAGCGACGAATGGTCCCAAATGGTCGCGCCACGAAAAAGACCGACCTGTCTTTTTTGTTCAAGATACTTCGTGCTTCCGGGTTGCGAGGCTGCGACCCGCATTCCGCCCTTCTCTGCGTGCGGGTGAATATGTCTCAAAAATCGCAAAGGAGTGGAAGAAAAAATAAGTTGACCAAGTCTTCTGGAAAATTTTTGAGTGAGCGTTCATGAATTTCTTTGAATTCCAAAGAAACACACTTGAAAGTAGGGGCGGATCCATAATTTTCTCGAGGGGGGATGGATTTCCAAAAAAATTTGGCGACCTTTTTTTTTTTTTTTTTAGTTCAACCAACCAAATTGAGCTTCCCCAACCCAAAGCACTACAAAGACCCTGTTTTGGCGAAAATTTCAGCGCCGCAGTCAAAAATTTGAATAAACAGGCCACAAAGGGGGTTTTAGGCACTTTTTGGAAATTTTTGACCAAAAAAAAATCGTTTTTTTTCGGCGCGCGCTCCCCCCTCAAAATTAGTATGTATTGTTGACGAATTTTAACTTCAAAAGCATTGCAGATTTTCCTTATTTTCAATAATTTTTAGTGTAAAAGCGCATAAACTTTACAGTTTTTTGCAGCTGCTTTGATTTTGCACGTGATTCCATTAAAATTAGCAAGTAAAAATATATGAAAGTTTTTCATTATTTGGGGCTTTTTAGTCGAGCGTTCACGTGGTCTCATAATAAATAATGAAAAACACATGATGAAAGTTCCTGCGTTCTATGATGGTCTCGAGCTGATCTCAAAAAAGGCGGTAGCCAGCAGAAAGGCGAGAATGACAGGAGAAATCATGAGGTATTATTTGTTGTTGTCCCGAAGCCAGCTTTCGAAGCAATGATGGTATATTTTCCGCTAATTTTGTACGTAGGCAAAGAAAAAATATATAAGTTACGTTTTATCGCGTGAGGCGTTTTATAGAGCAGGCTGGCTCTACATTTCTAGTAGCGCCCGATGCATTCATTTATATGACTGGTAGTTTGTTAATATATTTCATCTGACCAAAAGTTAATGAATTAGTTATTGTTCCGAATCTCAAGGTTAAAAAGAATTCGCTTTGTTTTTATTATATCTTCTTTTTTGTTATTAGTGCTCCATATACTTTAAAAGGCAGTCAGAACATTCAGGGCTTGCCCTGATACGAGCAGTTTTGTTATTATTCTGTCCTCTTTATTTAAAAACAGAAAACATCCCGTACGCCAGAGCAAAGTACTAAATGTTGTGACTGCCCACTAACTGGTATCGAATAGTTGTTGCTTAACAAATTATTAGAACACCATAAAAATTTTTTCAATTTTTCAAAAAATTCATCCATAATTTTATTTTAAATTACTCTTTAGAAATTAAAATGCAATCCGAACATTCAGGATTCGCCCTGAAACGAGCAATTTTTAATCCGCGACTTTCAAAGAAAACGGAATAACGGAATACTAATGCTCAGTGTTGATTTTTTATTCAGTCAATTTTCGCCGGTCGACAAATTTTGTTTATACCCCATTTAAGATATGGACTTGCCTCCGATTATTTTTTGTAAGGTTCTGGGGGTTTGAAAAATGCCAAACTGGACTAAATTGTGCGCGATTTGAAGAATTTATTCATCTTGCTGAGAGCGTAACGCGAATTATTGATGCTTGGCGAACTATCCCGCACAACGAAATCACTCCAACTGGAAATGAGGTTAAGTAATCAGATCTGTCGCATTAATTTCGTACGACTCATCATTTCACATTTGATATTGTCCAAAAGAGGAACGGACCATGCTTAGACAGGCTGAATAGCCTTTCATAGAACTCTGCGAATCGCAGGAACAACAATTATTTTAATCACTATTATTATATCCAAGCAGTCTTGTTTTAAATTAGTTTTCTATTTTTTAAGCTTAACAACTAAGCGACGAATGGTCCCAAATGGTCGCGCCACGAAAAACACCGACCTATCTTTTTTGTTCGAGATGTTTTGTGCTTCCGGGTTGCGAGGCTGCGACCCGCATTCCGCCCTTCTCTGCGTGCGGGTGAATATGTCTCAAAAATCGCAAAGGAGTGGAAGAAAAAATAAGTTGACCAAGTCTTCTGGAAAATGTTCGATGGAGAGTTCATGAATTCTTTGAATTCCAAAGAAACACACTTGAAAGTAGGGGCGGATCCATAATTTTCTCGAGGGGGACGGATTTCCAAAAAAATTTCGAAAATTTTGTCGACCTTTTGTTTTTATTTTTTAGGTCAACCAAATTGAGCTTTCCCAAAGCACTACAAAGACCCTGTTTTGGCCAAAACTTCTGCGCCGCAGGCACAATTTAAAATAAACAGGCCAAAAAGGGGGGTTAGGCACTTTTTGGAAAATTTTGACCAAAAAAAAAATCGTTTTTTTTCGGCGCGCGCTCCCCCCTCAAAATTAGTATATATTGGTGACGAACTTTAACTTCGAAAGCATTTGCATATTTTCCTTATTTCATTAATTTTTAGTGTAAAAGCACATAAGATTTACAGTTTTTTGCAGCTGCTTTGATTTTGCACGTGATTCCATTAAAATTATCAAGCAAAAATATATGAAATTTTTTCATTATTTGGGACTTTTTAATCGAGCGTTCACGTGGTCTCATAAAAAATAATGAAAAATACATGATGAAAATTCCCGCGTTCTATGATGGTCTCGAGCTGATCTCAAAAAAGGCGGTAGCCAGGAGAAAGGCGAGAATGACAGGAGAAATCATGAGGTATTATTTGTTGTTGTCCCGAAGCCAGCTTTCGAAGCAATGATGGTATATTTTCCGCTAATTTTGTACGTAGGCAAAGAAAAAATATATAAGTTACGTTTTATCGCGTGAGGCGTTTTATAGAGCAGGCTGGCTCTACATTTCTAGTAGCGCCCGATGCATTCATTTATATGACTGGTAGTTTGTTAATATATTTCATCTGACCAAAAGTTAATGAATTAGTTATTGTTCCGAATCTCAAGGTTAAAAAGAATTCGCTTTGTTTTTATTATATCTTCTTTTTTGTTATTAGTGCTCCATATACTTTAAAAGGCAGTCAGAACATTCAGGGCTTGCCCTGATACGAGCAGTTTTGTTATTATTCTGTCCTCTTTATTTAAAAACAGAAAACATCCCGTACGCCAGAGCAAAGTACTAAATGTTGTGACTGCCCACTAACTGGTATCGAATAGTTGTTGCTTAACAAATTATTAGAACACCATAAAAATTTTTTCAATTTTTCAAAAAATTCATCCATAATTTTATTTTAAATTACTCTTTAGAAATTAAAATGCAATCCGAACATTCAGGATTCGCCCTGAAACGAGCAATTTTTAATCCGCGACTTTCAAAGAAAACGGAATAACGGAATACTAATGCTCAGTGTTGATTTTTTATTCAGTCAATTTTCGCCGGTCGACAAATTTTGTTTATACCCCATTTAAGATATGGACTTGCCTCCGATTATTTTTTGTAAGGTTCTGGGGGTTTGAAAAATGCCAAACTGGACTAAATTGTGCGCGATTTGAAGAATTTATTCATCTTGCTGAGAGCGTAACGCGAATTATTGATGCTTGGCGAACTATCCCGCACAACGAAATCACTCCAACTGGAAATGAGGTTAAGTAATCAGATCTGTCGCATTAATTTCGTACGACTCATCATTTCACATTTGATATTGTCCAAAAGAGGAACGGACCATGCTTAGACAGGCTGAATAGCCTTTCATAGAACTCTGCGAATCGCAGGAACAACAATTATTTTAATCACTATTATTATATCCAAGCAGTCTTGTTTTAAATTAGTTTTCTATTTTTTAAGCTTAACAAGTAAGCGACGAATGGTCCCAAATGGTCGCGCCACGAAAAACACCGACCTATCTTTTTTGTTCGAGATGTTTTGTGCTTCCGGGTTGCGAGGCTGCGACCCGCATTCCGCCCTTCTCTGCGTGCGGGTGAATATGTCTCAAAAATCGCAAAGGAGTGGAAGAAAAAATAAGTTGACCAAGTCTTCTGGAAAATGTTCGATGGAGAGTTCATGAATTCTTTGAATTCCAAAGAAACACACTTGAAAGTAGGGGCGGATCCATAATTTTCTCGAGGGGGACGGATTTCCAAAAAAATTTCGAAAATTTTGTCGACCTTTTGTTTTTATTTTTTAGGTCAACCAAATTGAGCTTTCCCAAAGCACTACAAAGACCCTGTTTTGGCCAAAACTTCTGCGCCGCAGGCACAATTTAAAATAAACAGGCCAAAAAGGGGGGTTAGGCACTTTTTGGAAAATTTTGACCAAAAAAAAATCGTTTTTTTTTCGGCGCGCGCTCCCCCCTCAAAATTAGTATATATTGGTGACGAACTTTAACTTCGAAAGCATTTGCATATTTTCCTTATTTCATTAATTTTTAGTGTAAAAGCACATAAGATTTACAGTTTTTTGCAGCTGCTTTGATTTTGCACGTGATTCCATTAAAATTATCAAGCAAAAATATATGAAATTTTTTCATTATTTGGGACTTTTTAATCGAGCGTTCACGTGGTCTCATAAAAAATAATGAAAAATACATGATGAAAATTCCCGCGTTCTATGATGGTCTCGAGCTGATCTCAAAAAAGGCGGTAGCCAGGAGAAAGGCGAGAATGACAGGAGAAATCATGAGGTAACATTTGTTGTTGTCCCTAAGCCAGCTTTAGAAGCAATGATGGTATATTTTCCGCTAATTTTGTACATAGGCGCAGAAAAAATATATAAGTTACATTTTACCGCGTGAGGAACGACGCTATTTGCTAGTAGCGCCCGATGCATTCATGCATTATTTGACTGGTGGTTTTGTTAATATATTTCATCTGACCAAAAGTTAATGAATTAGTTATTGTTCCGAATTTCGTTACAAGAGTAACGGAATACTTGTGCTCGGGGTGGTTTTTTATCCTAAAAATTTTCGACTATTTTATTAGCAATTTTTTAGGGAGTTTTTTAAAAAACTTATTCGAAAACTATTGCTGTCCTAAATTCAAATTTAAAATGATAATTCGTAAAGTTGTGGCGCTAAAACTGCCTATTTGGAACGATTAACGCGCGATTTATTTCTGCTATTCACGCGTCAGTAGAGATTTAATTCGTCTTAGAAATTGTTCCAAATTTATTGAACGAAGCTCATTTGCCGTAATTGATTTGTTACTAGAGCGAAATCTATCACTTTGTACTTAAGATGGGGCAAAAAATCCCAAGTTTAAAAAGAATTCACTTTGTTTTTATTATATCTTCTTTTATGTTACTAGTGCTCCATATACTTTAAAAGGCAGTCAGAACATTCAGGGCTTGCCCTGATACAAGCAGTTTTGTTATTATTCTGTCCTCTTTATTTAAAAAACAGAAAACATCCCGAACACCAGAGCAAAGTACTAAATGTTGTGACTGCCCACTAACTGGTATCGAATACTTGTTGCTTAACAAATTATTAGAACACCATAAATTTTGCACAATATCAAACATCAAGAGTTAAAATTTGAGTAGTACGACCAATTAGCTTGTCTCAAAACATTTTCAAAAATTATTGTGTGCTCACCAGGCATAAAAAAACCGTATTACGCTTTCAGTATTCTGAACAAAGTTTTCACGGCGCACTTAAATTATTCTAGAGCATGGTCAAATAGCCAATGTTTGAGTTCCCAGAATTTTTAGATAAGAAGATTGAAATAGTTTTTTTTGAATTCAAGCAATCGATATTTTCAATGGATATAAAACTTTTTTTTGTAATGACAACAATTTAGATCGCCGAAGTTCAACTGACTAAATAAAACCACCCCAAGCATGGACACTACATATTTCTATTCAATCGCGTCAATTTTTTAAGTAAAAAGTTTAGCAAAAAACTCAAACAAGTAGCGGGTTTAGGGAAGGCGGACGCCCCCCCCCCCCCCCTCAGGGATTTGACCCCCTGACTAGCCAAAGGGTCCCCTTCGGTACCATTTTTAAGACTTCCCGTTTTTGGCTGACAGACCACTGACCATAAAACATTTCTAAAGGCGTCCTTGGCGCCAATCTATACCATAACTGAGAATGAAGCGCGCGCCAAAAAAACACGATCAAAAACTGATAGATAAATTGTAAATTAACTGCCCAATATAATAGAGGAGTCAGTTCGAGTCCCAGATAAAACCGTACAGTTTTTCAACTCATTTTTAATCTGAGACGATAAACTTTGATGTGGTTCTGTACTTACAAAATAAGAAGGTCTGCCTTATTACTAAAACCATCGCAACGTGATTGGCACAATTACTTCTTAAATGTTTTGCACATAACCCGGAAAACCACAATCTCGCAAAAATGTTGTTGTTTGTTCTTCGTTTTTTTTTAAAATTGAAAATTGGTTCCAAGCTAGGTAAAATGCAAGTTAGAAGTTAAACTTTGTTGATTTCCCTGGGAGAACAGATTGTTTTGAAAATTTTAAAAGTTGTTAAAAAATTTTAAGTTTTTTTTAAAAGTGCTAAGCTTTTTATGTTTTTAAATAATTCATTGTATAACGTATTTGAATGGTTCAAATTTTCATTCATGACCAGAAAATTTTTTTTTTCATAATAACCAAACATATGTTCAGTTTGAATCGAAATGAAACATTCGTATACTCTAAGCTAAGAAAGATAAACGACTCTGGTTGCAGTGATATCACTCATTTAACCAATTGTTTCGAATAGAAATAATTAGGAGGCTGCTTAAATTATTTTATTGAAACTGTTTTTTTGTTTGTTTTTTTTTTCATTTTTGTCCGCGCCGTCCTTTAAATGATTTTTTATTCTTTCATAATATATCTTTCTTCTCTTCTTCACTGTCATATACCGTGGCTACACAAGTAAAGGATAGTGAAATGGTAATTTAATAGCTCACTATATCAGAGTAGTCAGTTCGAGTCCCAGATACGTCAGCTCAAGCTCTTTTTACAACTTTTCAATTGGATCGATTTGAAATTCTTGAATTTTTCACAATGAGTTTGTCTGCAATGTTTTTCAAATGATTGAAGTTGCACTAATATATTAGGCGGTTCAGCGTCTACGCAGGGGCTAAAGCGGAACAACTCTACAGACAAATTTTCATCTAAGAATTTATCTTCAAAATATTGCGTTGTTCGGCAGTTAAAATTTTGCATTTTGTTTTATCATTGTAACTTGCTTGGCACAGTTAGTGGCACGGGTGATTGGTGAGTAGTACTTCATGGTTCTAGTCCAAATGGGAACCCAAATGAAGGGTTCGAAATCACAGAGATGCAACTGTGAGGAGATAAAGCAGAGCGTGCAATAAGCAAAAAACCAAGAACGCAGATTGCGCCTCGTGCCCTGACCCTTCTTGGTGTGTTTTTTTTCCGTCCATTTTCGGCAATCGAAACAACCACTTTTCTTAACAATATTTTTTCTGTCCCATTAATGACTCCCTAAAACCAAATTGAGAAAAACTATATTACCTCAGATCATTTTTTGCAAAGTTCTGGACGTTTGAAAATTGCCAGTTTGGACGTGCTTTGGACTAATTTATGCACACTTTGAAGATTTTATCAATAGCCCTGACAGCGTAACGCGAATTATTTATGCGTGTTGAATTATACCGTACAAAAAATTGTAAATACTTAATTGTCCCAAAAATCTATTCGTTGCAGATTAGGGGCAGTCGGAACATTCAGGGCTTTGCCCTGATGCACGAGCAGTCTTGTTTGATTATTATTAGTTTGTCGACCTAGATTCCGCAATTTCGATTAAGTTGTTTTCTGCTTAATTTTGAGCTTAGTTTTCACGTTGCTACTTCCGTGAACCATAAACCTCTACTCAATTGGCCTTCAAATTCCTATAGGGAGAGAACTCAACTCAAAGTTTAGAGCTTTTTGCTAAAGAAGGGCAAACAATTTGATCATGGAGTCGCCCAGAAACAAATTAGATCAAACGTAAACATAATAGATCTAATAGAAGAATCAATAAAAGCCAGCGAATGGTTTTGCTTTGATCCAATCATAAATGGGTTTCAAGGGAATGATAACGTGATAACTTCATGTGGGTCTGTGATTAAAACAAAATCGAATCCATGAAAATGCATATACCCAACAATTATTTATTGTATTTAGCATGCATTAGAAAATTGTAAATAGTTATTTTGTACTTATCATAAAAGTTTCATATTAACTGCGTCTCGGAGAAAAAAAATTAAAAAAATATTTTGAAGTCCTAGAGCGCATCAATGGTAAACAGAACCAAAATTGCGCTAATACGTTTATTGTTTTCAAAAAACTGTGAAATTGAACAACTTGCAATAAAATGAGTCAAAATGAGTGTTGTTTTCCATGAGTTTTTCACAAATGTCATTTTTAGGCAGTTTATGTCATTTTAGGACGTTTAAGTTACGTTTTTTGACAATGGTTTTACACTCTGAAAGTTACTCTCTCTTACACCCTTTTACACTCTGGTGATGGTTATTCTGATAAAATCTCTGAAAATTATGATTCAATGAATTTCAGATTATTTTGACCAAATAGAGACAAGACTGTTTGTATCAGGGCGAAGCTCTGGCTGTTCCGACTGCCTTTTAAAATCTATGGAGCAGCAATGACATGAATGTAATTAAAAATTAAATGTAATTAAAAAAAATATAATAGTAATAAAATAAATTTTTTTTTTAAGTTTGAGATTTTTTTGTGAAAATCTTCCCCCCACAAGCCATATAAAGTACAAAGTGATAAATTTTGCTCCTATCAACAAGTCAATTATGGCACATAAGCTTCCTTCAAAAAATTCGACCCCTCCTTTAAACAATTCGACCCCCTGCCAATTCGACCCCCTGCGAATTCGACCCCCTGCCCTCAGGGATTCGACCCCCTACCTACCCAAGCGCGCGCCAAAAAAACGCGATTTTTTTGTCAAAATTCTCGAAAATCAATTTGGTCAAAAAACAAAGGTCGTCAAAGTTTTCGAAAACTTGTTGAAAATCCGCCCCCCCCCCCTCCTCGAGAAAATCCTAGATCCGCCCCTGGCCAAAATGGCAATCTTTCAAGCGTTTCGTGTTGGTTACTGGGTGTACTTGCCTGAAGCCCACATGTAATGAAAAACTCGTGAGCTAGCGCCAACGCATAGTTTCGGTAGCAAATTGATCTGGCAAATTAAAATGAAGTTAGGTATGTGATCAAAATATTGCGTCAGCAGAAACGAGTTTCATCACTTTCTACCTGAAATTATTGTGGGGGAAGATTTCTTAAATAAAAACTGAAATTGTGTTCAAAATTGTTTTTCACCAAAAGCTACTATAGACATGTTAAATGGTAGTAAAAGTTCTTAGTGTTCCATCCGGATATCAAAACTTTGCATGATTTTCGTCGACTTCACTTCGAACCCAATTAGTATCTGTTTCAGTTGCTATCTGAAGAGTATCCGCTTTCTTGACCAGGCATGACTAAATGCTGTTTAACTTTTATGGTCAGCGATGTCAGAGCTAGCTTAAGCCAAGCGTGATTGGGACAAAAGTAATTGCGATGATCTGGCCATCTTTTTTATTTATGTTTCCAGAAATTAAAAAAAAATTAGATCTTATGAATTCACGGAGTTGAAATATTATGCTGGGAGTTCCTATGCGTAGTGCTGCGGCTACAGTAACCTTGAGGTAAACTTCACGTTTTATATTTGTTTTGTTGAGCGTGTGCACAAAAGACAAAAAAGATCAGTCTGAAGTTGCTATTTGAAAATTCTTATTGGTTTAATTTTTTAAGCTCATAGTCAACTTCTGACAGTATCACATGACGCAGTCAACAGGATTCCTGTCTCAATACATTAGAACTCACATGAGGAGTCCTGTTTTCAGGACTACGACGAACTCCGATCCACACTGGAACTTTAAAATTTGTTTTGACCAGTTTAAAATGGCAGTGACTGTGAAAAAGAACGTGAATCCAGAAAAACTATTGGAGGAGACAAAACCAGTCTTGGAAGAGCCAGTTCCGAGACCATAAATTCCTCCAACGAATGAAGACGCTTTAGCACTCACTGAACGAGAAGCAACAGACAAATTGGCGAGGGACAAAGTCCTGCTCGAGAAGGAGAGAGAAGAGAAAGAGGGCCTAAGGTCGGTCGGTCATAACGAGTAATTCAAGGAAGTCCGAAACGCCTGGCATTGCGGTTTTACTTAGCACTGGGTACTGAAGGACATAAGATTTAACCGAAAAAACCCACATGTGGAAGTTTCCAAATTAGAGCTTAAAGAGATGTATAAGGTTATATTGGCTAAAGCTTCCTTTGAAAAAGCGCGAAACGTTACAAACGAAAAATATAACTTTGTAAAAGATTGGAAGAAACAGGAGAAACTCTGGAATCATGTCACGCAGCACTAACTGCACAAGCAGCAAGGGTAGAATTGGAAACTCTTGAAGACAAACTAGTACAAGACTTTTTCATTTCGAAGATGAGAAACACTGTACTACAAGATAGACTAACATTCAAAACATTTTAGCCCGACGAAGTACTGAAAACAGTTCTGAAGTTCGAGCAGAGTAAGCAAACTACACAAGCGTTTTACAGGTCAAATGCTACTACTGCGAGTGCAGGTCATTTCGCGGGGCCACCGATTAAGATAAAACAAGATCACAATGACAAAAAACAACAAATAGAACCAAAATTACAGAGGACCGAATAGAAATAGGTACCAATCCGTTCTAAGAGAGCTTGTTAAAATTGATAAGATAAAATTGATAAAAAGAAAAAATGAAAATTTTTGATATTTTTTGTCATTTATTCAAGCAAAATTTTTTTAGTTTGCTTTAAAGTGCAGTCGGTACAGTCTGGTATACCAGTCGTCTTGTCTTTCTTTCTTCCGTGTAATTTGTCAGGTTTCGAGAAAGTAAATTTATCCCATCCATAGTAGTGCTGTACATTCAGTTTGAGTTTTTGTGCGTTCAATTCCGTTGATAAATCATTAATTATTATTCATTGCTCATTGTCCCAATTTGATTTCAGCAGTTCAGTTTAATATTGAATATTTATTTGGGAAGTTGACCAGGAGTTTATGAGCACTTTCAAAAAATCTGAGTTGCTGAAAGTTCAGACACTGAGCACGGTGTCGGAGTTCTCGCCTCCCGCGTGTTCTGTCGTGTTTACTTATCCAAGTGATCACTCATGTGACAGAGAGTACAACTGGCCATCAAGCAGCACCCCACGACACAGTCCTCACGGCCACTACCTGAGGTATTTTTCTGAGCTCGCATTCGGTACCGGCGATTAAAGCATTCGCCAGCACGATAGAAACAGCTCCTTCGATCAGAACACACACGCAGATCATTGGCTGCAACAAGCTTTTTTCCAGTTTCTTCCCCTCCCTTCCCCCTGATAGTCTTCCATAAATCAACCAAAACAAATCTGGTCGACCAAAAAATGCTCCTCTTCAAAAAGGTTATATCAAATTGTTAAGTATAATTATAATAACAACCACCAAATGGCTGTTTTTCCGAGTCAGAGCGCGAGGGGGTCGAGGATCTTGGTTTTTTGCCACCTGGACTGAATCAAAAACTATCATATTCACAGCCCGTATGAAACTGCCTATCCTTAACGGGATTCGAACTCATATCTACTGCGGTCCATTCAGATGCTTTGAGCTCTGGGTTATTAGTGCTACACAATTGCTCACATCTTCCAATTACATTGGATTGGAGAAGAGGGATTTTGAATAGTTCAAGACATGTTTAGAAGAGGTCGGAAATAGGCAAAAATTTGGATGCTCACTCTTAGCGGAGGAACCATGCCAGACTGCGTCACAGCACTGCACATTGTGACTTACACGCCACAGACTTAAGTAACTCTCCAATGCTAATGTATGGGGTATATATATGTGATACCTAAAAAAATGCCCTTGCACTAGGCCCGAGATAACGCCCCGGAGGGGCTTGTAACGCTATCGTTCGGATTTTCACTTTACATAAATTAGCAGCTGCAATTGGGTGTCAATCACCGGAGAAATCGACCCCAGCAAATGTCTTGACACAAGTACTGCAAAAAGCGAGAAAAATGGCTGACAGCGATAGTAGGAGACTGACCAAATGTTGCAGTTTGAATCCTAAAGCAAAACTTTTCATCACGTGTTGCAAAACCTCGTTGTTATTCTGAAACTTTTCTTTGCGATAAGAAATTGAATTTTTTGCCTTTACCTGAGAAATTTAAAACAAAATGAAAATATCTGACTTGATCGCGTGGCGTAGGTTTGTAAAAAAAATGGCTGATTAAAAAACCAAAATTAGTCTGAAGAAAAAATACCTTACAAGCACAAATATTCCGTCACTGTCTTCGAAAAGCGGAGCAATAAGATTTTTTAAAGTTTTCAACTTGTAATCATTACCTGTATCTGCAACGTATTTCTTGAACGTTTTGAACTTTTTTTACACAGTTATGTTACAGTGAGACAAATCCCAAAACATCCGCTTTCAGCAAACTTTGCATTTGCTTAAACAAAGAGGTACAATAAGATCTACAACCGGCACAAAAAACCCTAGTGATTCTATGATATTCTTTATTATGCCTGCGTTTTAGATTTGAAAAGTTATTTATTGGAAAAAGTTAGTAACATTCGGATTACATAATAAAAAAAGTCGCAGCTGTACGAAGATTCTGTAGTTCTTTTCAGTATATCATAATGACGACTACCGATCTCACCAAACTCATTATCCTTTAATTGTTCTCCTTTTTTTCCAAAGTTTGTGATGTTAGTTTGCTTCTGTTCAAGCTAATTTCAGCGATCGAGTCTTCATTGTCAACAAAATTTATACCCGAATAAAGAGATAACAAGTACCTGGTTTTCAATGCACCAACATATTTTACGTGAAATAAAAAAAGAACAGTGCTATTCCTAAATTTTGAAATAAATTAACATAAATTGTTCAACATTTATAAGCAAGGTAGAAAGTCAATTTTTGTCGGCAAAACTAGTTTTTTTTTACACAAAGACCTGATTTAAGAGAAATTGGCTAGGGTTTTTCTTGATTGAAGAATTATGCTTTTTTTGTCGTGGAAAAAATTACAAGTGCGAAAAGTTGCTGTTGGTGAATCAAGCCCTCTTTAGTAACCAAAGAAACAGGTTATTGACCTTTTAGAAATCGGAGAAAGTAAATTGATAAATTTTAGTCCAGCAACAAAAGAACTGATAAATTTTACGTTCGAGTTTTAATTTTGCCGAGGATTGAAATTTGGACACACCATAACAGGCTTTAACGTTCCAGCTGACTTCTCTTTCTAGTGTAACTAATAGATTTTCTGATATAGTACTCACAATCACAGCCAAATTTTGTAAACGGCTGAGTGCTAGACAATTAATTAGCATTGATTTTATATTATATTGTACAATTTCCCGGAGTCTGTCGTGATTTTGATATCCTGTGCATGTGCCATTTTTTTCAATGAGCTTTTGACCTGATTTTGGTATGTTAATTTGTTGTCAAAGAAGACGCCTAAATATTTAACTTCATTAACATAGTTTATATTTCGATCACCAACTTGAATTATTTCTTGTTTTTTAATTGTTACCAAAAACCGAAATTTCAATTTTATCTTGATTGATTTTCAAACAAATATGATTAAAATTGTTCAACAAAGTAGTGATTTTATTTTTCAAATGATTTTTGCATCGGTTTTTATTTTGTACGTTACTCAGCAGTATTGTATCATCTGCATAATGTATGGTATCAATATTTACCAGTTTGTAAATATCATTGACATTTAAATCCTTCGAAAGAGGTCATAGAACTGTACTTTGAGGAACTCCTCTTGCGACCAGGCACCAATCAGATTCTCTGCTATTCAACATGACTTTGTGATGTCTGGTGGTCGGATAACTCTTAATAAGGCTTGTGGCAATTGAAATGAGGTCCAAGCATACAAAAATTTTAGAAAAAATATTGTGTCGAACGCTTTAGATAAATCAAGAAGACGACTCGCAACCAGCCTTTTTATTGAGTTGGGGGCTTTTAACATTAGAGCATTTATTGTAGAAAACTACCTTCGAAACCCAAGTTAATAATCACTCATCAAATGAAATTTATCGCAGTACTAGAAACAACTGTTGTTGAAGAATTTTTGCCATTGCAAGAGTTTTAGTCATAAGTCTGTAATTTGTTGCATCTTCATATCTTCGGAATCGCCTTTTATGAACAATTGTGTTGTGTTAGTCAATTTCATTCTATCCGGAAAAATTTTGAGAACAAGGTATTTAGTAACTAATTGTATGTCTAAAGTTTCTTTTTTGGTGGCCGCATCATGTAAGGCCCGATCTTGTAGTATAGCACTACCCAAAGGTTTCTTTATTTTCAAAGCAAGAAGAAGTATTAGTAGTTCATGCCTGGTATCAAACCTGAAAGAGATAAATTTTCCTTGATGATATGTTTGAGCCTTAAAAAAATCGAACAATTAGTTTCAAATAAAATTCCCTTGGCTTACTGAATTCAAAATTAAGCAAAAATTTTTTTTTCTATCAACTTAAACATTGCCAAACTATTTTCTTATCGGTGGATGATCCAGAGAAGTTTTTGCTGCTCTCCATTCCTTCATAAAAATTTATTTTGTTCTTTATGATGACGCTGTTTTGATAGGTTGGTTGTAAAACTGATCATAATCATTCCTTGGACACTAGAAGTTTTAAATCCGTGAATTATTTCAAAATTTATAATCTAATTTCTTCTGTTTCACGTTCAAACTGCGTTTAATTTTTTGATACATATTATTTAGCAAGTGAAAAAACCAATTTTTCTTTTCATTCCTGTTTTTTTATCGGAGCATGCTTCAAAATAGCTTTTTGGAAGTATCCCCAAAAGCTGTCAACATACTGTCAGGATCAGTTTGCATTTAAAAAATGACCAACCTGATGATTTTACCAAGTTTCTGAGTTCGTCATTCTTTTTTGATGAAGGTGAATTGCATTACGGGTAGAAAAGCAAGCAAGGAGACCAATTTTCATCGGGCAGTCAAACCCGATGGTATCTATTATTATCTAAAATCGTGTCATAGGTAAAATAATCAATAAGTGGAGTACCAGCAGGTCTTTTTGGTGTGAAACTGTTGCTTATTGATAGACCGCTTGATCATAGTATCGACATATTTTTGTTTTTGATCTCTCTTCACATATTTCATAATATAGTTGCCCATCAAAATTATCTTATTGTTGGCTATGGCTGCTTTATCAAAAGCTTTTGCAAGTTTTTCAAGGAAGTCAGGACAAAGACTTTTTAGGACAGTAAGATAGGTCTGACATCGTTCAACTTGATTATCGATTCACAAACTTTCAAACCGAGAAAAATAATGAAATTACGCTTCAACCGTGTTTTTTTGGCAGTAAGAAAGCAGTCCTTCCCCTTTTTGTTTCGTTATTCGAGCCCGTATCACAACTGAAAGCTTGCGAAAATTCTTTTCTTGGTTTGTATGCGCCACAGTTGTCTTCAAATGTTAACAATGTTCACTAAATGCATAAAGACAGATGCTACTTATGCCGTTTACCAGTTTGTTAAAATGAAGACATTTTTTATTGAGACTTTGGAAGTTTTTACGGAAAAATCTCAAGTTTGATTGAAAATTTAAAAGTTTTTTTTTCAAATTTGTCGTATGAAATCGTTGGACCTGGGCTTAGTTCAACATCACCGGAGGAAGTTACTGAAATTTCGATTACATTGGTTACTAAATCTAAAGCAAAAATTAAAACAAAATATATTCAAGCTAAATTTATGTTTTTTTTTCAAGTTTCTTCTTCCTCAGAGAATAAGTAACCTTAAAATGATTGTGATTGGGCAACAGTGGCCTGGGAGTGAAAAAAACTACTATAAGGTAAAATAGCAAAAAGGTGCTCAATAGGACAAATAAAAATAAATTACTTCGACGCGTTTTAACATGAAATTACAGTATAACTTAATATCTTTTTTGAACTATCGACTGTTTACAGAGTTTAAAAAACAAAAAAATTGTCACCTTAAAAAAAACGGAGATGTATAATTGTGCGAACGCAAGTTATAGGGTTAATACTAGCGCTGTTGATATCCGTGCTGTCTGAACTGCACCTCAGTGTCGATACTAGCATCAGACTGGGTGATACCAAAAGAAAAATTCATTAAATGCCCCATCTGGGCTTCTCTAAGGTATCGAATACCTATTTTGTAGTTCAGGTGCAAGTTATTTTGATAGACTACATTATAATGCACAATTTTTGGATACAGTTTGGGTGTGTCTTTGATCAGCGCATATTATTTTAGCTCCTGTACTTTGTCATAATTCTTAAATTTCTCATCCAGAATTCATCAGTTTTTGTTTTTTGATTTAAATATGGGTATAATTTTGAAAAAAATATATTTCAATTTCGCAAACTACATTGAGATCAGGTTAAAACCTATCAAAACACTTATCTACAAGAGCAGTAAACTCATCAAAAATCTCCACTGCAGATTTGTCATGTTTGGCCACATTGTTTGTAACATCTCGCAAATTTGCAGTTTTCAATTTTTTGAGCTCTTATATCCAAAACTTCCGGCTTTGTGTTGGTCGTAAAACCCCAGTATATATGAATTGCTCAGTCCAAGAATAGTTTTGTTGGTTGTTAATTTCGCAACAATGTTATTTTCTGAAACCAGGTTATACTGGTCACTACTAAACGGGACTGTATATAAAACTAAAACTATAGAAATTTGAGTTCTACCAATTCGGCTGCAGCATTTTATTGAACATTGCAATCCAATACAATTTTTTATGGCGTTGAAAGTATCGCGTGAAACCTTTATGCTTAGTGAGTTATCACGCCCTCAATTTCATCCTAAATAGATTTCAGGAAGTCTGAATGATCATAATAATTGCATCAAACAACTCAAAAACTTGATTTTTTTTTCTGATAATGACAATATAATGAAGAAAAAACAAACTAAAATTGAAAGTTATAGTTTCATGAAAATTTGAACTCGAAATTTTTGTGGTCTGGTTTTGATTTGATCAGTCTTTTTGATTATGATCTTACAGAGAGTATAGCGTATAAATTATAGATCAGCAAAATAAAATGGCTGTTTTTTCTCGAAATGGTTGCGATTCATGGAAACCATGACATTTTAATTTAACCTATCTGCAATACAATTGTTGCATTTTATAACTACGATTTTTGCTAAAAGTTGCCACAAAATTGGACGAAATTAGTTGTGCAGAAAAATTTTTGTTCCGACCCAGAGAGATGCTAAGGAACGTTGTCTTTGGCTGCGTTTTTGAGGTTTTAATTTTAATTATGATTTCAGTTACCCAAACAATCATCAGAATGGGTCGATTGAAATATTGTAATGTAGCTCTCTAAATATTTTGAACGAAATTTAAAAATACTCAGTGTGGAGAAAAAAATAGTTTCGATTGAAATTTTTTTGTATGATTTGGAGCGTTTAAATTCAGCTGGTTATCTTGGTTAGATGACAATCGGTTGTTTCAGCCGTTGAAATCTTTGCTTTACATCAGGAAAACAAAATTTCGTACAAATTTTTGGGGTTTTCTTGAAAAAATTGACGATAGATCTTTTTTGTTAATGTTTGTTAACTTTTTCATCGCTGAAGGCAACTTTGGTCGTGTTTCAATCATTTGATAAATTTTCAAGCTTCTGTTTTCCGTCTTTTCCCAACAGGCATAAAAAAACGGCAAAAAGCCTAAAAAAAATTATTTAAATTTTTTTTTAAATTTTGTTATTAGTAATAAAAACTGGCTGTTCTTATATTACTTCTGTGTCTGAATTCAGTTCAAATTGGCTGAACATTAATTACCTTTTCAACTGGGTGAACTTAGCTGAAATTTTTATCAAAGAACCGGCTATTTATGCGTAGGTTGAGAATTGCAGAATTTTTGAGCAAGCATTGAACTGGAAAATTTATCAAAATGACTTATAAATGATCAAATAATAACAGACACAAACTTTTTCTTTTAATCAAAACCGATTGATTAAGCTTGAACCGTTTTTGTCAAAAGGGAACGTTTTTTTTTTCAAATCTAAATTTTTTTTTGATTATCATGAAAGTTGACATTTTGGTTCGTTACCCAATTAAAAGCAAATAAATAGATACAAATTTAAAAAGCCAATGGTCACTACTTAAAATTGTTGTTATTATCGGATGAAGCGACGGTAGACGAGCACATTTTTTGTTCCGACTTTCGATACGAAAGTAACGGAATATTTGTGCTCGGGGTGGGTTTTTTTTTCTTCAGACAAATTTCGACTTTTTAACTAGCCATTTTTGACGGAATTTTTTTATATCATTCAAAAGGTATTGTTGTCCTGAGCTCAAATTTGAAAAGATATTTCACCTGTGATCATTTTTTTTTGAAAGTTATGGGGGTTTAAAGATTGCCATTTTGGCCAATTTGGGACAATTAACGCGCGATATATTTCGCGCTATTAACGCGTAAGCGGAGAGTTAATCCGTCTTAAATTCATTCCAAATTGGTTGAAAGAAGCTTATTTGCCATAATTGATTTGTTACAAGTAGCGAAATCTATCTTTTTGTACTTTAAATGGCGTGTGGGGGGATGATTTTCATAAAAAATTTCAAAAAAAAAAAAAATTATTTTTATTTTATTACATTTAATTTTTTAATGTTATTACTGCTCGATAAAACCTTAAAAGGCAGTCGGAACATTCAGGGCTTCGCCCTGACACGAGCAGTCTTGTTATTATTAATGACAAGTTTGTTCCTTCGAAATTCGAAGAAAAGGACACAAACTTATGCTTGGTTGATCTTTTTTTTTCTTCAAAAAAGCAATTCGATTTTATAACTAAACGTTTTTGAATGAATTTTTTGATACACGTCTGAACGTATTGTTGTCTTCATTTAGCTCATATTGAAAAAGTTCAAATTTTATTCTTTTCTTTAAAAATGTGCTTAGAAAAATGCTACTTTGCTCATTTTGAGAGCAAAAAACGCGTTATATTGCGTTCTCATGACACGCGTAAGCGGCAGATTTAATCGTTTCGAACTCAATTTGGTAAAAATGTTCATTTGATTTAGTTTGAAGCAGATATATGTCTTGAGCTTTAAGGTACAGTCAGAACATTCACGACTTAGCCCTGCTATGCGAGCACTGATGTTAGAATGATAATAGACGCTAAAAACAGCTCTTCAAATTTATGTAAGAAGAAAAATAGAGTGAATACAAATCTTAAAACAAAATGTATTCATATTTTGCAAATTGATTAGTATATTCAGGGTTTGCCTCTTCTGTTATACGAGCAGGCCAGTTTTCTTTTTCGGCTGTTGTCACACATATAAATGAAATTACAGGAGGTCTGCAAAAAATTTTATCGGCAAACAAATCCGCTTTTGAATGATTACAAAATACATGAAAGTATTTGTACTACGTGAAGTTTAGCTTGTCTCAGCATTAAATTCTAATTTTTGACTTTTGTTTTCCCCAGCAATTTCGTTTTCAAAACTACCAGACTAAAAAGAAAACAAAAAAATTTTAAAAAAAAACAAGACTACTTGTATTTTATGGCAAAACACTGATTTTTGCCGGCTACGCGTCAACCGGTATCAAAATTTTCTATACCAAATATGGTGATGATGATCGAATGTTGGAAAGTTAAATTCTTTTAATTGGAATTGAAATTTCAAAAATCTCAAATAAATTGCTAAAATTATATGTTAAATTATTAAATCCAGGCCATCAAAATTAGAATTGACCCAGTACAAAACAAGCAGACAGGTGATTGTTGCAAACTTGTCATATTAAGAACGCATTCAATAATACATAATACCCAGTTTATTCAGAATGTTTCTTTTTGATTGAAAACTTTCCATCAATCAGTCCGTCCATCATGAAGCTGACCACCATCAAACACCAAATGGATATTATCTTGAGCTGTACCAAATTAATGCGACTGACTAGCATGACCCATGTCAATGTGGAATTATTTTGTAGAGAGGGATATTTCACGCATTTCGAGGCCAAACTGTGCACTGGATAGGCTCACAATTTAGTGTGTGTAGGTCTCTGGAAGTCAGAGACAAGTGATTAAGCATGTTAAAATTTTGTCGGAATGATCAAAGAAAACGAAAGAACAAAAAGAACAAAGAGAGCGTCCTTGCTGCGGAATCCGCTTACAAATCAATCACAAAATACATAGTTTGCCCGTCTAATGCCACTTACAAAAAAAATTCATTTGCTTTTTCAGCATTATAATTAAAACCTTTAAAGTGCGCAAAAATTAGTCCAGAACATGACTAAATTTCCAGAGTTCAACAAAAATAATGGACGGTAAAATTTCTTTTTCATTTTTGAATTCAGGGCGTCAATATTTTTGAAGAAGTATAACTTTTTCACATCTTTCATTTGGATCGCCAAAGATTGACTGAAAAACTACCCCAAGCTTAAATAGTCCATGTCGGAACAAAAAGCTAACCTGTAAACAAAACTGCACTACCTTTACTTGCTTAAGTGACTGCCTCGAAGTAAAAAAAAATCGTGACAGATAAAGAAGAAAAAGAAAACTTTGAACCAGTTTTCACTCGACCTTGAATGTTTTTTCGACGTAGTTATTATTCCGGCTTTCGAGGAAATTGTTGGAACATACGTGCTCGGTGTTGTTTTTTCTCCACACAGATTTCAACTTTCTAACCAGCCATTTTCGTCAAAACTTTCTATATCATCCAACAAAGTTTTGGTGTCTTGAGCTCAAAGTTAAAAACATCATCCACCCCCATCCTTTTTGTACAGATATAGGGTTTCAAAGATTGCCAATTTGGCTAATTTGGGAGAATTAACGTGCTATTGACGCGTAAGTGATAAAAATTCCCCTTAGAAATTGTTTTAAATTGAATTGAGGCTGGCTATTTAGTCTATTTATTAAGTTGAATTTCAGAAGTTTTTTTAGAAATTTGATCAATTTTTTAAATTGAACAATGTTTTATAGAGCTTCAAAGCTGATCGGAAGGTTCAAGGCTTTCCCCTGATACGAGCAATCTTGTTGATCCAACTTTCAAAAAAAGTGAGGAATATATACAGATCAATTTTTCAAAGGTTGACTGCGTATGGGTATCGATCCGCAAATTTTTGGACTGCCAAGCGATTATGCTTGCTGTGCACTAAATGGGGACGGCATCGCTGCTCGAATACTAATTATCCGCACTCATTATTGTTCCAAATTGGTTCGAGATCAGATAAGGGGCAGTTGGAGCATTCAGTGCTTTGCCCAGAAATACGAGCAGTTTTGTTTAAACTTGTAGGTGGATACGAGTAGCATCCCTGCTTTTCTAGTTTCGAATGTTATTTTTTAAATTTGCTTGTGGATACGGAAAGCATCCCTGCTTTTCCCTAGTAGATTCCTTTTGTTAGCTCATTAAAGGCATCAACTGACCAAAAAACTTTTGTTTGAATTAAAATTCACTAAAGAGACGCGTTTTCATTTACAAACTAAATATAAAAGATTTTGATATGTATCATCATCATGAGTAATAATTAAATCATTTTTATCGTCACAGGTACCAATTTCAATATCAACATCAACATCAAAATAAGAGCAAAATATTTTATTGCAGTTTCGCACTTCAGTTAGGTCTCCTCCGTTTTATGTTTGTTTCAAAATAACATGCTTCGAATTTGGTTCTCTTTTACCTGAAAGCAGATTAAAATTTAGTTTGGCATCGATGTCCTGTGGTTGCTAACATTTCAAACATAAGCTGGAAGAGAGTTGACATAAATTGGATGTACTAATTATTTTAAAAAAGAAAAACTAAGTTTTTAAGAGATACTTACAAGCAAAAGCTTGTTTTTCGGACAAAATAATTACAGGTAAAAAAAAACATGTTTGCAAAATATATTCAGAAACGGTCAGATTGCTCTGTTTAGTCGGTTCTGTCTCTCCCTTTGTCCGAACATATTACGTTAACTGAGGAATTTTTCGAATCAAGTCTGTCCAGGGTCGAGATGCGCAACTTATGTCGCGGGCGCATAAGATTGCACGAAGAGGAGTGTGAGCGGCGGAAAATTGAAATTTGAGTCGCGAATGTCGACCCGTACCAAGCATAGGCTGCTTTTCTAGATATAAATGCTATAAAGATTATTTACCCAAGATTTCTCGTATTTTTGTACAGAAATGATCTTTTTCTTTTATTAGCTTAGAAATTAGAAATAAACTATTTCTATTCTTTTCTGAAAAAAAAAAATTCTAAAAATTCTGATACCTGTCTTGTTTTTTGATAACTACGATTGAAATGAGTAACGTTAGATATATAAAAATTAAGAACGTTTCAGTTGTTATTTAATTAACTTGGGTGCTACAAAAAAACTGGAGTAGATCTCGCAATGAGCTAAAATTGATTTTTTTTACGAATGTGGTACCCCTCACCACTCAGGGTCCACAGAAAAGAGCCAAAAGGTGGGGTGATACAAAAGAGCCATTCATTCCAGTAAACATTATGAGTAGATAAAAAAAAACAGAATATCTTAGAATCTCCTGTAATAATCAAATTTTTTGATGAAATAAAATTTCTGTTGGTGGATTAGGTTTAACTAATCATTTACTTTGTTTTGATATACATGACGCCACCTGAAATAGATTGGTTGCAGGTACCCGCAAGTTTTTTACCACAGAGAAGACTGTGGAAAAGTTTAAAAAGCAACCTATACCGTTTCCCCCAGTTGTATAGAATTGAATTACAGTGATTAGAAAAACTCTTCTTTGTGGTCGATGCACATGCTGACAACCTGCAACCAATCAAACCCAAATAATATGAAATAAGTTTCTTTGAGAGATGACTGACTGTTGTGTTACTTCAGGTAATGTTTAAATTACGATAGAATTCCCTTCATCCGGCACACAAAGTTAAAAAGAAAAAAATGCAGAGCCCTTGAAGTTGAAAAGAAGAAGCAGTGCACTTGAAGTTGAAATGGAGAAAAACAGAGCACTTGAAGTTGAAAAGGAGAAAAAAAGGGTACTTGAAATTGAAATGGCTTAAGTATATTGTAGTATTGCGAAATACTACACACACACAAAAGACCATTGTCTTAATTGTTTATTTAACGACCCAATTCTAAATGGGTCGTTATTTAAATGGGTCGTTATTTAACGTCCACAGGCTTACCATGGGGTCCCCTTTTATAGGTAAAAGGGACTAGAAAAAACCGGGGGGGTAAATAGTATATAATATAGCATATTTAAAGGGTATTTTGTGTTTATTGTTGTTCATGCGATAGTATGGTTAAAAGCGCAAATTGGGGAAGTACCCAGACCCAAAGTATGGCAAGCTATCAACATCTTACTGATTGCCATCAAGGTATCACTATTTGTACAAGATGCCTCCCTAATACTGCACAATTTTGTCCCTTATGCCACATCCCTTGTGATTTTTCCGACCCCTGGAATTAATTCTCCTTACTATCCGATATCATTATACAATTCCTCTCCACTTATACATTTGGTAAGACCTCAACCCTTCAGTAATTAGCTCACAATTTATATATCTTTATAA
This sequence comes from Symsagittifera roscoffensis, assembly GCF_963678635.1. Lineage (NCBI taxonomy): Eukaryota > Metazoa > Xenacoelomorpha > Acoela > Convolutidae > Symsagittifera > Symsagittifera roscoffensis. The sequence continues at coordinate 26,785,850 of NC_087064.1, forward strand.
ACAACAGTAAACACAAAATACCCTTTAAATATGCTATATTATATACTACTTACCCCCCCCCCCCCTCCCCCCGGTTTTTTCTAGTCCCTTTTACCTATAAAAGGGGACCCCATGGTAAGCCTGTGGATGACCCCAGGTGGACATACATTTAAGATTAGGGGTTAATTAATGCCCAAATTTCCATTTTTTGCTTTAACTACATAAGTTTAATATCTGAGCTTAACTCAGTGTTGTGAAGTGCTTTATTCCTGTGGTTAATAAACACCATGATCGTTTTTCTTCATTTGTTTTCCGTGGTGGGTTTGTGTGAAACCACAAGATTATATTTTCCACCTTTTATATATATACAATTTTACACTTTGTCCTTCATTGTTCAAACATTTGATAATTAGCCTTAATATCCGAATGTAATTCGGGATTTTGAATATTTGGTCATTTTATATTGATGTTTAGCAAAATGAAATACGACCCGATTTTAAACTGGAACTGCAGAAATGCAGACCCTGCACCAGAGGAATTTAAAAGAAAGTTGCCTCTCAGAAAGAAACAACGGAAACCGGTAGCAGTTCAATCTTTGTCAATGGACGATGGGTTAAATAAGAACCCTCGCAACTTTCCCAGTTTAACCCAAAGATTGGAGCTGCAGAAGTGCAGAGAAACCAAATTGGATACGGAAAATCCAAAATATATAACGAGTTTAAAGTACTCAATAAACGAAAATTATAACAGATGGAAACTGCCATCGTTCATTGAAGTCGTCAACTGTCAACTCAACGACAATGGATAAGGCGATGATGCCTATCGACTTCATAACCCAGCCAGAAGTGGTTATAAAGAACGAAAACAACTTCTGGAAATTAAAGAAGAGGGAGGAACACGGCTACATCCTCAAGGCAGGAGGCACGCAAGTCACCATCCCGTTCGAGGAAATAACTGCTTTTCCGAACCATGTAAAAAACAGACAGGAAGAACAGGACGACATTCAACAACTTACGGACGGAATGAGCAGACTACGAATCAAGAACAAGATCAAAAAGAAGAAAATCGTGAAGTTGCAACAAAAACTCGAGGCTTCACAAAGGAAGATAGCGATCCTCAGATCATACAACGTGGAGCTAGAAGCCGGAAGGAAGCTCTAGATAAAACCTAACTTATCTTTATAACTTTTTCGTTTGATGTTCTCTTTAAATTTTATAACTATAGTATTTAACCATTAAAGTGTTTAAATTTTCACCATGGTAACTGTAAGAATCGAACAGCTTAATTTTCTAAAAAAAGGGGTGAGTTGTAGTATTGCGAAATACTACACACACACAAAAGACCATTGGCTTAATTGTTTATTTAACGACCCAATTCTAAATTGGAGCGTGCCATTTAAATTAAAGCCTCTTTTCACTAAATCAGATATTGACTGATTTACTCTTATTTGGACTATAAAATCTTGTTTTGAAAATCCACTCCTTTTTAAATACTTGTCCAATTTTTCTCATTTTTTCATGCTCAATATTTAAAAAGGGCGGCGATTATTAATACGTCCCTTTTAACTTAACTTGAAACAAACTGGATAAATATTTAGCAGTCTTGCCGGCTGCACTACAATTCTCCTTGCTTTGATTTAGCATAGATGCACCTGCAATATGATGCATCAGAGAAAGTAATATGAATTTTTAATCAGACAAACTGAAGGCTGCGGTTTTCTTCAATGAAGACTAATAAGTTGAAGATAATTGATTTGAAAAAAATCAAATAAAAAATAGTTGAAAATTCCCTTATAAGAAAGGGAGAACAAAGGAGCAGGTGAAACCTTAATAATTAAAGATTGAATCAGCCGCCGGTTTATGCTTACGAGCAAAAGGACTGGCCTGAAATCTTCAGTGTTTCATTTTGCTCAGTAAGCAGCAAGTCAGTTCTCTTCAGTCAGATCTTTTAAAAATAAATAATTTTTCTTTTCTGCCCTAACACTAAAATTAATCTAGCACTTTTCACTTATAAAAAGAGAATAAATTCTCATTTTAAGTTTGAAAAATTATAAATCGAGATACTCGAGATACGCACACCCGAGGAAGTCTGGACTACAAGTACCCAAAGGACTACGGCAAGACGATTCAGATGACCCAACCAGAAGTGCTGACTTGGACAAAATCAAGGGCAACCATACATACTAATCAGCCACCGACCTTAGTAAGACGATAAAATTTTGATGAACAAAATAAGATTAGCTCAACCTCCCCTCATAGGTATATTTCTTTAAGCTGTTCGATTCATTTATATAATCTAATAACCCAGTGCTTTGTATCTAACCAACTAATTAATTCATACCTTTTCTAACTATTGTTTCTACTCTACTTTTTGTCAAGACAATTTGACGATCTAAGGTGAGACTTATAATTTAGGATAAAATTACTAAGCATTCAACCAGCAATGATCGCTTAGTAAAATATTCTTAAACTTTTGTGTTTGATCTTTAATTTAAGTTCGTTCAACAATTGTACTCGTGTCGATTTGCGTGTTCTTATTGAAAAAACGTAACCCGTATCGAGTTTGTTTTTAATCATATCTACTCGAATCATTACGATTGTTGTAAACTAAAGAGGAGGAATTAAAGACCCGTTATTTTGGCGAACCACTTGGCTGGTTTCAGCTACTTTTTTATACCCATTGATTTTCTCTTGTTTACACTAGCTGCAGCTTAGTGTTTTATTACGAACCTTTCTGCTAAAGTGAGGTCGATTCTATTTCTAAGTCATCGTATAAATGTACGCATATTACTTTCGACAGATGGATACCGTAAACATTATGAAACGCTACAAGTTAGTATGGTTCACACAAAAGTTTATTACAATTCAAAAAGTTTCATCGACAACGAATTACTTTATTGGCCTCTACTTAAATTATCTCTCATAAAAACGTTTTAGTCATGCTCGAGAGAAAATTGTATTTTTTTCACGCAAAAGTCAACAAGACTGCTCGTATCAGGGCGAAGCCCTGAATGTTCCGACTGCCTTTTAAGGTTTATGGAGCAGCAGTAAAAACATTAAAAAATGAAATGAAATGAAATTTTTTTTATTTGAATTTTTTAATGAAAATCATCCCCCCACACGCCATATAAAGTACAAAAAGAGAAATTTCGTTCCTTGTAACAAATCAATTATGGCAAATAAGCTTCGTTCAACCAATTTGGAACAATTTATAAGACGGATTAAATCTCCGCTTACGCGTTAATAGCTCGAATTATATCGCGCGTTAATTGTCCCAAATTGGTCAAAATGGCAATCTTTAAACCCTCATAACTTTACGAAAAATGATCACAGGTGAAATATCTTTTCAAATTTAAGCTCAGGACAAAAATACCTTTTGAGTGATATAAAAAATTTTTGTCAAAAATGGCTAGTTAAAAAGTCGAATTTTGTCTGAAGAAAAAAACCCACCCGCATCCAATTTTAGGCTTAAATAATCGATTATAACGGATTATTATGATGATTTTTTGACAATTATAATCGATTATAATTACCAAAATTAGGTCCTTAAGGGAATTATAATTGATTATAATCGTGATATTTTCCAAGAGATTATAATCTCTTATAATCGATTATAATTGATTATAGTTCTTACTAAAAACCCTTAAAATCAATTATAACCGATTATAATCGATTGTAATCTCTTATTTTGCCGGAATCTTCCTATTCTCGAATTGTATCTTATGGATTATTATTTTTGTGTCAATAAAAAAATCTCTAAAAGAGAGATCTTTTGAACACTTTGGTTCGTCTGAACACAAAGTTTTACCACGAAACAAAAGTTTCACGGAGATCCTTTCATATGACTGGAAAGGTTCTCGCGGTAGATGAAAGATAATTTTTCCGAATCAATCATGAAACTAAATCAATTTGTTGATGTTTTGGTGTTTATAAAAGCTTAAAATATGCATCACAAACAACTCTAATGGGGAAGAAATGGAAAAAAAACTTTTAAATATGAATTAATTGGAAAATTTTGAAAAATTTTCTCTCATTTTTCATAGGAACCAACATCCACAAAAAGCATAAAATATAAGCAATTTAGATGCAACTTCGAAGACAAAAATGGACAAACAAAAGGGATTATAATCAATTTTAATCGATTATAATGGATTTTTGTGCAAAACTATCGAAATAGAATTTTGAATAAAAATAATGGATTATAATCAATTATAATCGATTATAATTGTATCGAAAAATAGACGAATAAATAATCAATTATAATGGATTGTAATTAATTATATTTTGATTTGAAAAAAAAAAGAGATTATAATCGATTATTAATTGATTAAAATCGATTGTTTCTCAATTTTAGTGAGACTGGTACTAAAATCGTAATATAATCGATTATTAACGCTTGAAACTGGATGCGGGCACCCCGAGCACAAATATTCTGTTACTTTCGTATCGAAAGTCGGAACAATAAGCGCTTGCGTTATCTATAACAGTAAAGCAAAGATAAACATATAACCATTTAACTAGATTTGTTGATTAGCACATATTATGTGGACCAGATGTAGCACAATGTGATTTTAGATTTCAAAATAGACTGGTTGAGCTTAAGTCGTCACCGTGTGAGCTTATTATTTCGCAACTATTTCGAAGCCCACTAGGAAAAAAGAGTTCAACCTGGACCTAAACTGAAATTAGATAAGAAATAAGTTTTTTCTGATTAGAAATAGCTTAGGCTTAGGAAGTTTTTGACCATTAATTGGATTAGAACTAAAGAATTTCTAGAAAATCTATACTTTATTTGAGCATCTCGCAAGGAATTCCTGACCAGAATTCGAGATCGGAAATTAAATTTTTCTTGGCAGAATTAAAGAATTTCTTAGGTATGAGGTAATAAGCAGATGCAAAAAAACAAATTAACCCAAGATTTAAGGTTATGTGTAAGTGTTTCAATGTACATTTAGCTAGACCAGCACATTTACTGATCATATACTGGACTGCCAAGAGAAGGCCTACGCATGTTCCCAACATCACCTATGAGTATTTTTAGGGGATAACGATAAATTGCAACCACAAAAGATAGTATGAAACAAACTTCTGGATTGACCATAGTTCGCTATGTTAACATAATTTTAAAACCTTTTCCAAAATTCGACCCCAAAGATGTTACACGAAAAATACTTTTTTATTTCAGAAAACTGTAAGATATATATAGATATATAGGGACTGATTGTTACTGTTGTTATTGCTTGACTATTGCTCGTCCTGCTTTGGGTGCACTGGTGGTGAGTCACCAGTAGTCCTGGTATCGGAGGTAGAGGAAGGATGCGAACTGGGTGAGACAGCAGAGGATGAACCCGACCCAGGCCAGCCACCCGGCCAGGTGCAATCTGAAGCTGCTGTAGTTTTTGTTGAAGTAGCTCTGGCACAAGGAACACGCTGTTGTCACCACTGCCAGTTGGATCAGCAACACACACACAAAGCCATACCTGCAACCAATGTTTCGGATAGGAAAAGTGTTGTTTTTTCATTATGCTACAACCATGCTGAAATCTAGATATCTTAACTAGGTTACGGTCTTGTGCCTTTTTAATTAGATTACCGTAAGGTGAAACTTCGTAATATTAAATTGAGCGGGGAACACTGATTCAAGCGCAGTATTCCTCTGGTGCCGGATGTAAGCGCGGCGGAGCGAAGTGGAGCAAGCGTATTCTACTTGCCAATGCCTTGTTACGAATTGTCACCCAACCTAATGCTAAGACCATACGCCACCACATGACTACGGCATATGATGGGTTTTCCGCGCGAATGTGATATAATGTAGAAAAATCCTAGAAGAATATCAAAAGAATAGCAAAAGAAAAGGAAAGAAAAAATTTCAGAAGAAAAATCTCCAGAATATATCAAAAAGCTTTCAACCTTCATTGGAACTATAAATAGAAGGTTCAAAAATATCTCATAGTGGTTAATTTTGGTGTGTAAAATATTGTTTTCTTTTCAGGCCCGGTTCACTACAATCTGATTCTGACTCAGGATCTGATAGAGATAGGAGCAGATTATGTTACACAAGTTTCTACTATGTTTTAGCTCAGATTACCCAGTTCCGTTTTCAGATTTAATACAAGTTTTTGTTCATTTTTCTGTCTTTTTCAAAAAAATGTTTATGTAAAAGTAAACTAACTAATTTTTACTTAGTTTCGCGAGTAGTTTTTATAGAAAACTAAACTAGCTAATATATACCTGGAACAAAACTTTCCGCATGAGCCTGTGAGGTTGCAGAGTTCCAAGAGGAAGAAGAGGAGGACGAGGGAGGAGGTGAGGATGGCCAGGATGACAAAGGAACGGGCAGCCTAAACAAACAAACAAAACAAGTTAATCGGTATCTGGTTTTGGGGGAGGGGGGTTCGATTCTCTAATCGATCAAAAGCTTTTCCCTTTGGTACATTCTAGGTTCTTTTTTGGCTAAATATCCCGCCCGCACCATAAAAGGCAATTTTTTAATTCAAAACCTTCCATAAAAAGTGCGTAAAAACCTCAATTGTTCGTTTGCATTTTTCAAGAGTAGCCTGCTTTGCTGCCAAGAAAAATTTTTGATAGTGTTTTGGGAGAGCTCGGGAAATCAGTTTGGTGGATCCAAAAAGACGTCGACAAAGTATTCAAAAATCTTTTAGAATGCACCCCATCGGGACGCTACCCTACAGATGTTGCCCTCAGCAGTTCAACCGCACGGCCGCCAAAATAGTTCCCTTTTTTGGTACCATTTTGGGACATTCTCTTTGTTCGAGGCACCCGTGTAGAACGTACTTCGCTACAATGGTTTTAGGAATGTTCAGACTGCCTTTTAAGGTTTATAGAGCAGTAAGAACATAAATGAAATAAATGGAATAAAATAAAATTATTTTTTTTTCTAAAATTTGAGATTGTTTGTGAAAATGATACCCCACACGCCATGTAAAGTACAAAAGGATAGATTTCGCTCCTTGTAACAAATCAATTATGGCAAATAAGCTTCTTTCAACCAATTTGGAACGATTTCTAACATGGATTAAATCTCCGCTTAATCTCCTCTAGAAGCGAAATTTATCACTTTGTACTTAAAATGGCGTGTGGGGGGATGATTTTTAAATTGATTTGTTTGTTTGTTGAGTTGATGCTGGCTGTCTTCTATTTACTCTCCAGGATTTCCTACTCGATGAGCAGTTCTGCTCTTTAGGATCTCCCTCCAGGCATAATATATTGCTTTTGGCGTTGTATATGTAGCTGGTAAAGTAATTCAAATTTCAAATTTCAAAATATCTCAAATTTTTTTTACAAAATTTTTTTCATTTTATTTTATTTTTACATTTAGTTTTTTCATGGTATTACTGCTTCATAGACTTTAAAAGGCAATCGGAACATTCAAGGCTTCGCCCTGATATGAGCAGTTTTGTTGGGGCCTTGGAAATTAGACGAAAAGCAATTAAGACGTGACCAACAAAAACGAACTTAGACGTCGATGCAAAATTGCAAAAATGGGAAATTAGACGTAATTGTATTGTTCGTGTCTGAAATTTGTTTACCGACTACAATTAACTTTCGTTCAGTTTTCTTATATGCAAATCAATTTTTCACATGCCGCAATTTTCCCATTCCGCATTTTTCTTATGCCTCAATTGTATAATTTATGCATTTCAAAAATGTTACATAATCTTCAAATTAACATTTTATAAATCAATTGAGATAAATATTTTGATATGCAATGTAATGTGATCATATATTATTTTTGTAATTATGAAAAGTTCTTTTAAGCAATACGTTTTGTTAGCCCTTTGCTTTCCGTCTAAAATGCTAGTTTTGCAAAAACAATGTAACGTCTAAATTCATCTTTGTTGGTCACGTCTAATTTGCTTATCGTCTAATTTCTTAACCCCCGGTCTTGTTAGACTTTCAAACTAGACCAATTGCTCGTTCTGACTGTAAACAGCTGCTGAGTTTACCAAAAATGCAAGCAACTACACAAAGAGATCGTTTGATGTAACAATTTCTGGCCTTCAATAAATTTATAGCTGATAATTAGAGGTAAAAACTGAAAGCTAAGTAAGTTTTTCTTGTAAAAACTGAACGTTCTTTACTTAGATAAAAAAAAGAGTTAATGGATTTGATTATGGATTTACATTTCCAACGCCAGTTGCACGTTCTAACTTTTCTTCAGCCAAACTTTCAATACAACTTTTAAAGGCTTCTCGCGAATGCGTTTCATGTTTTGCATGCAAAATCAAAAAAACTCTTTGGATAATTTTGACCTGTATATCCTTTTTTCGTGCAAACTGGTCCATAAAGTTACTATAAATGGGGGTTAAATGCGCCTATAAAAAACGTTTATAGTCAGACAAAAATGAGTTTTAACAAGTTTTTTTTCGATATGATTCATTTTTATACGATATGGTCTTCTGCCATGAGGCGGGTTTTCAAAAGACATCTTACATTGAGGTGTGCCTTCTCCTCTGGTCTGGCTCTGTTGACTGGGTTGTATCTCTCACAGTTGGTCTCCCCGTCGGTCTTGATGCAGTTCTGCCAGATGCCCACCCTGTGTTCTGTCACCCCCTCCCCCAACTGCTGGTCTAATCTCCAGTAGGCAGTATTCGCCATACACATGCACATTATGATCAATACCTATAAAAGTACCAGCGTCTGATTGTGACCGATTTCCAATTGTGTCAAACAGGGCTGATTTTTCAATAACCTTTGAAATTTTTTATTTTTGCCGAATGGTTAGAAAACTTTTCTCGGAATTTTTTCAAGTTTTGTCGGAAGGAGGCGGATTTTCAAAAAAAATTCCAATTTTTTTTGGCGTTTTTAAATTTCAGCCAATATCGGTTTCTTCAGTTCTTTCAAATTATTATATACTTTATCGTGTTTTGCGCGGAGCTCAAAAATTTAATTTTGACGATTTTAAAAAAAATTGCTCGGGTGGCTGAAAAATTTGGATCGTTTGCAAATTTTTTGTTTGGTCGGCCAAAAATGAGTGTCGACTAGTGTAAAATTATATAAAGGCGACCCTTTGTGTGATGCTAGCTTTAAAACCCTGAGTCGTCATCGTTAAAGTTTCAGGAGAAATTTTAAAAAGATAGTGTGCTGCTACCGACTAGGCTACTGGAAAATATATGAAGATTTCACCTGGACAATACAGGAGAGCGAGAAGTAAGCTATTTCTTCGTTTCTCTTTTGAGCCATCTTTATTTAATATCGGAGGAGTCTGTTCTCTTTGTTGTCTTAAAAAATAAGAAAAGCAGTGAAGTCAAGAAATTTGAAAATTGTCTAGATAATTTGATATGAAATGACGCTGGTTAACATTACATTAGTCTTTAAGTTTATGTTTGCTTTCAGAAAAGCTAATATATTTCATATATTATTTTCTCCTACAACGTTTTTTCAATGGAATTTACCAAACGTGTTTTAGTGATAGAAATGATTCCGAGCTGACTCAGTTTTTAAAAAGCGTTGTATAGCGGTGCAAAATTGTAAGCTGCATGTATAGTTTTGCCAATTTTTAAACAAATAAGGAATGGAAAACGAATATATATGTTTAAAATTCCCTGCCGGCTGCGTATAAAAAAATACGCAAACAGGATGCTCAATACTGCTTTATTCGTAGCGACAGAACAGGCTGAAACTTGATTAAAAAATGGGGACCAAGTGCATTTTTTAAGCGTGAGCAGTGGCGAAGGTGGTTATATTTATTTATTTATTTATTTATTTATTTATTTATATTGAACACTAATTGAGGATGAGACATTAAAAGTTATCGCCTTGAAAAATTGTGGCTTAGAACAACAAATGGCTCCGTGGTTTCTCTTTCTGACTTTCAAAGAGTAGCGGAGTTTTTATGATTGGTGGTGGTGTCTTTTGTTCAGTCCAAATTGGCGTGCATTACTCCCCCCCCCCCCCGAACTTTTCTTTGCGTTTTTGATGAACTCGGAAATTTGATATGAATAGCTTGAAAACAAAGAGCGATATTGGAGATTGGCTTTGTTCTAATTCTAAACTTTATGTTCCCAACTTCTATTTTATCCAAATGGGGTTTTAACTTTGCTTAGGGTGGCTTTTTATAAGGCAAAATTTTAATTAAACTTTTTGGTTTTATACTAACTGAACGGCAATGTTTTATACCATCTGAAAAGTTTTCTTATCCGGGGCTCAAAATTATGGTCTTTTTTCCTGAGAAAGTTTTTGGTAAAAATTACTAATCAGACGATTTAGTACAAATAACGCTCGATTTTTTGCGTTATTATAACGCACGTAAGCGGCATAGTATATCGGTCAAAATTGAACTGATGCAAGGCATTCGGATTCATTATTAGGACAGGAGACGCTTAATACATATCTATGAACTATAATAGATGGGGGGATAAAATTTTTTAAAAAAATGAAGAAAAAACCACTTTTTATATATTTTTTACAAAAAAAAAATAGCCTCAAAGTACAGAGTTTTGCCCTAGTATACCAGTAGTCTTGTAGGTATTTCGTTTGATTTAATGAAAGTTTTTTTGATAGCAATAGAGCTTAAATGTGAACAAGACTGCTCGTATCAGGGCGAAACCGTGAATGTTCCGACTGCCTTTTAAGGATTATGGAGCATTAAGAACATTAAAAAATTCAATGAAATAAAACAAATTCAAAAAAAATTCTAAAATTTGAAATTTTTTATGAAAATCATCACCCCACACGCCATACAAAGTACAAAAGGATAGGTTTCGCTCCTTGTAACAAACCAATTATGGCACATAAGCTTCTTTTAACCAATTTGGAACGATTTCTAAGGCGGATTAACTCTCCGCTTACGCGTTAATAGCGCGAATGATTTTAAAAAATTCCGTCAAAAATGGCTAGTTGAAAAGTCGAAATTTGTCTGAAGAAAAAAAACCCACCCCGAGCACAAATATTCCGTCACTTTCGTAACGAAAGTCGGAACAATAAAAATGAACAAAAATTCTCTATAGTTCGAAATTTATCCATCTACTTTTCAAGCGACTTGCAACAAGCTCGCATTTTGACCAACATTTGAAAAAAATAGTAAATACAAGCTTAAAATAATGCTCAAATGAGATATTCCTCATGCTAGTCTTTTCATGCACTTTCAGGTTTGAAAATTGTGAAACTGACCAATTTGGGATAATTATTGCACGCAATTTCATGGTGGACTGAGAAACACTTTAAATAATAAAAAAAATTTTGGTTGGGATAAAATTTCTGAAAATTACCTCTGAGGATACCCGTTCTTTAAAAATTGAAATCAACACACAAATTTTTTTGAAATTACGTAGTAGCCAAACAAAATTTCATAATTCAAACAATTTTAATTGTACTTTAAGAATTTAGCTGAGCTAGATAGCGAATAAAATCCAGATGTTATCGTTCCGACTTTCGTAACAAAAGTAACGGAATATTTCTGCTCGGGGTGGGTGTTTTTTCTTCAGACAAATATTGACTTCTAAACTAGCCATTTTTGACGGAATTTCTTTAAATCATTCGAAAGGTATTGTTGTCCTGGGGTTAAATTTGAAAAGATATTTTACTTGTGATCATTTTTCGTAAAGTTATTGGGGTTAAAAAAAAATTGCCATTTTGGCCAAATGGGACAATTAACGCGCGATATATTTCACGCTTTTAACGCGTAAGCGGAGATTTAATCCGTCTGAGACATAGTTCCATATTGGTTGAAAGAAGCTTATTTGCCTTAATTGATTTGTTTCAAGGAGCAAAATTTATCCTGTTATACTTAATATGGTGTGTGGGGTGATGATTTTCAAAAAAAAAATCCCAAAGTTTTGAAAAAAAAGAACTTAAGTTTTTCTATGTTATTACTATGCTCCATAGACCTTAAAAGGCAGTTGGAACATTCAGGGCTTCACCCTGATACGAGCAGTCTTGTTTATAATGTAAAAACAGATGGTACTGTTGTATTCTTTTTTGGAAATCAACAGAACTTCGAAGTTGTGAGGAAAATTGCCTGCCAATTGACTCAAGTTATAATTAAATCAGCTTTGGTGTTAATAAGTAAGGAAATAATTTTCTTTCTAAATGAATTATATAAAGAAAACCTTATTTTTATCCTTTTGTGTTTCGCATTATAATAAACATTATAACACAACATCGTTTTAGTTTTTAGCATTGTCTTGTCTCAATCTCTGTAAGACATACAATCACAGAAAAATTTTAGGCGCTGAACGTCACCTTGCTATATTCTGGTATTGAACCGCTTGTTATTTTCGCCAACGTTTCCCGAAGTGTTTTTAATAAAGGGTTTGGCTTTTTTATTGGTTTTTATGCCGCTTTGGAGGCTGTGGTACTTTTGTTTCAGATGTATTCTTTTTTATGCCCATACCTTTCGATTGAATAGGAAATTTTTGCGGGGATGAGCCCTATTCGATGTTGTTACTTCTATCTCCGGAGCGGGGATAGTATTGGTTGTTCTACCATCGATTTCGCAATTGGGAACTCCACAACATTAAAAAGGGTTGCTTTTTGCCTTGATCCTCTGTCAGCGATTTTATAAGAATGCTTTGCTTATACCACTGAGCGTTACTTCTTGGTCGCTAGTGGAACTATTTTTGTCCAACATAGTTATTTTTCAGCTTTTTTTGTTTTTTTTTGTCTTCGAACACAACACTTAATTGAATGATAATATTTTAATCTATGAGGGGTTCGATAACCTTGATATGTTTTGTCTGTCCCTTTGAAAGGTAGAGCCCTGTCTTCCACGATATTTTTTGTTAAATATTGTTTTTATCTCGTAATATGCCTTCTGTTGTTACTGTTCAACATCCATTGTAACCAGTACCATTTCAAATTTTTAATGAGTATTTAGATTTCCTGCGTAGTCATTTAGAGCAGCAGTCATTTTAGTTATTGAGATCTCGTGGATAAAATAAATTGACAAAGAGCACGAAACGATAGGTTTTTTCTAAGATAACTATCCTTGATCCCCGCATAAATTAATGACCTAAAAGCCAGTTTTAAGTTACTAGATTCTCTCAAACATAAGGGCTTTATCATCGTTTTTTGTTGGCGCTTTTAAGATTTCGAACAAGTGTGACATAAAATGTGATCCTATGTCACCGCAAAGATTCGCAGGGCAGCCAAAGCGCAAAACTCAGTTTCCAGACAATTTTTACTATCTTTTTGAGAATTCATCTCCAAATAAAAAATACTTGAATCTTTTTATTGCTTATTACCAAATTGTGCCAATACAGATGACGGTGCCCAGTTTAAGTGAATTGGTCAATTAGATTAAAGTTTTGAATTTTTGCACAATCTTCTTCTTTCCGCTTCTCAAATTCAAGCTTCAGTCAGCCAGTCTAAAAAAAATTGAATCAGCGTTTTTAGTTTGGTTTTGCGTTATAACATTCCGAGACTCCTAGCTCGGTGAAGAAGTGAGAAAAAAAATGTTCATGACTCTCAAGCATAATGTGTACTCGCTTCTTGTCTTGTAATGATCTTTCCGCACTGTCCAATTTGCGTCCAATTTGAAAGGTTCCATATAACCATGTTTTCTTTAACTGCTGATGATAAAACCAGTCCGCGGAATTTGATTTACCAAATCGTAAAAGTGAGCAACTGTGTTGCTCCGGTAAAATTTATCGGTTTCATCCTCTAAATTAAAAATCTTCCGAAAAATTTTATACTTGGTTTTGCTTACCAAGATACAGGCTTCCATTAGACCTGATATGTCTTCGAATTACTCATTTTCTCCGATGGAACCTTCTCTGATATAAGAAATGGGTCCGTCTTTGTCCATGTAAACAATTTGGACTTGTTTTTTGTCTTGCTTCTGCATCTGCAAAAGCTTGGTAACCCAGTTGCTGTTTGCGCTGATGTAGGTAACGCTATACTTTGTTTGTTACTGTACAGTAGGTGGTCGCCATTGTTAAATGAGCATCACTGGTCTATCATGAAATGTAAACCTAAAAAAACAGCACACGCTTTTTTTCCTGATTTTAGTTTCACATGCATTTTGATACCAATGATGGTGTCAATAATTTTTTAGCTCTCAATTACAAGCTAGTAGTATTTAACTGGTACACAAATTCAAGCTCAACGGCTTTCAAAGCCGGGTCTACGACTCAAAACATTTGAAAGAAATACTAGTTCCACTGTTTGAAAGAACTGTATCTGTTTTTCCGTTCAGATGAAAGTTAACGTTGGAGTAATGAGTTTTGTTAGTTGAGTCTCTTGGTTACGTTAGTGTTTTTAGATCTTGGGGTTGCAGCTTCCAAATAAAAATAGCTTTGTCAGCTCTAGCCCAATGAGTTTTTTTTACAGATTCTACGTTTGTCATAGTTGTTTTTTCTTCTGTGTTATTAATTTTGTTTTCGTCTATGTGGCGGGACTTTCTGCTCGATCTCGGGAACACGTTTTCTCTATCGATTCACTTTGCGTCGGATTCTTCCACGATGAGGTCTCCTTCTCCGAATGTAATTTTCCATCGATTTCTTTTGCAAAAATCTGTTCGTGGAGTCTATGAGGGCAACTGTTTCATCCGGTCCTATGGCCGTTACCCGTGGCGTTTTTTTCTTGCTCCTCAATTCCATTTACGGCTTCCGGGTGATTGGCTGCTCTAAATTGTTCGTTATTTTAATGATTTTGCCTCTTTTTGTTTTCTTGAAATCAAACCTTACTTGACTATGATGGATCTCTTGAGCTATCCTTTGATCTTCTGGGTTCGCCTTCAGCGCTATTTGATGCAAAACGTCAACATCTTTGGTCAGATTGTCACCTCTCTGCTGCACGCGGTATGCCAAAAGACCACTGGTTTATAACGATATGCTTTCGAAAAAATCTTACAGTCTCAGCATTGCTGCTTCGTGTAGCCTCTGTTAGTCTTTTTCTTTTTTCGATTGCAAACTTTTGCAAACTTATTAACAAACGTAATGCGGATGCTCATCTTTTTTGTTTCTGTTACGTACTCCCACATTGAAAGTAAGGTTGTTCTTCCTGAGTCAATTTTTCCCTGTTACCACCGTAGGAAGTGACCCTTACTGCTTTTTTTGCTGAACAAAGGTCAAAACTTGAATTGATATGAGTCCTGAAAAATTCATTCTAAAAATATGTTCTTCAATAATTCTAGTAGATATGTTTCATTTTTACTGTGAAAACTAAGCGAAAATTTAAATAAAACAATAACGCTTATTCAACACTTTTTTGCTTAAATAAGGTTAGAAGCCACAGTTAAAAGCCTCTAATATACACAATTACTGTTAAAGTCCGGTTTTAATCCGTTCTGAGAAAATTTGTTTTCGATGCGTAGAAATAGCTTTTAGTGAACAGTTTTAACCAAAAGTGATCGTTTTTTTTTATGAAAACACTCCTCATCATAGCTGGAGAATGATTCAAAAAGCTAAATTTGTTTTCAAGGCATAACCAACATGGCCACAAAGAAGTATGTTCTAACCTGAGTGTTCCGATAATAGAGAACGATGGAAAAGAAAATAAAGCCCTTTTTTGATTGGCTAGCGGTAAAAGCGTCCTTTTCATCACAAGGAAGAGTTGCTGTTCTTGCTTTCAGCCTTCCCGATCACTAAAGTAAGCTGGGGACCAATTGGTACTATCTGGGAGGCTTCTTCTTCTTCTTCTGCGATCAATCGATTCAAATGGTGATTTTGCCTCTCTAGAAACTCCTTTAAAACTCCTTAGCCTCTTTAGAAATTCCTTAGAAAAATTAAACAGTCATAGAACAAATCAGAAAAAATCAAATCTCTTTAACTCCCTAAAAGATATTGATAAAATGCAATCGACCTGGCCTGTGATAAGGAAACCTGTGTCTCAATGCCTTACCACAAAGCAGGTAAAACTTCAACCAAAATAATCAGAATTGAGAGATGGTAAATGCTTCAGATACGGATGGGAATCGACAAAAATCTCATTCATATGTGCATGTGGTGCACATTTTAAACTGACTTATGCCGTACACTATGCAAATGAAAGTCTCACACAGATAAGACATCAGTAAAATAAGCTGGGGACCGATTGGTAACATAACTATTGTAACCAACTGGAAGGCTTCTTTTTTTCATTGATTAATCGAATTTTTGTCTCTTCAGTTCAGTTTTTGTCTGTTTTCTAAAAGCAAAAATCATGATTTACAGTTTTCCGTTTTTCAGTTATCGCAAAAATTCCAATCGTGCGCCACACGACCAGAACGGTGCTGGTTTTAATCGGAAGAAAAAGATCGCTTGATACGTTCAAAATGACGATTAGTGACGTTAACTGCAATGAAAAAAAAAGAAAGGTTATTGGGAGGCGATGAACAATTTTCTAAATGAATTCTGAAAACGCGCAAAAGCTGGAACAACAAATTTTGTGGTGAGAACGCGCACGAGATAGATAAAAACGGCAGTAACTACGTCGAGATTATTAACTGATATTGGAAGAAAAGAAGTCTTCCGAGCTGTAACGATTGTAGACTCCACCAAACGGAAAGGCTAGAAGTGAAGCAAACAACCATTCCGGATGGTAAAGGAGCTTCTTCAACAAAGAAAACGAACTCGGAAGGATCTCTCATTTTATTCGAGAACTGATATCTCAACAACTTTCAGCTTCCTGGAAGGGCCTGAATTTACTTTAATAAAATCAAAATTCATAGAGAAGATAGGAGTTGAGGGAAGGAGTCGATCCATCTCCGATGGATAGGTTGATTTTCTCTACTGTACAAAAAATAGAAAAATAATTACTAAATTAATATGTTAATTTATCAATGATAAGGTATCCACTCTGTTTCAGGAGAGACCTCAAGGTCTGGGGATTCTTAAACCAAGCAATGAGCTCATTATTGTGGCCTGTAAGTCTAGTTAATTTACGCGGCTTGCCCAACGGCCTTCAGACAGTAACAATTTTTTCGACCCGATGTTATGAGAACCACGTTGAATTGGCTATGGTCGAAACGGTCAAAATCATGTAAAGCTCCTTTTTGACGCTGGCTAATCGTTTCAGGATTTAGCTTTACTTTCCGTCCGTATGTACTTCGGGCGAAAGTTACATCGTTTTGCTTCAGGCTCAATAGTCGCCACAGAGTTTTGAACCGAACGAATGTTTGGTGCAAATACGTCCCCTAGAGGTCGCTAGGAAAATATGTATTCTAGCGGTCGCTAGGAAAATATGTACTCTAGCGGTCGCTAGGAAAAGAAATAAATGCCCAGAAATCTGTATTTTTTTCCTTCGCCGCGAACGGCTTCCAGGATGTGTTCTTGATGTTGCACACTGTAAAAGCAGTCGACATTTTTCTTTTGATCACATTTCTCATCTAACTTGATCGTTCTGGAATGTAGAAGGAATGTTTCAGTTAGGAGAAGTTTACAATAATTCATCGTTTTCCCGCCCATGTTTAAATGAATATTGCATGTATCGTGGAAGGCTTAGGTTTTCAGTATCAGTACATAGAATGAGGTTTCTGAGTGAGTGTCTGACAAACGATTTAAAGCGGTTTTTTGAAGATTTGGGTCCCCGATAACGGTTTCTTTTTTGGACCAAGCCAGGCATAACTTTCAAAAACTGACACGTCAAGGGCTAATGAGGACAGGAAAAGGCAAGAGGAGATGGTACTGAAGGCACGATCGCTGGCGCAGAAAGAAATCGATGAACAGTTGTGGGCATCCGTTTTCGTGAGGCGTCAAAGTGATGCAAGCTTTAAGTCAACAACAAAAAAAAACCATTGAAAAAAAACTGTTCGGGAGACAAAACAAACCTCTTGGGGGAGAAATGAGCGATCAGTTATTGTGCTTGAAAACATTGAACTGCCTGGATGGATACGAATGAAAAATGATATCAATGGGTCCGAAGAATCCAATTTGAGACAAATATAACATATAACGAAACGCATTTTTCGACTGATATCGACATTTTCTCACAATTGAAAAACAAAAACATGTCGCATGGGAAATAGAAGCCGCGACAAAGCCATATTCAAAAAAGTAAGGCAAACCCCAGGAGACAAAGCCGTTAAAAAAACGAGGAAATATCTCATAGATAAATGGATTGCTGGCTGTGCTTTTTGACAAGTGGGTTGGCTTTCGCTTGAAGTGTAGAAAAAATTTTAATTAAAACTGGAATCTCTGTTGCAGTTTGGTCATTTTTTGAAACAAAGCGACCATTGATGAGGTGATAAGGATAATTGATAAGAAATTTAAAAACTAATTACTTGCCATGAAAAAAAGAGACGAAATAAGTGATCAATTATATTCTCAGATGAGGTCAAAAGTGGGGCAACCCGCCACTTTGTACCGTTTAGATAAAGTACACAATACTGAGACGCCCCGTACAACCTGTTCTATTACTGCCGGGCAGCTCACATGAGAACCTTAACAAAGCGCTTGCAAAAGTTGTTGACAACATCGTTGTAGTCAATATCGAAACCAACCCTAAAAATGCCAGAGAAACAATTGAAAACACTGCTCTAGATCCAAATGAATTCATTAAATCTCTTGACGTGAAAGTTTAAACTCTAATGTTCCACTGAAAAAGCCATCGAAATTGCCTTTCAGATGCTATACAGCAAGGAGCCTCCACCTGAAGATCAAAGAGCGTCAAAAAAAGCTTTTGTAAAAGGCGGTCAGCAAATTATATTTCAAATTTAATGGTTCATGGTTTGTTCAAGTTGATGTTTGCGCTTCCATTGCTATAGGTTTTGCAAAAGTATAGCCGAAAGAGTACGAGTTTGCTTCATAACAAGAAATAGCAAACGAGGTACACCAAGCGGATGACAAGAACGGTTTATGCCCATGTTGCAGCAGGAAAGTAGCAAACAGATCTAATTGGTTGAAAGCGAAAGATGCCGAAACTAGTTTTATCTTGAATGCGGGAAGATATCCGAAGATGTATACAGATCAGTAGTCGGGGTACGCTGGTATTGTGAAAACTGCTGCCGCGCTAAGAAAAATGAGAAGGATACTCCAAAATTAAAAACGTTCCACTTGTATGTTGACGACAATTTTAAAACAGTAAAAAATGATCCAACTCGTGTTCTCGATGCCGCCATTTCACTTTATCCAAATTTTCAGTTCACTTAAAAAGGAACAAATTCCAAGGGAATTTCAGCGTTCTTGAATTTGAACACATGTGTGTCGCAGCTTGAGAGAATAGCGTGCAATTGGCGTCAAAACTAACAGATACTGCGACTACCCTGAACTATAAGAGCTGCGCCCAAAATCAGTACGAGCGTAGTGTTATCCAAGGCACTGTACATAGTTTTATATTTAATTTGCAGCAATTTGATAATACTATAGAAATTGACAGGGCGCAATAGTTGATAAATAGTACCCTGAACATCCTGAAAAGTGGAAGCAGACGCCCTTTGCAAAACTATCGAGGGTAAAAGCGAGCCACTGGACAGTAAGAGGAGTTCTTCAACCATTGTTATTTTCCTTCTCATTGCTCCCACCTACAATCTTGACACTTAGGCTTTAGTTACAGAATCGAAAATTTTTTGTTAAAACAGAAACTATTGAAAAAATTTACACAATAGCATGAAAATAGCGACAAAACGAAGTTGCCTAAGCAAAAAAAATTGAAAACTCTCTGAAAATTGTGAATAAATGAATAAAATTGTTACATAATAGTTGTTACAAAATTTTTTAGCAATAATTGTAAAGTTGTGATTGATTAAGTTTTTTTTGCATTTTGAAATAATGACGTGTATGGAACGTTTCAAAATTTTTGATGTTTTTCTACAGATACGTTAGATTTATAAAACCTGAAGATGCACAAAAAACTCGAAAACTATTGTTTGAATTTACAAGTTTAATGCATTCTCAAAATTTTTAGATGTTGTAAGAAATTAGAATTTTAAATTCCTACTGCGTTGAGCCAATTCTCATTTACAGTCTTTTCTACAAGGAGACGTAACTTTATTTTTTCCCCTTTTTTCAAGTGGAAAAATATATTTTTTTTTCTGATCTTTTTATATTTTACCTTGTTAGAATTGAAATGGTTTACATTGTAGCTGCTAGCTCCTACTACCACAGCCTGGAACAACTTAACAACTCGGAAAACGAACAATTCCGGGGTTTTCCTTGAACCCGAACACCACGAACCCACAGAACAACCTCGCAAGCCTACTCTGCAGGGCACTTCCAATAGAAAAACTTCAAGTGTTCGTGTGGCACGATATCATCAAAAATTCTATAACATCCACCGCACAAACAATTAAAGAGCTTGCACTGCAGAGGATTTGAAAAAAATTCCGAAGACGCTGACAAATATCAGCGCAATTGAATACTGTCAGAGAAAAGGTACACCAGATATCAGAAACCTGCTGGTCTGCTTGGGTATTCTTGTCATTCCTATAAAGAGGTGTCTTTTTTCGAAGAGGAGGACAAGAACGGAGCTGTTGAACGAATATCGGGCACTGTACCAGGACATCCAGCTGGAGCTAAAGTCTTTGCGGATTGTGTTCGAACACCAAAACAACCTGCCAGCTGTTTTGTCGAAGCTTCGTTCAAACACGAAAAAGAAATCGCAAACGAGAAAAGAAGACTGGAGGAGAGAGGCGAGGAAACAATTTGGCCGACTGACGGGGAGGCTTCAACGGTGAGCTTGAAATAGAATTGTTTTATTTGTGGCTTTGTGTCACGTGAGGTTTATATCTCGTGACCTGCAAAATAATGGGCAAAGTCGTGCTCCCACCTCCAATTTTGATTTGGACTTTAAAAAAGAAACTCATTTGGAAATAAGTCCGTGATTATGCGTCCATATATGTTAAATTTACCAACTGCCACCAACGTGTTAAATTCCTCAAAGTTTGCCTAGAAAACGACATTATACGCGATTTTTTGAGTTTCAGGGTACCGGAAGTTTGGCCGTTTTTCAACCAAGCGGTAAACAGTTTTCAGACGAAAATTCTAAGAACCGAGATTAATAAGGCAAGGACACATGAGAAAAACGTCGAGGGCAAACTAGAAAAGGCGAGAGGCCCAGTACAGAGGGGTGTAGATGAGAAATTTGAGCCTTCGGTAATGAAATACTTAAGTCTCAGAGGACAAAAACAAACACCAACAGTTAAAGAGACCAATCAAAAGATGCTAATGAAATTATCAGAAAAGCAAGATCGACCTCTAGGGAACAAGGTGAGGGTTCCGTGAAAGCTCCTGATGATGTTAAACAACCAGATTGGGTACAACAAGTATTGGGATTAAGGCCGAAACATCCTGTCAGGTCTAAAGTTAATGAAACCCACTTTCCCGCCGATTTTGACAAATTTCTTTCGGCTCTCAAAAATTCTAAAGTCTTCGGGAATCCCTTTGTGAGATCCAAGCAGTGGCAAAAGCCTATGCTAAAAGGGTGAAACAAACACCGTCTGACAAGGGCGTTGAGAAGGCCAGAAAGCATTTGAAGAGTAATGGATTAGTTGCTGTCCTGTATGACAAGGGCGTTGGGTTTTGTTTAATGAGGAAGGATACCTACGAGAACAAGTTATCTGATTTATTAGATTCAAATCAGTTCAGCGAAAACAAACTGATTCGATTGTTATAAGATATAAAAAGATATCAGACAAGGAACTGTTGGCTATGAAAAAAAAAATTTGAAAAAATGACAAGTTCCACACAAGGATGAGGTCTACTGGGATGCAGCGACGGTGCATAGAGAGATTACCCGATGGCACCGGTTCTCTCAGTTCCTGGTAGCTCTTTTTATAACCTGAACAAGAACCTTGCAAAATTTTTTGAGAAAATTGACGGCGCAAACATCGAAACCAACTCACTAGAAGCGAGAGAAATCTAAGAGAGCCTTAGTCTTGAGCCCAATGAAAATGTGATATCTCTTAAATGTCAAGAGTTTGTCTACAAATGTTCCACTCAAAGAAGCAATAGACATAGCTCTGAGGAAGCTGTATGAGCAAGATGAACCACCATCACTTGCTAGGATAACCATGAAGAGACTACTGAACATGGCAGTTAGTCGAGTCCACTTCAAGCGCAATGAAATATGGTACGTTCAGAAAGATGGTTTGGCAATGGAAAATCTCTTGCCATTATTTTAGCAAATCTTTGGCTGAAGCAGTACAAAACTGCACTATCGAGGGATATTACCAAAATATTTATGCCCGAAAAAATTCTTACTGGAATATATCCCGAGTGCAATAAGAAAGTCACGTACAGGTCAAAACGTGTGGATTGTGAATGCTGCTGAACTGGTATCAAGTAAAATGCGGTGATATATCAGATGATGCGTATCGAAAAATAAGTAAAACCGTCTGGTACTATAGAAAGAGCGTCGCGATAGAAAAATAAGTCAGTGCAGCAAGCTAAGTTTTTACTCCATTACGTTGACGATGAAGTGAAAACAGTGAAGGGTGAACCCCATGAGAAGCTACGGCCAGCAAACTTACTACATCCAATTTTACAGTTCACAATAGAAACATCAAATACATCTAGGAATTGGCAATTTTGGACTTACAAAATAGTATTGACAAAAACAGAAAAATTAACTGTGGATGGTGTTAGAAACAAACAGATACAGGTACCAGACTAAACTTTAGAAGTTGCGCCCCCCCCCCTTCAGTACAAGAGAACTGTGATTGAAGGAACTGTTCACCGGGTTTTCCGCAGTACGTCCACATGTGAAGATTATTATAAAGCGATGGAAATCAACCGTAAACAGTAGTTGGTTAACCATTATCCGGAAAGTTGGCCGTCGCATGTTGCATCGCAAGCCCTCGAAACAACATTGGGGAGGGCAAAAAAAAGAAGATGGCTGAGAAAAGGAAGCCCTGTGATTATAACAGCTATTACCACCCATCTGAATGGTTCAATATCGGGGGAATCACAGTCGTACATAATCAAAAAAAGTGCAGATATCACCAATGCGCAGATCATCAACTCGGAAATCATCAATGGGCAGATAGTTTTCACGACGAGGAAAATTAAAACTCGTATGTCTTGTTATAGTAGGTCTCGATTTCTAAAATTGACCAATCACAGACGAGTATTGCAACAATATGCCCTCTTTAAAATCCTTTTTCTCCAGCAACCTGAAATCAAAAGTGGTGTACGGACTTGAATGTTGTGGCTGCAAATCCATTTATATTGGTCAGATGGTCCGACATCTCACGACAAGGATTGAGGAACAGCGAAAAGAGGATACCCCAGTTGGACAGCATATAAGGCAGTGTGGTAGTGAAAGTGGTAAGTCGGAGTTTAATTGGAAGATATTCGACCAGGTCTCAAGCAGCTTTAAGTTACTTACATTAGAGGCCTTGCTCATTAGGAAAAGGAGACTGGCAATTAACACGCGCGACTAGTTTAGATGAAGGGAACTGACACTGAGGCTATAGTTCCAGACTCGAAAAAATTTGGCTAAAACAAAAAATATTTGAAAAACTGACATCTTAGCATAAAATTAGCGACAAAACGAAATTGTAAAAACGAAAAAAATGGAAACCCTCAGACATTGTGACTAATTGAATAATTTTTTACATAATAGTTGCTACATAGTTTTAGAATAGTTGTGAAGTTGTGATTCGTTAAAAAGTTTTTAACTTTTGAAATAATGACGCGTATGACATTTTCTATATTTTTTGGTCATTTTGTACAGAGAGTTTAGTTTTTCAAAAGCTGAAGATGCACAAAAATGTGCAAAAAATGTTTGTTTGAGTTCACAGTCTTAATGCATTGTCAAATAACGAAAAGATGTGAAGATCTAATGCTGATGATGCAATATAGAGGTAACCAAAATCATTATTTTGCAAACAGGTTACAAAGTTCAACTAACATTCAAAGAAAACACAGAAAAAACAGACTCATGTTTACGATAGCTTAAGTCAGCAATTTCTAATGACCTCATTTCAAGAGTGTTTTTTAAATTGTCATGTAGTGGATGTACCCCGACCTATTACTAATTGTTCGAAATTTGACAACTAGAAGTGAACAACCTAAGAAAGCAGACTTACCTTTTGGCCTGCACCTTCACCTTCAACAATGAAGATTTCAGGGAGGTAGCTCAGATGTTAGTGGGGAATTTACAGATTGGTCGAACAACTAAACTGATAACACCAGAGGCATTACATATCAGGAAAGAGAAACCGGGATTGAATACGCGCGATTAGTAGTAGTAGTAGTAGTAGTAGTAGTAGTAGTAGTAGTAGTAGTAGTAATGTGGATTCGGCCCATCATTGATGGGCACAAGGAGAGTCTCCCATTGTCGTCGTCTCTGGTTGCCTTTTCTAAACTCTCCACGTGCTGCTGACTATTTCGTTGTAGTTCGTCTCAAAGTGTAACCAGAGATACCGTAAAATTCTGTGTTTTAGTCCAGATGCGTCATTGAACTGGATTTCCCTAGGAAGTCTATTAATTAGGGAACTGGTACGAAAGAAAAAATTTTGCTCGCACAGATTTCGCCAAGACTTTGTGTGGTCAAAGGTCATATCAGTGTCAGTCCTCAGTGTTCTGTCAGTTTTCCTCAAACACATGAATTGATAAACATCAAGATCGTAATAACCCGAAATACACTTTGAGAAGAATAGGAAGTCTTGAAGTTGTAGATCCAACGAAAGGGGTAAAATTTGGCCAGTCTTGAGGAGAATTTTGTAACAGTTGTTCCAGTTACCAGTAAACCATTACAAGCATTTTTTTCTGAACGTTTTCAAGACTTCGTGTGTTTTCAACATTAGCAAACCAACAAGTATTACCATAGATTAGGTTCGGTAGCATCATCGATTTTTATAAATTTAGCTTAACAGGTGCTGAAAGTAATGGAGAACTTCGTTTCAGCATGAAGAATACTCGAAGAGCCTTGCTAGTGGCCATTTGAATTTGTGTTTTCCACTTCAGATCGGATGAAATCATTATATCCAAGTCTTTTTTGTTGAGGTGTTTTAGGTATTTGACTTCCTGCAAAATAGAAGTATTTTTCGGATTTCGTTGAAGATAAATGTGCACATTTTGGGACATTCACATGTAAATTGTGGTAGTCACTTCATCGCTTCACACGTGAAAGTTCGAGTTGAAAAACAATGCTGATGTGTTAACAAAAATTGCGTCGGATTGTCGGGCTGAATTGAATTTTGCGTTGTCTGCGCATAGAAGAGAGTTTCAGGGAGGTCAATCACGTAAATCACAAACAATGAACTCGAGAGAAGTGATCCTGGTGGAACGCCCTTTGTGACTGGTATAGATGTTGAGAAGAAACCATTGATTCTGACCTTTTTGTTCTCTTTCAGTTAAATAGGAATTAATTAGACTGAGGATTTTTCCACGGATGCCGAAGCGATATTATTTCCAAAGTAAAATTCCGTGGTCAACGTTATCGAACGCTTTTTCAAAGTCTGTGTATATAATATCGATGTTTTCGTCGCAACTAATTGAATTGTAAATTTTTCAGGCAAATGAGCGGTTGTACTATGCAAGATCTGCCTTTGCGAAAGCCATATTGAGATGGATGGAATACTGGTTTCAGATGAGAAAATAGAGATAGATAAATAAGCAACGTCAAAAAATAATTTAGAAGCAGGAAGTTGACACTGAAAATTTGATCCCTAAAAATATTTGGTTTTTTTTAAAGTTCGCACATAATAATCATAATAATAAAAATAAACAAGAATTTAGGAAAAATAAATCCAAGGGAGTTAGCTCCCTTTTCGTTTTTGTCAAATCAAAAGTTTTCAAAGTTTACTTTTCTAATGTTTTACAGTTCATGCATCGGCAGTCAATTCTCCACGAGCATGAATCGTTTTCGTTGAATGTCTTTTTAAAATATCTCCGAAAAACATTGGTTATTACTTCTTTTTTGTTTTCGTGCCATGATATTGAATTTGAGACGTTCATTCGAGACGTTCGTAATATTGCAGGCTCTCAGGAAAAAGTCAGATTCTGATTTTTGCAGTCGAAATTGTTTGCTTTCGTATTTTTTTATACTCGCATATCTTGTTTGTCCTTTTTCCTTAACACTTGTTTTTTCCATTGTTGGTCAGTTTTCCAGTTAGGCTTTTGTGCAGTAGCAGTGGAATGTGTAGTTCATGATAAAGTGACAGAAGAAGGATATGTAGGGAAATCAATCGATCTTTGTATTGTTGAGTTGACTGAATATCCATGCTGTTGCTTTTTTTGTAAACTTTCAATTATTTTGAGATCTCTTTTTGAGGGTTTTCATAATGATGAGCCATAACTTACAATAGGAGCAACATTTAATTTGTATGATTTTAATTTCATGGCTTGTAATGTTTTTTGGAGATGTTTCTTTTCACAGAGCATAATGCTTTCAGAACTTTGGCAGATCTACTTGTAGCATTTTCAGTCCAACTTATTGTGCTAGTGGTTATAAGACCTAAATATTTCATTTTGCTGTTTCTTCAAGAACAAAGCCATTTACTTCAACTTTTGCATTCCCTTTCACACTGAGAACTTTGGTTTTTGACACATTTACTGCCATAGAGTTCTTTACACACCAATTCCAAATTCTCTTCGCATCGATATTTAAAATTAATGGGTCATTGCAAACAATTTTGTAATCGTCTGCGTAGCCAAAACATTGCACAATCTGGTAGGTCATCAAATATAGAATAAACGTCGAAGGTCCGAGATGTGACATTCGACCAGAATGGTCAAAATGCAATTTCGCATTCGAGTTTTTATTGGAATATCTAACCGAGAAAATTGATGGTTTTATGAATTAGTAACGTTAATTGGACAATCAGGCAAATCGGGAAGGGTTAGTTTTGACTGACATGCTAATTTTTAAATTTTTGATTTGGAGTTGAAAGACACGCAACCTTCTTTTATTTCGCACACACTGAATTTGCGAAATCAGAACAACAAGCGTCTCAGTGACAACAACAACGAAAAAACGGCAGAAGATTGAGATTGTGGTTAGAAATTGTCAGAAACCACTCCGAGTTCTAACAATTGTGTCGATACAATCGTTACAGAGCAGTTCACAAGAACCAGGATAGGGGGGGGACGACGTGTCCAGCCTTCCGAGAAGAAATAAGAGCGTTATTTCTCCGGATTGCAGAATCCGGAAGGGTCTCGGAAGAGAACTGTAACTCGGTATTTTAACAACTTTTAGCTTCCCGGA
The DNA here is from genome assembly GCF_963678635.1 of Symsagittifera roscoffensis. NCBI lineage: Eukaryota > Metazoa > Xenacoelomorpha > Acoela > Convolutidae > Symsagittifera > Symsagittifera roscoffensis. Next base: position 26,812,858 of record NC_087064.1, read on the forward strand.
ATGTCTTGAGTTGAGTTTAATCAATACCAAATTTTTTTCAGATGATGAGAAGCTAGAAGTTGGGGAAAAGGGTTATATTACAATAGTAATATAATAAATAGGTAGTAGCCCTGTTTTTAGGAGTGACCTCGTGGTCTGGGGATACTAAGACCCAGCCACGAGCTCACTATTTTGCATATAATTAAGTTAATCAGATCGTTCTGGCGAAGCCGGAAACAGTAACGTTTTTTGTCGACCCGATGTTAGAAAAACCACCAAAAGAACTGGCTTTGGCAGAGACCGTTAACGAACACTCCGCGCCGAACGGATGCTCAAAACAACGCCCTAACCACCGGGGCGGAAGGGTAGTTCAGAACGCGGAAGCCTTCCGGGTTCCCGTGAATAGTTTTTTAACCTAGTTAAGACCGAAAAATCACGAACCAGAAAGGGTGGGGGTATTCGCAGTTCCGTCATTTTCTGAGTGGTACGTGACCAAAACACTTGAAGATATACAGGAAAACAAACAAAAAGTAGTAAAGTGCCTAAGAAAAAACAAAAAACACATAAATAACCGAAAAAAAAACAGTAAAAAAAGGTATAAAATCAATAGAAATCATCCCCCAGACGAGATGTGATCCAACCCTCCCGTTTGTTGTTGTTAGATATATTGTTGTTACAGGCATTTTTATCAGTCAGGGTTGTTACGATCATTTTTGTGGCCCGTTTGTGGTGCTTTTACTGTAGGCTTATTTGAGTATTTAGCACATTAATGCTAATTTGCGCTCAACCCGGAGGGGTCTAGGGATTAGAGAAGAAGACTGATCCAGCAAGCAGTGCAAGGAGCGACAAGAAGAGGCTCAAGGACAACATGGGTATCGTTAACAAGTTTTGTATCCCTTTTGGTACAAAAAGTATGATAATAATCTGTGGGAAGCTCGACAGTGACTGCACTGTAGTGACCCTTCACCGAACTGCGAATTTCCGAGTTAAGCACCTTAATTCGGGTATTGAATAAAACCAGAGGAGCATAATATTACTAGTATTACGATTTATACAGCCTATATTAATGCTCCTTTCCCGTTTTTCAGTGAAAAACAGAGTAAGCAGACCGGTTTTTAGAGTCAAAATAGCGAAATTTTGAGCGCCCCACAAATCGCGATTTTTGAGATATCGATATTTTTTGAAAGGGAAAAAAGCGCTAAATTAGTGAGTTACATCGTAATTGTACTAGTATAATAGGTAGAACCGGTTAAGTTTAGTTCGGAAGTGGTTGGAACTGATTGGGTACCAAAAACCGAATTTTCTTGATTTTTGAAAAAACGAAACGCTACAAAATAAGAAAATGTTTTGAAATATTTGAGTTACGACACTAAAAGTTTTTGTTCGGACAACCTTCGCTAGTGAATCGACAAAATTTTTCAGCTGGATTGTTTTAGATTGGATTTTTTGCTTTGAACTAGAAGAGTATAGGCCTTCTGAGCTCGGATCAATAATTTTTAGGTCCAAAAGATCAGAATAAAATGTTAAGCGGAACCTATAAGAGAGAAAACGTTTTGATTTTAGAAAAAAGACGTTTTGGTTAAAAACTTTGGAAAAACTGGACAGATCCAGTTGATCTTGGTACCATTAGGTCAGAAATTAAGTGAGCTTACTCATAAAACTTTCAATTAATCGAAAAAGTCAGCGTGAAAATTTATTAAGATTGTTTTTAGCAAACTCACTTTTTCGTGAAAGTAGACCCTCCACGTTTTATAAAAATTTTTTTTTGGAAAGCCCTTATATCCCTACCAAAGGGTAGTAACGGTTGAATAAGGCAATTTTACGCTGTTCTAGATAAAAAGGGAAGGCTAAGGAGACCAGAAAACTATAATCGAATTGAAATTGGGCTAGTTATAAGACCCTTCACAGTTAAAGTGAATTGTCAAATAACAGGCTTAGCTTCAACCATGAAGGGTCTTGGGACAGAAATTACACCCTTCCTAGTTAGTTCCTACAGCATAATAGCATCGAAGAACGTATCCGGAAGTGTATCGAACGAAAATTTTGAAAGTCCCGGAAAAACGATTTTGCCAATCCGGAGGGGTCCTGTTTTTGCCAATCCGGAAGGGTCCCAATTTGCCAATCCGGAGGAATCCTGTTTTTGCCAATCCGGAGGGGTCCTGTTTTTGCCAATCCGGAGGGGTCCCAATTTTGCCAATCCGGAGGGGTCCTGTTTTTGCCAATCCGGAGGGGTCCTGTTTTTGCCAATCCTCAGGGGTCCTGTTTTTGCCAATCCGGATGGGTACTATTTTATCAAAACTTAAGTGGACATAAGAAAGTAAATAGTAAATGGTATTAGGTTATTAGGAGACAGGCTAGGAACTAGTGATTGCACTGGTAACTTATCTTTTATAAAAGACCAGACTAAAACAAAACAGATCTAAACCCGGATATTCGTGACACTAAGTCTAAATTGAACAAGAGTTTGTAACTGATTTGTGTGGATTGAAATCCAAATCGTTTTTGGGAAAAGTGATTGCCCTGAGGATTTTAGTAGGTCTAGCTCGGGGAATCCGAAGGCAGATAGGTAACACAGGTAACATCTTCAAGTTTTGTCTGTTTGGTGCAACACCGAACAGGGAAAGCTCTTTCTTTAGAAACAAGTTCGACTATTACATTGCGACTGACTAAAGTACAAAACACATACGTTTTTCATTGAAAATATCTTTATTTTTCTTCATTCTTAGTTTTAAATCAATGATATCTCTTCTTGATTGGGTAGTGAGCACACTATCTTTTAAATATATTGATATCATCAGACTGTGTTAGTTTCATATTTTACAAAAAAAATCGATTATGTTGAATAAATTGTATACCCGCTGTACTGTGATAACATACAAGGATTCGTGGTCACTTTTTAGGTGAAACTTTTGGATTTTATTGTGTTGTGTTGTTATTATCAGTAGTCAAACAAAAAGGACACTAGCAATCGAATTGAGTGTATAGGCAGTAAGAAGTGATAAATTAAAACCTCCGAAGAACAAAAGGCAATGTTAGAAGTAGAGGTCCATCCGGAACCTGCCATAGATGAGAACCGGGAGGGACATGGACCGGAAGAGAGAGGAAACAGAAGATTGGCGAGTGAATCTACTCCGGTAGAACAAGGCCAAGATTTCGCCACTTCCACTGGGACTCTAGACCGAGACGAGATGTCGGAAGTGTCCGACATCTCTACTGAAAATTTGGCGACTACAAGATCATCCACAGACAACACCACGGTGCATAGCGTGACGGAGAAACCGGCAACGTCCTCATCGTTTTCAGAAATAGTGAAGAACAATTTCGGAAGCTTCTTTCGATTTACCACGTGAACGGGTACAGGCATTGAAGCAGAAACCCAGGAAGAAGAGGAGGACAATGACAAGCAAGATGACTTCAGATCTCAAGTCAGCCTCAATAGTTCGACTCAGGAGAATGACGCATACACTGATAGAGAGACTGGCACCATAGACCAATTTGTATAGTGAGGACAATAAGCAGGGCCACAAACGGATCAGGCCAGTCAGGAGACTTTGAGACCATGACGAGTTCGGAGATACCAACTGGGAAGAACAGAAACACGGGGCTATGTAATCCAGCTGCGGATACAGGAGTAGATCATGAAGAGACGTCGAGGGAGAGAATCAAGACCCGAGTCTCGACCAGCACCAAGCTACTTGGAACTGACAGGGTGACGCCGCCACTTGTGACGCCATTAGTGGATAACGGAGCATCAATCGAAGAAGCCTTGACCAACATAGTGGGCAGCATAGGATAATAGAATGAACAGATGTCCTTAAGAATGAGTTAACTAGAAAGGGCAGTCCACGTCGAGAGAGAAAACCTTGGGGAAGAGATCAACCGCAACAGACAAGACGTTAGCAGAAGCGAAAAACTTTTAAAGGAGAGAACGGATGAACACTTGGCTAAGAACTTGTCGCGAATGACGAGAGAAGATGAGCAGAGAGAGTTACGATTGAGAGATGACATGGAGAAGTTGAGAATTCAACAAGAGAAGACTCTTGGGACTCTTGACACGAAGATAGACGCGATGATGGAGAGGCGAACTCAGGCTATCATGAATATGTTGGAAGGGCTACTAGGCAGCAGGAGTGGATCGAAGAATGGGGAACCGAACTCGGGAGAACCCAGCAGGGAACTGAGAATGAACTTCAATGAACAACAGAATAGGAGAAGGACACATGGATCCACTAGAGGAAGAGGCAGTTCATCCAGCTATGCCACAGGGGACAAGAGGCCACGGTGCCCAAACATCAGAGGAAGTTCAACTGGCAACAGACCGACCTCAAACGAACGACCGACGCAAGATACACATGCGACTGGCAGATGTGATTCCAGGAACTGGAGTCATGCGAATCAATGAAGAAGTCATCCCAGCGATTCGGACTGGAGGGAAATTCCAGAGCCCTTAGCAAGGGGCAATGATGCTCAAGCGGGGCATTGAAGAGACGCTACATCAATGGCTACAGCTTCTGAACCTCTGAACAGATCTTTGGAAACATTCCTAACGAGGTTATCTAGAACCAATGAACGCAGTGAAAAGTCCAAAAGGGTTTTTAAGAAACCAAGTTTCTATAAAGTTGAATCTGATGGCTGTATTGATACCTGAATAGAGGTAAGGAAACTGCATTTTGAAGAGGACTTGTCAGAAAGACAAGAATGCAGTGCGCTCACCAGTAACCTGGAAGGGATAGCCCTAAATTGTTTAATCGCCAAAAAGCAATACCAGCGGGACACTCCTGAAAAAATCTTTGAAATTTTGTTAAATCGTTTCGGCTCAGGGGTGCAAAGGATTCAAGCAATGATGCGCTTCGAGAAACGGAGGCAACGTGAAGACGAGACGATAGACAAGTTTCTAGACAATTTGGAGATGCTGAGAAGACGTAGCCAACCAGATGAGTCGAACAGAAGGATGAACCTGGCAGTAGCCTCAAAATTCATCGATTGTGTGAAGACTGATGAGCTTCGAACCATGTTAGCGACGCATAACACACCGCTTTCAACCAATGCGCCTACACCAGATGAGTTGAGACTCAAGTCAAAAGAATACCTTTTACTGAAGCCTCCATCGGGATCTGTACACTACAAAAACAAATATGGCAATTTTAAAAACGGACCAGCAAACCAAGGAAACAACTGGTACAAACCAAGGGACAATATGGCCAAGAGACGCTCTTGTGCAAATTGCAGTTCGAGGGACCATCATGTGTCAGCATGCCCAACCTACAAACAGGGCATGGAAGCAATAGGCTTTAGCCTCGAGGATGAAAAAGCGTCAGAAGTCGATCATGAAGATTTCATGAGAGGAGTAATTGCAAAAATCGGCCCAAGGTGTTTCTTCTGTAACTTTGAAGGTCATTTTCAATCGGATTGTCCACACTTTTGGGATGCTGTGCCAGACAGCCAGCATCCAAGGCATGAGGAAGCTTTATCGGGTGTCAAAGCCAGCAAAGCTTGCCTGTTGAGTGAAGCGTAGGCACGCAGAAAAGAAACACCGCAAGAGCTGGCAACGAAGAAGATGCAGGCAGTAACGGAAGAGATACGTGAACCGGAACCGGTGACTGCGGCGGATAATTTCAAGATCGACTATAGGGCAGCCGCGAGGGATGCTCTAAACAGAGTCCAGTAGGAGTTGGTGACGAAGGAGATCGAACAAAAGGTGAAGCTCGAACTAGAGATTGAAAAAATTCAGGAGAAGCTGAATGCCTTCGAGGCATCGGAAGTCGAAAAAACAAAGACACCAAGCAGTTTGAGCCTGAAACTAAACGTGATCTCTGGGCAGACGTTCGGAATGGTGCCACAAGGAAGCAGAATACAGTCAATAATTTCAGTTGCAGGACATCAGGTGATCAGGAACCTAAGTGAAACCTCAGAGTTCACTATGATGGATTTAGACACATATGTAGATTATCTGAGACAGGTAGAGCCACGCACAGAGTCGAGGGCTGTACGAGCATTGTTGACAACGGGTGGCCCTCGAATAAAGAAACTCCACGGGTGCTACGTGGAAACCTATGGACCTTATCAAGTGATGTTGAACGTTGACGGGATAAGTATCTACACTAGGACCTACATCACAACAGATAGCGACCAAATGGGGCAGAGATATTTGGGACAGGAAGAACTTAAGGTCCGCAGAAATGGCCATGATGCCATGCTGGAGCAAGATGCAGTACATATAGGGTACGAGGCAGATGTGACTGCACATCTGCTAGACACCAATGGGAAGAAAATTGGAGTAACATGACTACTGGATACAGGAGCAGTGGTAAGCGTGATGCCAATAAAAATATGGGAAAAAATAGGCTCCACGAGGGAAGATTTATTTTCAACGAATCTCATATTGGCGGCCGCCAACCGCGGAGCAATCTACGTGGCCGGAAAGACGCAACCTGGGAGGACGCAACGGGCTGTGTGCCAGTGTGCTGTTGAACATACTGGACACCACCGTTACGATCCAGCGTGGAAAGAAACTTGGTTACGCTTTGCCGATGAAAACCGACTATGAGGAGACACAAAACTTGAAGAGATAAAGTGTGAAAGACTACCCGAATCATGCTGATAAGGATAAAATTTTAAAGAGAATTGATGAATTTAAATCTAATAATAAACTGTTTTCAATGAAATCTGAAACGGATGACGGCTTGTCGAGCTGCTCGAATTTTCCGGAACGCCCCTCGTCAAATGAACTAGAATCCGACAAACCGGTTTTGCCGGAGATAGAACACTTGAGAGGGAAAATAGGTGAGGGAGATTTTGAGTCATTAAAGGCGGCGGTTTTAAATGGGAATGCGGACGTATTTTCAAAACATAAAGCGGACATCGGTTGATTCAACTTCGTCGAACACGAAATAGAATTAGAGGAAGGCGCCATTCCTCAAAGGGAAGGCGCAAGGCGAATGACGCCTCATAAATCGGAAGCGTGCCGAGCGGAAATAGAAATGTTGCTCGAATACGACATGATAGAGCCCTCGAAATTGCCTTGGGCTTGCGGGGTAGTCATGGCCAATAAGAAGCGGGGCAGCATAGGTTCTGTTGCGACTTTCGTTACTTGGACGCAGTGACCATAAAAGATGCGTACCCGATACCGCGAATAGATGAGAGCCTCTCGAAACTTGGTGACGCCAAGTTCTTCACCACACTGGACTTGGGTTCTGCCTTCTGGCAGGTCCCTCTACGGAAGAAGGACAGAGAAAAGACCGGATTCGCATGTGAATTTGGGTTGTACCAGTGGAAGAGGATGCCCTTTGGCTTGTGCAACGCGACAAAGACTTTTCAAAGACTGATGGCTAAGGCTTTGACCAGAGTAACGAAGAAGTACGGGAATCTTGTGATGTGCTACGTGGATGACGTGGTAATAGCAACACCCACCTTGGCAGACCACATTGATAGACTTGATGAGGTATTTGGTTGCATGAAAAGACCAGGCTTGAAATGCAAACCATCGAAATGTGAGATCCTCAGGGATTCAATCAAGTATCGAGGAAGAATGGTGGACAGGCATGGCGTGAGGCCGGACCCGGAAGCAGTAGAGGCTGTGAATGGAAGGCATGGAAGGCTCTCAGAACGGACACACAACTCATGAGCTTCCTAGGGTTTGCCAATAATTACCGTGAGTTCATGAAGGGATATGCAGACAAGGTGTATCCCATGCAGAAGCTGATGCGCAACAAAGGAAAGAAGTTCGAATGGAACGAAGGAGCTCAAGCTGCCTTCGAGAACATAAAGCGGGAACTGTGCGAAGCGCCAGTGCTAGGCACGCCTACAGAGAGGGGCACGAATGTTCTTGATATATATGCATCAGTAGTGGCCATGTCAGGAATACTGCATCAGGAGCAGGAATGGAATGGGAGAACAGTTCTCCGTCCCATTGCATACTGCAGTAAGGTGTTGAGTGACATGGAAATCAAGGAGGGGTTCTCGTTTCTGAATAAAAAAACTTATGAGGCGCTTCTCTCGATGAGTTGGTTAGACAAATCTGGACATCCAATTCCGGGACAACTTCGAGTAACCGGTGGAAAAGGCAGCGGAAATGAAGATCTTATCAAAGAAGGACCCGGTGACTTTGGATCTGTTGCTACGTTTGAACCTGGTCCAAAAGGAACTCTCTCGTATGAACATAAACAGCCTCTCGTTGCTGGATAAAATTGTGCAGGTCACTCCACAAGTGATGCGGATGCTGGGTGAATTGTTGCAGAGAGAAGTGACTAGAGATGACCCCGAGTGGGCAGCAGCCATGACATCGCTAACAGTCAGTGAGAAAGTAAAGGTTATGCCATCAAGACCTCAACACAATGAAAGGGATTGTAGGACCATAGTTCAGCAACTAGTGTCCTCGATACCCCCAAAACGTCTTGACAAGTAAATCATACAAACGGAAAAAACAGATGAAAAGGACACAAAATAAAACCGTCACCTTTGAGGAGCAGGATCAGAAAGGCGAAGAGGTTGAACAAATCCTGGGGCAAGAAAGTTTGTCCAGGGGAAGGTTGTTGATGAGAACAGGCGAGTTTATCAACAAGACCCGGGACAAAAAACTTTGTCCGGGGAGTCAGTGTAGAAGAAAGTGTTCAAGGTGAGGAACAAGACCTGGAGGATAAAATTTTGTCCGGGGAGTTCAAAGGGATGGGCAGAGCGCATAAATTTGATCCCGAAGAAGAAACATGCTCGCTGACAGATTCTTCCGTTGATGACAACTCGAGGAGTTCAGAAATTGACACTTACTCAGACAGGAACTCGAGCACAGGATGGGAATTGTCAGAGCTAGCGATCCACCCGTTGCTACTGGAGACTCGGGCAAGAGACCTGGACAGAGAGTTAAATCAAGACCCTGACAGTGATCGTTACCTGCTACGTAGCAAAACAGTCTTTGACAACGCAGCAGATGATCTAGAAACAAAACCGGTATCGAAATTCGATGAGCTTGTTGCCGCAGAAAAAAGTGGTCAGGACTGATCTTCAACCCTTCAGACAGGAGACAAAGCCATTAGCGAAAAAAGATGGAAGAAAACACACATCAGCCAGATGAAATGAATAGTCATTTGAGGGCCATGAAAACCTACTTGAAGGCGAGATACAGACTCTCAGACCTATTAAGAGCACAAAGAAATGATCGCATGACTAGTAACTTGAAAAGGTGGATCGAAAAAGGAACATACAGACAAAGGAGATCTGGAGGAAGACAGTTACCGTATTCTGAGACAGTACTTTATGCAAAATGAGGGAAGGTTATATCTGAACAAGGACGGGATCGTGGCTTGTAAGAGAAGAGAAGAAGACAAAGTCCTGTACAAATATAACGCGATAGTGTTGCCGAAACTCTATCAGACAGAACTTTTATTCAGGTCGCATGATCAGATGGGCCATCAGGGAACCGACAAAGTATACCAGAGGATCCTGAAGCGCTTTGAGTGGCCTGGAATGAAGTAGGCATGCGAGAGGTGGGTAACAGCATGTCTGTCATGCCAACAGGTGAAGGATCCAAGGAAATTGCGATTTCCCTTACAGTCGATTGAGTCATCTGAATTCAACGAGTTGGTGCACATTGACCACCAGAAAATATGTATGACAGATAATGGCTATAATCAGGTCTTCGCCATGATAGACCACTTCAGGAAGTATGCCCTGCATAACTGCCTCAGCAGATGAGACGTGCGATCATCTAATGAATACGTGGATAGCGAGACATGGTTGCCGATGACGTTTCAATCGGATAACGGAACAGCTTTCGTGGGAGAACTTACGAAAGAGCTCATGAGATGCTCACAGGTGGCTCAAGCTCACTCCACGACATACCATCCCCAGACGAATGGCTTAGTGTAAAGGCAAAATCGGACGTTGGTGTCGATGCTGAGGGTATATTGTTCCAGGTGCATGACCGATCGGGACAGATACCTTCCACAGGTGATGGGAGCTTACAACAGCACGCAACACTCCACCACTGGAGTTAGTCCACATATGATGTTAACCGGACACGAGAAGTCTTTGCCCTTGACTTTCTTTTACTCAGAGTATGAAGGGAAGAAAACATCACCACAAGTCTACGTAAGGGATGTGGTTAGACGTCAAGAAGAACTAAACGACTTGTGTAGACGGAGCCATCAGCAGGCGCAGGCAAGGCAGAGGTAAAGGTTCGATAAGAAAGCAGGTCGTGCAAAAATTTACTCGGTAGGAGACTACGTATGGGTGTTTCGAAATGTTATACCACCGAAAGGAACGAAAAAGCTCCTAAGGAAGTGGAGGGGACCCTTCATGATTACGCAAGGGCACCAGGAGGAACGTTTTTATAGACTGAGTACCAGCCGAGCCGCTCACTACGAAAAAATTAAGCCACACAACCCATCGACAGAAGACTGGTGTATACCTGCAGACATGGAAGAAGGGGATTATCTGATGATGGACCCTGCCTATGAGGTCAATGAGAAGGCGCCAGAGAAAAGAATGATGTGAATGAGGTCGTAGACGAAGGGTCAAGTCCACCACTGGACCTGGATTCTAACGAGGTGATTGAAGCAGATGATGAAACCTTACCCTACGCAGAAGAGGACTGGCAAGACCCCGAACAGATGGAGGTCCCCAAGAATTTGGAAGCAGATCTTCCGTTTACCATACAGACTCGACAGAGTGACAGGACAAGACTCACGAAGTAATACAATCCTTACGCAGATGACTTCGTAGTAGACAGAAGGGATCTGAAGAAGATAGCGGAAGAATTGGTGGGTCTAGAAGAAATAATTTCGTCACAAGACATCGAAATAGTCGACGACCGCGACGAAGAGTGGATCGATGACCGGCCCAAGGTAGAATTCGACGACGAGCAACAGCGATCCTACGAACAAGACTTGACGAATCTGCGTGTGTTGGAATGACTGAACGAAATGACGTCGGACACAAAGGAGACCAGTATCACGATTTAAGACGTAGACCGTGAGAGCATGAAATACATAAAAATCGAACGGAATGATTCTTCATGGGCTGCTCAGGAAGGTCAACTACTCATTCCTGCATCCAATCTTGTTTTATTATCCGGTAGGCGATCGACGGGGAGTGGGGGTAGGACTTACCCACACTGAAAAATTATTAATAAAAAAAATTAAGTATAGCAAGAGAGACAGGTGATCTAGAAGCAGAGATAGGCGAGGACCCTGAGAAACCGGACATAGGGAGAGTAGTTGAGTCATATTTCAACTTGCCAAATGAGTACTCAAGTAGCATAATATTGACAGATAGCGTTTTTATACTCACAAATAGAAGATGTGCGATAGCAATCACAGCGGACATGAGTTCTAAGACAGCGTTAGCACCGAATTTTAAGAGAGAATATAAAAACAGAATTCCTTTGGAAGCAAAGACGAGGAATATGAGGCGTAGCAGCCTTGCCTCCGGCGGCGTCGCAGATACCGGGAAAGTATCTATGCTTCTTGGTGAAGAGGGCGACGGAAAAGCAGCATGTGGAACCGGAAAAGTCTTGTCCTTGACGACACTGAGAGACTTCCTTGTGGAGAGGGAGGTGAAAGAACTCTCGCTTCCAATATACGACCCGAACCGATGACGACTGCATCCACGGGAGCTGTATGCAATGATACAGGTAATCTTTTTTTCTGATACTAACATACAAGTATACTTACATAAGAAATATTATTTGAGTTTAGTCTGAGTTTAGGTTGCATGCAGGAAGGTGTCATATTAAGTGTGTTGTGTGTGATATGTTATGTGTTATGTGTTATGTCATTAAGACCCTGGGTAAGGAGATATTGGTGACCATGAATAATCGAATGACGATCTTAGGAATAGATCCAAAGTTTGGACTGTCCATTCTTAGGTCGAATTCCAAAATTTTAGCAATAAACTGATTTTAATATGATTTAAGATCAAAATCTTATTATCTGACTGTTTTTAATAAATTTTAAAACAAAAGTAGAGTGACGCTGACAAATGTGAGATTAGTGAATTTTTTTCTAGATCCTGATTGATCGTTTAAATATTCACCTGTTTTCAATTGATCAAACTGATAATCGAATCGAATTTAAAAGAATATGGACAACTTCGACTTGAACAAATTGATGGACCTGGCAGAGGTGTACGTAGGAACGATGATAGATGCGATCTATCGTCGGCTGATGGATCGAGACTTCACTCTGGAGGACCCAGAGGTAGTCATGTTGCTGGCCGCCTTAATAAACATCTTGGCATGATAAACGTGGGGACCGCCCCACGGAAGTCTTATTGATGGCCGCATACGGAAAAAGAGGAGTACTAGACCGCCCAAACATGAGGTGATTGAGGTGGAGAAACGGGGCTCTCTCAGGAAGTGACTTGGCGAACGAGCCTGGATTGGGAAGTTCCAGGACCTACCAACCAGGTGAGATGCCTCTGCCAACCAAGCCTAGGCCTGGTCTGAGAAGAATGCATCACGAGATGAACAGTGAGGCTGCCTCGTCTAGTTCATAACTGAGAACAGCTGTGCCACCAAAGAAGGCGAGAGTAGAAGAAGAAGTTCAGACGAACGAGACGATTCAAGACCTCAACGGAAAGATAAAAGAACTGGAGAAGATCAGAAGGGAGCTGGATGAAATGACCGAAACCATGCTCAGTATGGAAAAAGATAGAAATATGAGGAACAGACTGTTTGAAGATTGCAACAAGAAAAAGGGTGAAGAAATAGAGAGCTTGAGGCGAAAGTATAAACTAAGTCAGACAACGTAGGTGCGACCCCCAACTGTGACAGGGAGAGTAACAATTCCGGACCCGAGTGACACCCTAGGTGACCCAGTCGTGGAACAAACAGTGAGAAAATTGATAGAAACAGCTGGACGATTGGTCGCTAATAGCAATAAGCCAGGTTCCGGGGTGACTGCACCCTATGGAACAAAAGATGATACGGGCAGAGTACAACTCTCCCAAGAGGCGATGACGATAACGGGAGTTAGTGATACAATGTTACCAACAAAGAACTCTAAGGTCCCAGACAGGAAGATACGAGAAATGCCGATGAAGAAAGTTTCCCGAGTGATTGACGTGCAGAAGAAAAACCAGGTGATGAATAACTTCACGGGAGTTCCGGACACGAATCCGTGAGCCTGCTTCAACCGATCGAATTGGAGCCCAGCAGTAAACTTGCATCAACCGCCACTTGGGACATCACATCTGATACTGGGTGACAGCTTGTTTAGAATACTCCAGGACCTGAGGACCTCCTGGATCACTACGGTGGTGGCCTTTGGAGGTGCAACGATAGCCCAGCTATTTCGAATGGTGGAGCTGATTAACCCAGGGAGGAACCCTAACATAATGATCGTAATAGGGACAAACAATGTGGCTAGAGATTCAGATGAGGAAGAGGCACAATGGGAATCGATGATGGTGTGCCTATTCACTACTCTCTGGCAGAAATTCAAGTGCGCGGTACTGACCGTCTGCACCGTATCAATGAGCACGAAAACGTTGACATCGACAGGAAGAAGACAAAATGAAGGAGTCATCAGGTGGAACAACATACTGAGAAATCTGGCGAGTCGGAACGCTAGACGTATGATCCTTATGGACATTGAGCTATGGATCAGGCCAGACTAACCACCGATGGGATCAACTTTGATAGTATTGACGGACAAGCCTGGTTGAACCGAGTCTTCCATGAGCGAATGGATGAAATGGAAGTCGAGCCCTTTGACACGGGAGTGCTAAAGAAGGAAGAAACCACGAACGAGTCTGGGAACACGTCTGGGAACGGTCCCATCCGTGACCCATAGGCCGCAAAGCTCAGCGAGCCAGGCCAAAGGGCAGATTTACAGGATCGATTGGGATAAGCGCCAACAATAAGAACCATTCATCCAAGACGAAAATTAGGACCTGTCAATCCGACCGCGGAGACGACAAGCACTTCGAGATCAGAGACAAGATCAGAGACAACGAGTACCAGCCGATAAGAGTTACGACCATACGTGAGCTCTATGATGTGATCGAGGCCCATACCTTCGATGCATTTCTACAAACAGGACCTGATGAAGTTGAACCTTCAGACGATGAGGTTTACAGCAGATGCCATGAGGATGTTAAATGGAGCGAGATTATCCGTCAACGGACTGTATTCAATAGCAGGTGTGGACTGGCTGATAGCAGCTGGCATAAACTTCAGCTCCACGACCGCCTTGAGATTTGCGGACTTAGAGGGACCGCCCTCAAACAATACAATGGGTCCAGTAAATGCAAGACTTCTGCAAGATGTGAAACTGAATCATGTTGAAGGAAATCGAGAAGAAAGGCTCGGAAAATTCTTGAGAACGAGGGCACCGATAAGACAACACGAGAAAATGTTCAGGCAGATACGAGCACCCCCCAGGTCACGTAAAAGAAAGAGCGTACCCGAAACAAGTGGCTCAAGAAGGCGCTGTTCAGAGATATGGTGGATTGACGGCGATTAGGAAAGACGAGACCATCTTTGCAGCGTATGACAAAGCAGAAATGAGGAAAGCAAAGATTATGATATTCGCGAACTCAGATTTCGTATATACCTAAAGTCTCTGTTTTGGCCTGACGTTATAATGTTGACAGCGGTCGACCTGGACCTAATGCAGTCGGTGTCAATGGCAATCGCGGTACAACGACAGACGGCACGGACCCCAATCACAATCGTATTTGCCGGCATGAACGACCATCTACACAGTAGGGGTTTACTGGGCAGACTCAGAGAGCCTACGACGGCGGAAGACGCTGTATGGCCAGCTATAAAGGATTTCCTCGAATGAATGGGTGAAGTAGTGGACACCCTGAAAGAAGGTGCCTTCACCAAGATAAAATCGAGAGCCGTGTTTGCACTGTCTCCGGGATATGCACATCTCCCCGATGGACTGAATTTTGTATAAGCAATGGTGGCGTTGCTCTCGGAAGATATATATGATGTGATAATATCTGCCCCAAATCGCGGAATAGAGATGGAGAACCTAAGACCATTTAAGGCGGAATTACCTGCGGTGTGGTCTGACATCTCGAATGCGATGCGAGGATTTAAGAACCATTCACTACACATGTTAGTGTTAGACGAAGTACTGGGGTTGGAACTGTCCAACTTCAGTCGACAACTTAAACTGAAGCCAGGAATTGACGATGACCATCGAGTAATCGTAGCGATGTCAAACGACTTATGGTTCCAGTGATGATCAGGAAAATCCATGCCTACCTGGTGAAAGAGGTAAACATGGCCAAAAATGCTAAAGAGATGTCAGCCAAGTTCGTAAGCAAAGAGTGTCAAGTTACCCTGGAAGCTTTCTGGACACAGAATGTGAAGGGAGAAGAAGGTTTTTGACCGGACTGACATGCTGGAAGGGTTAGGAGCCGGATGGACCGCGTCCTTATTGACGAAAGTTTACCCATCGTTTTCTCGATACCTGATAAAAGAATTCCTCCAAGCAGTCGTAGAAGTATCGATCGTTGAATTATTAGCCCTGTTCGGGACATTTGGAGCAGAGAATTTCGTGAGAGGACCAGCAATACTGCTCACCGAAGGAGTGCAGAATTTGCGGTTAGATGAACTTCTAACGTTAATTGCTATAACAAACGGAAACTTGGGAGGATTGGTGAATCTGACACGCTACCCGGAGCAGATAAGGGAGAACATAGGAGATTTGATGTGAAGCGACCCACGGAGCCTTTGAAACTAATGAAAGGAGGGTAGCAAAATTCTCCGAGATGATGGACCCGTGCTTTGTGGGCAGAAACGCCACAGTGCTGCAGTATACGCAGTTTGCCTACACGGACGAAACAACGAGGAGACGAATGAACAATTCAGTGACCCCGAAGCCTAGACGATTTGACGAGGAATGGGCGAAACTGGATCTAGCGCCTATGTTCATGAGAGGCAAGTCTGACTTACCAGAAGCCTCCCTAATCTTACGAGCGTAAAGCAGGGTTAACGGTGGGTGGAACACTACAGACTAGAACCATGCTAGCAACCTTCGGCTGTGAAGAAGTCGAGGTAGTTCACAGAGAGGAGGAAGATCAGTCAGCTGGCAGGCTAGTTGAACCGAAATTTCCAGATATAGCAAGGGATGAAGAGCAAGGGCCCTCAAGTTCAATAAAAGGGCCAAAACGAGAGGATGGCAGGAAGGAAGACGTCATTCGGAAGAGCCTATGCAACATGATCCCGATCAGGCTGAGAAGCAGGACGATAAGGCTTCAACAGGAGGGATGTCCAGCCTTCTTGATGGCCGCATACGGAGAAAGAGGAGTACTAGACCGCCCAAACATGAGGTTATTGAAGTGGAGAAACGGGGCTCTCTCAGGAAGTGACTTGGGGAATGAGCCTGGATTGGGATGTTCCAGGACCTACCAACCAGGTGAGATGCCTCTGCCAACCAAGCCTAGGCCTGGTCTGAGAAGAATCCATCAAGAGATGAACAGTGAGGCTGCCTCGTCTAGTTCATAGCCTCGCGAAGTAAGTCAGACAACTTAGGTGCGACCCCCAACTGTGACAGGGAGAGTAACAATTCCGGACCCGAGTGACACCCTAGGTGACCCAGTCGTGGAGCAAACAGTGAGAAAACTGATAGAAACAGCTGGACGATTGGTCGCTAATAGCAATGCGCCAGGTTCCGGGGTTACTGCACCCTATGGACCAATAGATGATACGGGCAGAGTACAACTCTCCCGAGAGACGATGACGATAACGGGAGTTAGTGATACAACGTTACCAACAAAGAGCTCTAAGGTCCCAGACAGGAAGATACGAGAAATGCCGATGAAGAAAGTGTCCCGAGTGGTTGACGTGCAGAAAAAAAACCAGGTGAAGAATAATTTCACGGGAGTTCTGGACACAAATCCGCGAGCCTGCTTCAATCGATCGAATTGGAGCCCAGCAGTAAACCTGCAGCAACCGCCACTTGGGACATCACATCTGATACTGGGTGACAGCTTGGTGAGAATACTCCAGGACCTGAGGACCTCCTGGATCACTACGGTGGTGGCCTTTGGAGGTGCAACGATAGCCCAGCTATTTCGAATGGTGGAGCTGATGAACCCAGGGAGGAACCCTAACATAATGATCGTAATAGGGACAAACAATGTGGCTAGAGGCTCAGATGAGGAAGAGGCACAATGGGAGTCGATGATGGTGTGCATATTCACTACTCTCTGGCAGAAATTCAAGTGCGCGGTACTGACCGTTTGCACCGTATCAATGAGCACGAAAACGTTGACATCGACAGGAAGAAGACAAAATGAAGGAGTCATCAGGTGGAACAACATACTGAGAAACCTGGCGAGTCGGAACGCTAGACGTATGATCCTTATGAACATTGAACACGAGCTGAGAGCTATGGATCAGGCCAGACTAACCACCGATGGGATCCACTTTGATAGTATCGACGGACAAGCCTGGTTGAACCGAGTCTTCCATGAGCGAATGGATGAAATAGAAGTCGAGCTCTTTGACACGGGAGTGCTAAAGAAGGAAGAAACCACGAAAGAGTAGGCAATTTCAACCTTTGTGCCCCCTAACCTAGAAACACTTCTGGGAACGGTCCCATCCGTGACCTATAGGCCGCAAAACTCAGCGAGCCAGGGCAAAGGGCAGATGTACAGGATCGATTGGGAGAAGCGCCAACAAGAAGAACCATTCATCCAATACGAAGGTTAGGACCTGTCAATCCGACCGCGGAGACGACAAGCACTTCGAGATCAGAGACAAGATCAGAGACAACGAAAACCAGCCGAGAATAATTACAGCCATACGTGAGCTCTTTGATGTGGTCGAGGCCCATACCTTCGAAGCATATCTACAAACAGGACCTGATGAAGTTGAACCTTCAGATGATGAGGTTTACAGCAGATGCCATGAGGATGTTAAATGGAGCGAGATTATCCGTCAACGGACTGTATTCAATAGCAGGTGTGGACTGGCTGATAGCAGCTGGCATAAACTTCAGCTCCACGACCGCCTTGAGATTTGCGGACTTAGAGGGACCGCCCTCAAACAATACAATGGGTCCAGTAAAAGCAAGACTTTTGCAAGATGTGAAACTGAATCATGTTGAAGGAAATTGAGAAGAAAGGCCCGGAAAATTCTTGATAACGGGGGCACCGATAGGACAACACGATAAAATGTTCAGGCAGATACGAGCACCCCCAGGTCACGTAAAAGAAAGAGCGTACCCGAAACAAGTGGCTCAAGAAGGCGCTGTTCAGAGATATGGTAGATTGAAGACAATTAGGAAAGACGAGACCATCTTTGCAGCGTGTGACAAAGCAGAAATGAGGAAAGCAAAGATTATGGTAGTCGCGAACTCAGACTTCCTATATACCTCCAAGTCTCTGTTTTGGCCTGACGTTATAATATTGACAGCGGTCGACCTGGACCTAATGCAGTCGGTGTCAATGGCAATCGCGGTTCAACGACACACGGCAATGAACCCAATCACAATCGTATTTGCCGGCATGAACGACCATCTACACGGTAGGGGTTTCCTGAGCAGACTCAGAGAGCCTACGACGGCCGAAGACGCTGTATGGCTAGCTATAAAGGATATCCTCGAATCAATGGGTGAAGGAGTGGACACCCTGAAAGAAGGTGCCTTCACCAAGATAAAATCGAGAGCCGTGTTTGCACTGTCTCCGGGATATGCACATCTCCCCGATGGACTCAAGTTTGTATACGCAATGGTGGCGTTGCTCTCGGAAGGTATATATGATGTGATCATATCTGCCCCAAATCGCGGAATAGAGATGGAGAACCTAAGACCACTTAGGGCGGAATTACCTGCGGTGTGGTCTGACATCTCGAATGCGATGCGAGGATTTAAGAACCATTCACTACACATGTTAGTGTTAGACGAAGTACTGGGGTTGGAACTGTCCAACTTCAGTCGACAACTTAAACTGAAGCCAGGAATTGACGATGACCATCGAGTAATCGTAGCGATGTCAAACGACTTATGGTTCCGAGGAATGGAAGTAAAGGAGGAAGGAGAAAGAAGATAAATTTCCAAGAAGACGAGAGCTCACTTGGAAGCGATGGTCCTGAGAACGAAACCAGAGGCTAACAAATGGCTGCACTTGACCCCTCGAATAGCCGCATTGGGCGCGTACGCTTTCGAGCGAGGCCCAGTGAAGATCAGGAAAATCCATGCCTACCTGGTGAAAGAGGTAAACCTGGCCGAAAATGCTGAAGAGAAGTCAGCCGAGTTCGTAAGCAAAGAGTGCCAAGTTGCCCTGGAAGCTTTCTGGACACAGAATGTGAAGGGAGAAGAAGGCTTTGACCGGACTGACAGCATGCTGGAACTGTTAGGAGCCGGATGGACCGCGTCCTTATTGGCGAAAGTTTACCCATCGTTTTCTCGATACCTGATAAAAGAATTCCTCCAAGCAGTCGTAGAAAGGTAAAAGAACTGGAGAAGATCAGAAGGGAGCTGGATGAAATGACCAAAACTATGCTCAGTATGGAAAAAGATAGAGATATGAGGAACATACTGTTTGAAGATTGCAACAAGAAAAAGGGTGAAGAAATAGAGAGCTTGAGGTGAGAGTATAAAGAGCGATCGGAAGGGCTGGCGTTGACGACGGCAGTGGAAAAAGTGATACCTGCAAGGAATGTTCCTCGTGAGCAGTCCCCGATGGAGCTCTTGACGCCTCGCGAACTAAGTCAGACAACTTAGGTGCGACCCCCAACTGTGACAGGGAGAGTAACAATTCCGGACCCGAGTGACACCCTAGGTGACCCAGTCGTGGAGCAAACAGTGAGTGAGAAAATTGGTAGAAACAGCTGGAAGATTGGTCGCTAATAGCAATGCGCCAGGTTCCGGGGTGACTGCACCCTATGGAACAATAGATGATACGGGCAGAGTACAACTCTCCCAAGAGACGATGACGATAACGGGAGTTAGTGATACAACGTTACCAATAAAGAGTTCTAAGGTCCCAGACAGGAAGATAAGAGAAATGCCGATGAAGAAAGTGTCCCGAGTGATTGTCGTGCACAAGAAAAACCAGGTGAAGAATAACTTCACGGGAGTTCCGGACACAAATCCGCGAGCCTGCTTCAATCGATCGAATTGGAGCCCAGCAGTCAACCTGCAGCAACCGCCACTTGGGACATCACATCTGATACTGGGTGACAGCTTGGTGAGAATACTCCAGGACTTGAGGACCTCCTGGATCACTACGGTGATGGCCTTTGTAGGTGCAACGATAGCCCAGCTATTTCGAATGGTGGAGCTGATGAACCCAGTGAGGATCCCTAACATAATGATCGTAATAGGGTCGAAGAATGTGGCTAGAGGCTCATATGAGGAAGAGGCACAATGGGAGTCGATGATGGTGTGCCTATTCACTACTCTCTGGCAGACATTCAAGTGCGCGGTACTGACCGTCTGCACCGTATCAATGAGCACGAAAACGTTGACATCGACAGGAAGAAGACATAATGAAGGAGTCATCAGGTCGAACAACATACTGAGAAATCTGGCGAGTCGGAACGCTAGACGTATGATCCCTATGGACATTGAACATGAGCTGAGAGCTATGGATCAGGCCAGACTAACCACCGATGGGATCCACTTTGATAGTATCGACGGACAAGCCTGGTTGAACCGAGTCTTCCATGAGCGAATGGATGAAATGGAAGTCGTGCTCTTTGACACGGGAGTGCTAAAGAAGGAAGAAACCACGAAAGAGTAGGCAATTTCAACCTTTGTGCCCCCTAACCTAGAAACACTTCTGGGAACGGTCCCATACGTGACCTATAGGCCGCAAAACTCAGCGAGCCAGGGCAAAAGGCAGATGTACAGGATCGATTGGGAGAAGCGCCAACAAGAAGAACCATTCATCCAAGACGAAGGTTAGGACCTGTCAATCCGACCGCGGAGACGACAAGCACTTCGAGATCAGAGACAAGATCAGAGACAACGAAAACCAGCCGAGAATAATTACGGCCATACGTGAGCTCTTTGATGTGGTCGAGGCCCATACCTTCGAAGCATATCTACAGACAGGACCTGATGAAGTTGAACCTTCAGACGATGAGGTTTAGAGCAGATGCCATGAGGATGTTAAATGGAGCGAGATTATCCGTCAACGGACTGTATTCAATAGCAGATGTGGACTGGCTGATAGCAGCTGGCATAAACTTCAGCTCAACGACCGCCTTGAGATTTGCGGACTTAGAGGTACCGCCCTCAAACATTACAACTGGTCCAGACTTTTGCAAGATGTGAAACTGAATCATGTTGAAGGAAATCGAGAAGAAAGGCTCGGAAAATTCTTGAGAACGAGGGCACCGATAAGACAACACGAGAAAATGTTCAGGCAGATACGAGCACCCCCCAGGTCACGTAAAAGAAAGAGCGTACCCGAAACAAGTGGCTCAAGAAGGCGCTGTTCAGAGATATGGTGGTTTGACGGCGATTAGGAAAGACGAGACCATCTTTGCAGCGTATGACAAAGCAGAAATGAGGAAAGCAAAGATTATGATATTCGCGAACTCAGATTTCGTATATACCTCCAAGTCTCTGTTTTGGCCTGACGTAATAATGTTGACAGCGGTCGACCTGGACCTAATGCAGTCGGTGTCAATGGCAATCGCGGTACAACGACAGACGGCACGGAACCCAATCACAATCGTATTTGCCGGCATGAACGACCATCTACACAGTAGGGGTTTCCTGGGCAGACTCAGAGAGCCTACGACGGCGGAAGACGCTGTATGGCCAGCTATAAAGGATTTCCTCGAATGAATGGGTGAAGTAGTGGACACCCTGAAAGAACGTGCCTTCACCAAGATAAAATCGAGAGCCGTGTTTGCACTGTCTCCGGGATATGCACATCTCCCCGATGGACTGAATTTTGTATAAGCAATGGTGGCGTTGCTCTCGGAAGGTAAATATGATGTGATAATATCTGCTCCAAATTGCGGAATAGAGATGGAGAACCTAAGACCATTTAAGGCGGAATTACCTGCGGTGTGGTCTGACATCTCGAATGCGATGCGAGGATTTAAGAACCATTCACTACACATGTTAGTGTTAGACGAAGTACTGGGGTTGGAACTGTCCAACTTCAGTCGACAACTTAAACTGAAGCCAGGAATTGACGATGACCATCGAGTAATTGTAGCGATGTCAAACGACTTATGGTTCCGAGGAATGGAAGTACAGGAGGAAGGAGAAAGAAGATAAATTTCCAAGAAGACGAGAGCTCACTTGGAAGCGATGGTCCTGAGAACGAAACCAGAGGCTAACAAGTGGCTGCACTTGACCCCTCGAATAGCCGCATTGGGCGCGTACGCTTTCGAGCGAGGCCCAGTGATGATCAGAAAAATCCATACCTGGTGAAAGAGGTAAACCTGGCCGAAAATGCTGAAGAGAAGTCAGCCGAGTTCGTAAGCAAAGAGTGCCAAGTTACCCCGGAAGCTTTCTGGACACAGAATGTGAAGGGAGAAGAAGGCTTTGACCGGACTGACAGCATGCTGGAAGGGTTAGGAGCCGGATGGACCGCGTCCTTATTGGCGAAAGTTTACCCATCGTTTTCTCGATACCTAATAAAAGAATTCCTCCAAGCAGTCGTAGAAGTATCGATCGTTGACATTTGGAGCAGAGAACTTCGTGAGAGGACCAGCATTACTGCTCACCGAAGGAGTGCAGAATTTGCGATTAGATGGACTTCTAACGTTAATTGCTATAACAAACGGAAACTTGGGAGGATTGGTGAATCTGACACGCTACCCGGAGCAGATAAGGGAGAACATAGGAGATTTGATGTGAAGCGACCCACGGATTCCTGGACTAAGATAAGAGATTTGCAACATACTCTTATCCAATACCTCGTGCATCAGACTCGCTTTGGAACAGGAGAGGATGAGACGAGTCAGAGGGAGGAAGATGTGCGACGTCATGCTGGGGGCATGGCCCTTGCCTACTGACCTGAGCTTAGCTATGAGGACCGATCCCCTAGCATTGATCAGAGGAGCCACGGAGTTCGTGACAGTGATATACGGTCCGGCAGTCACGTTTGCGTTCCCTGACGTTAAGGTGGAGGCTTACAGGAGGTCGGTGTTCCACCTGAACCTCATATCGGCAGTGGATGGAAGTGCACTTAACAGGTGTGAGCAACACGCACAAAAAGAATTGATGACTGAGGACTTGTTTTTCGCGAAGAAATCAGAGCCGGAGATGACCGTCATAAACTTTGATGATCACTTCCGAGACAGGATGGGAGAAAAGGATAGAGGGCACATCGAGGTAATGCCGAAGCTCTGGAATCTAAGGCCCTACAATAAGACGAATGGCGAAGTCACAAAAATTTCTCGACTGACTGCAGCATATCATAAACGCAAGGTTGGGGTGATTACAAGAAAATTGCCAGAAGAGATCCCTGAATTCCCTTTGATTAGAAGGATGTTGCTCAGAGTAGACTCCGTAGTACAAACCTCCAGGTTGAGAGCCTTTGAAACTAATGAAAGGAGGGTGGAAAAATTCTCCGAGATGATGGACCCGTGCTTTGTGGGCAGAAACGCCGCAGTGCTGCAGTATACGCAGTTTGCCTACACGGACAAAACAACGAGGAGACGACTGAACAATTCAGCGACCCCGAAGCCTGGACGATTTGACGAGGAATGGGCAAAACTGGATCTAGCGCCTATGGTCATGAGAAGCCAGGCTGACTTACCAGAAGCCTCCCTAATCTTAACGAGCGTAAAACCAGGGTTAACGGTGGGTGGAACACTACAGACTAGAACCATGCTAGCAACCTTCGGCTGTGAAGAAGTCAAGGTAGTTCACGGAGAGGAGGAAGATCAGTCAGCTGGCAGGCTAGTTGAACCAAAATTTTCAAATGGAGCAAGGGAGAAGAACAAGGGCCCTCAAGTTCACGAAAAGGGCCAAAACGAGACGATGGGCAGGAAGGAAGACGTCAATCGGAAGAGCCTATGCAACAGGATCCGGATCAGGCTGAGAAGGAGGACGATAAGGCTTCAACAGGAGGGATGTCCAGCCTTCTTGATGGCCGCATACGGAGAAAGAGGAGTACTAGACCGCCCAAACATGAGGTTATTGAAGTGGAGAAACGGGGCTCTCTCTGGAAGTGACTTGGCGAACGAGCCTGGATTGGGATGTTCCAGGACCTACCAACCAGGTGAGATGCCTCTGCCAACCAAGCCTAGGCCTGGTCTGAGAAGAATGCATCACGAGATGAACAGTAAGGCTGCCTCGTCTAGTTCATAACTGAGAACAGCTGTGCCACCAAAGAAGGCGAGAGTAGAAGAAGAAGTTCAGACGAACGAGACGATTCAAGACCTCAACGGAAAGGTAGAAGAACTGGAGCAGATCAGAAGGGAGCTGGATGAAATGACCAAAACCATGCTCAGTATGGAAAAAGATCAAGATATGAGGAACAGGTTGTTTGAAGATTACAACAAGAAAAATGGTGAAGAAATAGAGAGCTTGAGGCGAGAGAATAAAGAGCGATCGGAAGGGCTGGCGTTGAGGACGGCAGTGGAAAAAGTGATACCTGCAAGGAATGTTCCTCATGGGCAGTCCCCGATGGAGCTCTTGACGCCTCGCGAACTAAGTCAGACAACTTATGTGCAATCCCCAACTGTGACAATGAGAGTAACAATTCCGGACCCTAGTGACACCGGACCCGAGTGACACATCTGATACTGGGTGACAGCTTGGTGAGAATACTCCAGGACCTGAGGACCTCCTGGATCACTACGGTGATGGCCTTTATAGGTGCAACGATAGCCCAGCTATTTCGAATGGTGGAGCTGATGAACCCAGGGAGGATCCCTAACATAATGATCGTAATAGGGACGAACAATGTGGCTAGAGGCTCAGATGAGGAAGAGGCACAATGTGAGTCGATGATGGTGTGCCTATTCACTACTCTCTGGCAGAAATTCAAGTGCGCGATACTGACCGTCTGCACCGTATCAATGAGCACGAAAACGTTGACATCGACAGGAAGAAGATATCATGAAGGAGTCATCAGGTGGAACAACATACTGAGAAATTATGGACATTGAACACGAGCTGAGAGATAGGGCCCTCAAGTTCAGGAAAAGGGCCAAAACGAGACGATGGGCAGGAAGGATGACGTCAATCGGAAGAGCCTATGCAACAGGATCCCGATCACGCTGAGAAGGAGGGCGATAAGACTTTAACAGGAGGGATGTCCAGCCTGGACTTCAACTTCCTCAGCGACTTTGAAAACGGCACCGACACATTGGAAGCGACGATTGGGCAGGCAGACGAGGGTACTTCCACGGTGGAACCCCCGTCGGTCTACATGGAAACGACCCGGAACTTGCCGGAGAGCAACGTTTAACGGAATTACCAAGGAGAAGAGGAATAGAAGACACTGCCAGAGTACCTTCCTTGGGAACGTTGCCCAAAGAAGAGTGGGAAGTTCATCATAGAGACCACGAAAATAGGACGGGATGCACTGTGGACAGAGTAGACTTCATGGAAGAGGTCTGGACAGTAGTTCAGAGCTACGGGACCCATTCAATTTTGAAAATAGATCTCGACAGAACACTAATGCGGGAAGTCCTTGACAAACTCGACGAGTGTGAAGAGAGATTGAGCGAGTTACTGATTGACTCGGCGACTGACGAAAGTGAGGCAAACTCTCCTATAAAGATGACGCCGCAAGAAAACAAAGAAGAAGTAGTGTATCTGTCAAGAACCCGAAAGGGAACGATGCGATCCAAGATGGTGATTGACAGGATTAATGAAATGAAAAGGAAACTTGGCAGCAAAGTGACACTGAGAAAATCGGGAAAACAAAGGTGGATTATGAAATCTCGATAAAAGCTGTCAACTCAGCCAACAGAAAACGCGTCGAGGAAGCCATGGACATGGATCAGTGTGATGATCGATTGCCTGGCACAGACAGGAGGTTGACTGACGTAGCGATGGTGCCACCCATTCTCATGGCAGGATTAAAATCAGCCAGTTATAAAACCAAGAGGATTGACCGCACTCTGACTGGAGCGACGTTAGAAATGGAGATAATCAGCCAATGTGGAGAGAGTACCCTGAAAGATTTCAAACCGTCTCCCATGAATCACGGAAAGGGAAGCGTCGTAGGACAGCTGGTCCCAGTGGAATACAACCGACTGACAGTGTCGGAAACTGTATCGATTGATGAGGCCGCCGGTGGATACATGGAGATGTTGGAATACAGAAATTCGGCCAGAGGACACTTAATTGCTCTGGAAGACAAAAATGCCATGGAAGGTTACTTGGAGACAATGATGCAAGGCACCACCCTAAAGCAGAAGGCATACGTAATTCTGGTATCGTCTGAAATGCACTCGGAAACGATCGAGCAGTTGGTGAACCTACCATGGAGAGCAGTAGTGATACGATACTTCGAAGAAGAAATGAGAACCAAGCGGAAGATACACGCTCTGATAGCAATACCCTATTAGAGAACAGAGTTACAACTGAGGTCCGCTTGGTGCATGACTGACACGCGGGGAATATGATTTGGAAGAAAGAAAAAGATCAAAGGGAGAAAAGGTGTTCTTAATGACGAGTATGAGAGATCTGATAACCCAAGAAG
Source organism: Symsagittifera roscoffensis (assembly GCF_963678635.1). NCBI lineage: Eukaryota > Metazoa > Xenacoelomorpha > Acoela > Convolutidae > Symsagittifera > Symsagittifera roscoffensis. The sequence goes on from NC_087064.1 coordinate 26,839,426, forward strand.
GAGCAGCAGTAGCGTGCGCAAAGCGGAGAGATGCTCCCTGTTTCATTCTATTCATGATAGAACAAATATCAGTGCCATCCTTGAACAATTGTGTCAAGATGCTAAGAGAAGGCGATGAACGAGCGGAAGCCTTGCTCTTACTAGCGCTTTTGTACATCTATCAGAGTAAGCCGATGCGAATGAACATGAAGGAGCCTGTGGAGCTGGAACCGATGAAAAAGATTGACGAAATAAGGAGATTCTCTAACAAGGAGATGAAGCTCACAAAACAATCTATGGGAGCACTGCCGAAGTCCAGTGAGTACTGTGGACCGATCGGGAAGAAGTCATACAGTTACGTATCCGGAATCATAGGGATGGCGTACAACCGTTTCGTAAATGAAGGCATACGCAATTGCTTCTTTGAATACGAGCAAGCAGTGTTGCTAAGGTTCTGGATGTCAAGAATTGCAATATAAAGAAGCGCTGGTAATCAGCAGACCAAGCTGGGACTAGTCTTGGAGGAAAAGGTGACTGCACCTTCAGTGCGAAAAATCTGACAACCGAGTGGAGTTTGAATTGGAATTCTCGGACGAATTGCTAAGAACGAGTTTAATGGTGCTATGTGAACTCATGAAACTACCATGGTGTCCTAGTCCTAACTCTGATTCGATATTGTGTGCGACACAGGACGTGCAGAGGGAACTGAACTCAGACTATTACTTGCGTGATCTGAACATCATCTATAATTTGATGACGACAGCCTCTAAGAGCAACGGATTAGACAAAGCCTGGCTGGGGACCAGAGGACTGGATCAAACCTGGTAGCTGTCTGGCAAAAGACTTTGGACTGGAAGGTCACATCTGTGGAGGTCTGGATTGCGTAAAGACCCTGGAGAAGCAACACAAGCAATTGAAGATATTGTTTGGGAACATTGTTATGAAGGCAAAAACGGAAACGGAATTAATTGCAGATTGCCATGGAGGAACCGAGGTGAATCTAGTGACTGCACTAAGATTCAACAGCATTTTTGGTTCCTTAGAGTCACTATTGAATATAGAACAAAAGCATGAGATGGTTACGACCATCAGTGTAGAAGTGTTTCCGGTAGTTTTGCAAACCGAGCAGAAGTATATTGGAAAGTGGAGAGAAGCGATCGAGGCGGAAATAAACATCCGGCACATTGAAACCTATCGTAGACCGACGGGAGCGAGATATTTAGTGGGATCAACTTTAGCTCTATTGTGCAACAGCAGATACCTAGTGCATTTTGTCGCGGTGGATGTGAAAAGTACGAGAACGATTGTGGATCAATTCTTCTCAGTGCCAAAATGCGTAAGACTAGCGATAATGTCAGAAAAATCTTACGAAATCTGTGCAAAATGTTCTCAGCAGTTGCGGAGAGAACCAAAGAGGAATTAGAATCGATACTGTGAAAGAAGTTCATGGGATACGCCAGTGGGAACTTCATTGACTTTGAAAGACATAGCAGAAAGGATCAACAGTCACGGATTACAATGCAGTAGATGAGAATGATGAAGTCCACCGACTGATGATAGAAGTCAAACCACTACTGGAAGCGTCGAGAAAGCGTAATTGGAGGAGCATCATGTCGACGCATGATGAGTTCCCCTGCCATTGCTTGCTTCAAACATGGTGGTACCCCGAGCGTAGTAATCTGGTGTTGATCTGGGACTGTGGAGAGCTGCTCTCCATGGGTTTACCAGATTCATCACAGCCCATAACGATAGTGATAGTAGGAGTTATGATGGCGATACGATGGCTGGAAGCTCATGTAAGAGCAAACAATAGACAAGAGACGCCGACGAAAGAAAGTTGCAGGAATTGGATTGTCTAAAAGATTTAGACCTTTTTGAGACATCGTGCAAAGTCTTGAGTCTCCGATGGAAGTGAAAAAGATATGGGCCAGAAGACGACTGATGCCATGGTTCAGAGCCAACATGACTGCATGGTTGTACGAGTTTGCCAAGAAGCATATATCGAAGCACAGCAGAGTGTACAGTGCGTATCAGCTGAACATTGGAGTAGGAGCTTTCAAGAGAGCTTTTATAACTCATTGGAATGCAGTAACCACCGCAGTGAAGAGAACTTCTAGGGCAAGTGAATGTGACGGAATGGAAAAAGAAGAGATGTTGAAGGAAGACTTGGAGAGAAACGTGACGTTGTGCCTCCACAACAGCTTCTGCCGAAACAGAGAAACTAACGTTGATCCTCTGCCTTGTTGTAAGCAAAGAGTAGAAGAGCAAAAGTGTTGGAGGACTGCCTCCAACAGCGTCAGAATAGCTACCGACGTGTTGCATGACACAGAGACTGAAAGTGCGGCGTCAATGTCGGAGGAGGAGGAGATGGAACATTGACAAATGGCCGAAAAACAAGATGCAAAAAGAAAGAAAATTAGACGAATTTAGAAGTTTTAAAACTTCTAATCGACGGAAACAGAAAAATGAACAAAGAAAGAAACAAAGAAGCAACGAAAGAGAAGATGTTAAAACTCAGAATTGTTTTGTGCGTGAGGAAAACTCAAATGAGAAACAAAGCAACTAAGTTTGCAATTGAAACTGACGAGAAAACATTTAATTGAGTTTTGAAGATTAAAGAATTTGTTGCATTTACAAATTTGCATTATGATTTTAGTTAGTGGCTTTAGAGACACTTGGTATTTATTTAGAAAGGCTTCAGTGGAGAGTTAAATTAAAAATAAATTAAAATATTCCAGCCTGCATGATTCTTTTTAATCAACTAAGACGACTAATCACTTTGTGGTGACATGAAAGCTTTGGGTAATCTCTTGAAGAGGGAGATTATTTCATGGTTCCTTCTAACCACCGCGTTCCTTAATTTTAATTTTCAGGACCAGTAACAACTAAATTTCCGAAGAGAAGAAGCATAGTAGGTTAATTTTAGTTTGTTGGTTGGCAGGACCGTCTTGCGTCCCAACACTTTTTAAACCTAGGAGAAAAAGTTTTAAATCGGGACATAGACGTTAGAAGGAGGAACAAATGTTTTATCTTAAGTTTTATCCTCGAAAGTGCAGATTAAGTGAAAGAATTTGGAAGGCTATAATAGTGTAGTATGATGCCATTTATATTCTGCAGTGAGTCGATATGACGTGGATAAGAGTGATTTCATGCATTTTGTAAATTCTGTTCGATGGCACTGTACCATTTTGATGAAGACTACGGGACTCAATGAGGACATTGATAGGGCTGTCCGGGGAGTATGTGACATTCGACCAGAATGGTCAAAATGCAATTTCGCATTCGAATTTTTATTGGAACATCTAACCGAGAAAATTGATGATTTTTATGAATTAGTGATGTGCCAGTCGGTCATACTTGGAAGTTTGACCTTGAGGAATACGAACTACGTAATTTTGGGATGAAATGTAATTTTTCAAAAATTCGAAATGAGCCTGTCATGCTCATTTTTCTCGCGAAAACTGAAAATCTCAGAAAGACAAGATCAGAACAACCAAAATACAATCGCGGGAAAAAACTTGAAAAAACGCCGCGGGAAATTGCTATTCTCAATTTCCAGATATAAATCAAACGCGAGTAGAGCTGTCCTATCCTGAATAGGAAGCAGAGCGATTGTAAACAGAGCAAAGACAAAGAAGAAGTGAACCAGAGTGAACTCTCAGAGGAAAGGTGGACAGCTGGGGTATCCCAATGGTCCAGTTCCAAAACTTAATTCTCGAGTCAAATCTTATTTCCCTTGTTGGAATTTATTAGTAGCAAACTTCTCAAGTTATTATACTTAATGCTAGAGTTACTGATTAATTTAGTTATCCCAATTCTCGAGTGTGCCGATATGTGAGTACTCAATTTAGTTTTCTTGAGTGTGTTTTATGATTGTTATGTTGAGGTAAGGAGAGTTTTAGGTTGATTCATCTGAAATGGATCAAAGTTCCACTGTCTAATAAAAAGTAAGCATACGGACTGTTCCGACCCTGTTTTTAACGGCGTTCGCGTATTTTGGGTATTTTGAGACCTAAGTATGGGGACATTCTTATTTTCTAGAGTGGGGGCATTTTGGTAGTGGCCTTTAAGCTGTAACGGGTTTTTAGTCTCATGTCGCAAGTGAACCGAATTGGCTCCGACCGTTCGAGGTGGAAAAACACAAGAGATAGTGTCCCTGTCTCTTGAGCCAATGGTTTTAGTGCCTGTTTTTCTTTAACCTCATATGTGACCGAAGTAGGCGACTGTTACATAGTGTTTTTATGGCGCTCCTGGGTATTTTTACGACATCATGACTACGGAGTCGAACCCACTTGACACAGCTCCGGGCTACATGCCCATTCTAGAGTACCGGTGGTACGGTTCAGCGGGAACGTGTAAGCCTTCCGGTTGTACTGTGATAGCTTCTTAAGAAAACTCGAGAAAATTTCCTGGTACGCTCCTCGAACGAGGCTTAGCTAACCGAGTAAGGGGGGTAACTAGGGGGACGAAAAAACGAGCAAAAGACAAAAAGCGAAACAAAAACCGAAAAAGAATAGAAAAGGAACAAAAACCATAAAACAAAAAAATGACAGTGACTTTGACAGCAGATTAGTTGGATCAAACCTTTATATTAATTAAATAGTATACCTATACTGTTTTTATAAGACCGATCGTTTCGATCAATTCAGCAACTTAAAAAGGTGCCCGAGTGTGGGGCGTTGTTAAGGGTTTTCAGATAGCTTGCAACTTAGCTGGACCACTAGGAGACTTAACTGGAAGAGGTGACCAGTCGAGTAGGAAAGTGGTTCACAGGGACTTAGCTGGACCATTAAGAGGCTTGATTGAAAAAGATGACCAGCCAATGGGAAAGTGCTGCTGGTGATCAGGTGCAGGACAAGTCAAGGAGACAACCAGCACGGAATCAGAGCAACAAGAGAGGACGGAGGTGTTCTCAAGTTGGTCAAACGGGTATCGTTAAAATCCACATTACACTATAGGAGATAAGTGTAAAATTGGAGAAGCGGAACCCCACTGTTTTGAGGAACTTCTGTACTCAAGCAGGCCTGGAAACAGGTTCTACGGTTTTCTCTCAAGAGGTTTAGCACCCGACGCTCAAGGTAATTTTCGGCTTAAGAGGGGGGGGGGGGGGGCTGGTTAGGTCAGAGGTTGGCGGTTGTAAATTGTAAAAAGGGGGGACATATTAGAGTAAATAATTGATCGACATCGTCGATTTAGTTACATTAGAATCTTACACGCACCTTCAGTGCGAAGAATCTGACAACCGAGTGGAGTTTGGATTGGAATTCTCGGACGAATTGCTAAGAACGAGTTTGATGGTGGTATGTGAACTGATGAAACTACCATGGTTTCCGAGTACTAACGCTGATTCGATATTGTGTGCGACACAAGACGTGCAGAGGGAACTGAACTCAGACTACTACTTGCGTGATCTGAATATCATCTATAATTTGATGACGACAGCCTCTAAGAGCAACGGATTAGACAAAGCATGGCTGGGGACCAGATGACTGGATCAAACCTGGTAGCTGTCTGGCAAAAGACTGTGGACTGGAAGGTCACATCTGTGGAGGTCTGGATTGCGTAAAGACCCTGGAGAAACAACACAAGCAATTGACGATATTGTTTGGGAACATTGTGATGAAGGCAAAAACGGAAACGGAATTAACTGCAGATTGCCATGGAGGAACCGAGATGAATCTAGTGACTGCACTAAGATTCAACAGCAGTTTTGGTTCCTTAGAGTCACTATTGAATATAGAACAAAAGCATGAGATGGTTACGACCATCAGTGTAGAAGTGTTTCCGGCAGTTTTGCAAACGGAGCAGAAGTATATTGGAAAGGGAGGGAAGCGATCGAGGCGGAAATAAACATCCGGCACATTGAAACCTATCGTAGACCGACGGGAGCGAGATATTTAGTGGGATCAACTCTAGCTCCAATGTGCAACAGCAGATACCTAGTGCATTTTGTAGCGGTGGATGTGAAAAGTACGAGAACGATTGTGGATCAAGTCTTCTCAGTGCCAAAATGCGTAAGACTAGCGAGAATGTCAGAAAAATCTTACGAGTTACTGTGCAAAATGTTCTCAGCAGTTGCGGAGAGAACCAAAGAGGAATTGGAATCGATTCTGTGAAAGAAGTTCATGGGATACGCCAGTGGGAACTTCAGTGACTTTGAAAGACAAAAGCAGAAAGGATCAACAGTCACGGATTACAATACAGTAGATGAGAATGATGAAGTCCACCGACTGATGATACAAGTGGAACCACTACTGGAAGCGTCGAGAAAGCGTAATTGGAGGAGCATCATATCGACGCATGATGAGTTCCCCTGCCATTGCTTGCTTCAAACATGGTGGTACCCCGGGCGTAGTAATCTGGTGTTGATCTGGGACTGTGGAGAGCTGCTCTCCATGGGTTTACCAGATTCATCACAGCCCATAACGATAGTGATAGTAGGAGTTATGATGGCGATACGATGGCTGGAAGCTCATGTAAGAGCAAACAATAGACAAGAGACGCCGACGAAAGAAAGTTGCAGGAATTGGATTGTCTAAAAGATTTAGACCTTTTTGAGACATCGTGCAAAGTTTTGAGCATTTCGATGGAAGTGAAAAATATATGGGCCAGAAGACGACTGATGCCATGGTGGTTCAGAGCCAACATGACTGCATGGTTGTACGAGTTTGCCAAGAAGCACATATCGAAGCACAGCAGAGTGTACAGTGCGTATCAGCTGAACATTGGAGTAGGAGCTTTCAAGAGAGCTTTTATAACTCATCGGAATGCAGTAACCAACGCAGTGAAGAGAATTTCTAGGGCAAGTGAATGTGACGGAATGGAAAAAGAAGAGATGTTGAAGGAAGACTTGGAGAGAAACGTGACGTTGTGCCTCCACAACACGTTCTGCCGAAACAGAGAAACTTACGTTGATCCTCTGCCTTGTTGTAAGCAAAGAGTAGAAGAGCAAAAGTGTTGGAGGACTGCCTCCAACAGCGTCAGAATAGCTACCGACGTGTTGCATGACACAGAGACTGAAAGTGCGGCGTCAATGTCGGAGGAGGAGGAGATGGAACATTGACAAATGGCCGAAAAACAAGATGCAAAAAGAAAGAAAATTAGACGAATTTAGAAGTTTTAGAACTTCTAATCGACGGAAACAGAAAAATGAACAAAGAAAGAAACAAAGAAGCAACGAAAGAGAAGATGTTAAAACTCAGAATTGTTTTGTGCGTGAGGAAAACTCAAATGAGAAACAAAGCAACTAAGTTTGCAATGGATACTGACGAGAAAACATTTAATTGAGTTTTGAAGATTAAAGAATTTGTTGCATTTACAAATTTGCATTATGATTTTAGTTAGTGGCTTTAGAGACACTTGCTATTTATTTAGAAAGGCTTGAGTGGAGAGTTAAATTAAAAATAAATTAAAATATTCCAGCCTGCATGATTGTTTTTAATCAACTAAGACGACTGATCACTTTGTGGTTACATGAAAGCTTTGGGTAATCTCTTGAAGAGGAAGATTATTTCATTGTTCCTTCTAACCACCGAGTTCCTTAATTTTAATTTTCAGGACCAGTAACAACTAAATTTCCGAAGAGAAGAAGCATAGTAGGTTAATTTTAGTTTGTTGGTTGGCAGGACCGTCCTGCGTCCCAACACTTTTTAAACCTAGGAGAAAAGGTTTTAAATCGGGACATAGACGTTAGAAGTAGGAACAAATGTTTTATCTTAAGTTTTACTCTCGAAAGTGCAGATTAAGTGAAAGAATTTGGAAGGCTATAGTAGTGTAGTATGATGCCATTTATATTCTGCAGTGAGTCGATATGACGTGGATAAGAGTGATTTCATGCATTTTGTAAATTCTGTTCGATGGCACTGTACCATTTTGATGAAGACTACGGGACTCAATGAGGACATTGATAGGGCTGTCCGGGGAGTATGTGACATTCGACCAGAATGGTCAAAATGCAATTTCGCATTCGAATTTATATTGGAACATCTAACCGAGAAAATTGATGGTTTTTATGAATTAGTGATGTGCCAGTCGGTCATATTTGGAAGTTTGACCTTGAGGAATACGAACTACGTAATTTTGGGATGAAATGTAATTTTTCAAAAATTCGAATTGAGCCTGTCATGCTCAACTTTCTCGCGAAAACTGAAAATCTCAGAAAGACAAGATCAGAACAACCAAATTACAATCGCGGGAAAAAACTTGAAAAAACGCAGCGGGAAATTGCTATTCTCAATTTCCAGATATAAATCAAACGCGAGTAGAGCTGTCCTATCCTGAATAGGAAGCAGAGCGATTGTAAACAGAGCAAAGACAAAGAAGAAGTGAACCAGAGTGAACTCTCAGAGGAAAGGTGGACAGCTGGGGTATCCCAATGGTCCAGTTCCAAAACTTAATTCTCGAGTCAAATCTTATTTCCCTTGTTGGAATTTATTAGTAGCAAACTTCTCAAGTTATTATACTTAATGCTAGAGTTACTGATTAATTTAGTTATCCCAATTCTCGAGTGTGCCGATATGTGAGTACTCAATTTAGTTTTCTTGAGTGTGTTTTATGATTGTTATGTTGAGGTAAGGAGAGTTTTAGGTTGATTCATCTGAAATGGATCAAAGTTCCACTGTCTAATAAAAATTAAGCATACGGACTGTTCCGACCCTGTTTTTAACGGCGTTCGCGTATTTTGGGTATTTTGAGACCTAAGTATGGGGACGTTCTTATTTTCTAGAGTGGGGGGCATTTTGGTAGTGGCCTTTAAGCTGTAACGGGTTTTTAGTCTCATGTCGCAAGTGAACCGAATTGGCTCCGACCGTTCGTGGTGGAAAAACACAAGAGATAGTGTCCCTGACTCTTGAGCCAATGGTTTTAGTGCCTGTTTTTCTTTAACCTCATATGTGACCAAAGTAGGCGACTGTTACATAGTGTTTTTATGGCGTTCCTGGGTATTTTTACGACATCATGACTACGGAGTCGAACCCACTTGACACAGCTCCGGGCTACATGCCCATTCTAGAGTACCGGTGGTACGGTTCAGCGGGAACGTGTAAGCCTTCCGGTTGTTCCGTGATAGCTTCTTAAGAAAACTCGAGAAAACTTCCTGGTACGCTCTCCGAACGAGGCTTAGCTAACCGAGTAAGGGGGGTAACTAGGGGGACGAAAAAACGAGCAAAAGACAAAAAGCGAAACAAAAACCGAAAAAGAATAGAAAAAGGAACAAAAACCATAAAACAAAAAAATGACAGTGACTTTGACACCAGATTAGTTGGATCAAACTTTTATATTAATTAAATAGTATACCTATACTGTTTTTATAAGACCGATCGTTTCGATCATTTCAGCAACTTAAAAAGGTGCCCGAGTGTGGGGCGTTGTTAAGGGTTTTCAGATAGCTTGCAACTTAGCTGGACCACTAGGAGACTTAACTGGAAGAGGTGACCAGTCGAGTAGGAAAGTGGTTCACAGGGACTTAGCTGGACCATTAAGAGGCTTGATTGAAAAAGGTGACCAGCCAATGGGAAAGTGCTGCTGGTGATCAGGTGCAGGACAAGTCAAGGAGACAACCAGCACGGAATCAGAGCAACAAGAGAGGACGGAGGTGTTCTCAAGTTGGTCAAACGGGTATCGTTAAAATCCACATTACACTATAGGAGATATGTGTAAAATTGGAGAAGCGGAACCCCACTGTTTTGAGGAAGTTTTCTACTCAAGCAGGCCTGGAAACAGGTTCTACGGTTTTCTCTCAAGAGGTTTAGCACCCGACGCTCAAGGTAATTTTCGGCTTAAGAGGGGGGGGGGGCTAAAGAGGGGGGAGCTTAGAAGGGGGGCTCGTTAGGTCAGAGGTTGGCGGTTGTAAATTGTAAAAAGGGCTGACATATTAGAGTAACTAATTGATCGACATCGTCGATTTAGTTACATTAGAATCTTACACGCACCTTCAGTGCGAAGAATCTGACAACCGAGTGGAGTTTGGATTGGAATTCTCGGACGAATTGCTAAGAACGAGTTTGATGGTGGTATGTGAACTGATGAAACTACCATGGTTTCCGAGTACTAACGCTGATTCGATATTGGTGCGACACAAGACGTGCAGAGGGAACTGAACTCAGACTATTACTTGCGTGATCTGAATATCATCTATAATTTGATGACGACAGCCTCTAAGAGCAACGGATTAGACAAAGCATGACTGGGGACCAGAGGACTGGATCAAACCTGGTAGCTGTCTGGCAAAAGACTGTGGACTGGAAGGTCACATCTGTGGAGGTCTGGATTGCGTAAAGACCCTGGAGAAACAACACAAGCAATTGACGATATTGTTTGGGAACATTGTGATGAAGGCAAAAACGGAAACGGAATTAATTGCAGATTGCCATGGAGGAACCGAGATGAATCTAGTGACTGCACTAAGATTCAACAGCAGTTTTGGTTCCTGAGAGTCACTATTGAATATAGAACAAAAGCATGAGATGGTTACGACCATCAGTGTAGAAGTGTTTCCGGCAGTTTTGCAAACAGAGCAGAAGTATATTGGAAAGGGAGGGAAGCGATCGAGGCGGAAATAAACATCCGGCACATTGAAACCTATCGTAGACCGACGGGAGCGAGATATTTAGTGGGATCAACTCTAGCTCCAATGTGCAACAGCAGATACCTAGTGCATTTTGTAGCGGTGGATGTGAAAAGTACGAGAACGATTGTGGGTCAAGTCTTCTCAGTGCCAAAATGCGTAAGACTAGCGAGAATGTCAGAAAAATCTTACGAGTTACTGTGCAAAATGTTCTCAGCAGTTGCGGAGAGAACCAAAGAGGAATTGGAATCGATACTGTGAAAGAAGTTCATGGGATACGCCAGTGAGAACTTCAGTGACTTTGAAAGACAAAAGCAGAAAGGATCAACAGTCACGGATTACAATACAGTAGATGAGAATGATGAAGTCCACCGACTGATGATACAATTGGAACCACTACTGGAAGTGTCGAGAAAGCGTAATTGGAGGAGCATCATGTCGACGCATGATGAGTTCCCCTGCCATTGCTTGCTTCAAACTGCCCCGGGCGTAGTAATCTGGTGTTGATCTGGGACTGTGGAGAGCTGCTCTCCATGGGTTTACCAGATTCATCACAGCCCATAACGATAGTGATAGTAGGAGTTATGACGGCGATACGATGGCTGGAAGCTCATGTAAGAGCAAACAATAGACAAGAGACGCCGACGAAAGAAAGTTGCAGGAATTGGATTGTCTAAAAGATTTAGACCTTTTTGAGACATCGTGCAAAGTTTTGAGCATTTCGATGGAAGTGAAAAATATATGGGCCAGAAGACGACTGATGCCATGGTGGTTCAGAGCCAACATGACTGCATGGTTGTACGAGTTTGCCAAGAAGCACATATCGAAGCACAGCAGAGTGTACAGTGCGTATCAGCTGAACATTGGAGTAGGAGCTTTCAAGAGAGCTTTTATAACTCATCGGAATGCAGTAACCAACGCAGTGAAGAGAATTTCTAGGGCAAGTGAATGTGACGGAATGGAAAAAGAAGAGATGTTGAAGGAAGACTTGGAGAGAAACGTGACGTTGTGCCTCCACAACACGTTCTGCCGAAACAGAGAAACTTACGTTGATCCTCTGCCTTGTTGTAAGCAAAGAGTAGAAGAGCAAAAGTGTTGGAGGACTGCCTCCAACAGCGTCAGAATAGCTACCGACGTGTTGCATGACACAGAGACTGAAAGTGCGGCGTCAATGTCGGAGGAGGAGGAGATGGAACATTGACAAATGGCCGAAAAACAAGATGCAAAAAGAAAGAAAATTAGACGAATTTAGAAGTTTTAGAACTTCTAAACGACGGAAACAGAAAAGTGAACAAAGAAAGAAACAAAGAAGCAACGAAAGAGAAGTTGTTAAAACTCAGAATTGTTTTGTGCGTGAGGAAAACTCAAATGAGAAACAAAGCAACTAATTTTGCAATTGAAACTGACGAGAAAACTTTTAATTGAGTTTTGAAGATTAAAGAATTTGTTGCATTTACAAATTTGCATTATGATTTTAGTTAGTGGCTTTAGAGACACTTGCTATTTATTTAGAAAGGCTTGAGTGGAGAGTTAAATTAAAAATAAATTAAAATATTCCAGCCTGCATGATTGTTTTCAATCAACTAAGACGACTGATCACTTTGTGGTGACATGAAAGCTTTGGGTAATCTCTTGAAGAGGGAGATTATTTCCATGTTCCTTCTAACCACCGCGTTCCTTAATTTTAATTTTCAGGACCAGTAACAACTAAATTTCCGAAGAGAAGAAGCAGAGTAGGTTAATTTTAGTTTGTTGGTTGGCAGGACCGTCTTGCGTCCCAACACTTTTTAAACCTAGGAGAAAAAGTTTTAAATCGGGACGTTAGAAGTAGGAACAAATGTTTTATCTTAAGTTTTGTCCTCGAAAGTGCAGATTAAGTGAAAGAATTTGGAAGGCTATAATAGTGTAGTATGATGCCATTTATATTCTGCAGTGAGTCGATATGACGTGGATAAGAGTGATTTCATGCATTTTTTAAATTCTGTTCGATGGCACTGTACCATTTTGATGAAGACTACGGGACTCAATGAGGACATTGATAGGGATGTCCGGGGAGTATGTGACATTCGACCAGAATGGTCAAAATGCAATTTCGCATTCGAATTTTTATTGGAACATCTAACCGAGAAAATTGATGATTTTTATGAATTAGTGATGTGCCAGTCGGTCATATTTGGAAGTTTGACCTTGAGGAATACGAACTACGTAATTTTGGGATGAATTGTAATTTTCAAAAATTCGAATTGAGCCTGTCATGCTCAACTTTCTCGCGAAAACTGAAAATCTCAGAAAGACAAGATCAGAACAACCAAATTACAATCGCGGGAAAAAACTTGAAAAAACGCCGCGGGAAATTGCTATTCTCAATTTCCAGATATAAATCAAACGCGAGTAGAGCTGTCCTATCCTGAATAGGAAGCAGAGCGATTGTAAACAGAGCAAAGACAAAGAAGAAGTGAACCAGAGTGAACTCTCAGAGGAAAGGTGGACAGCTGGGGTATCCCAATGGTCCAGTTCCAAAACTTAATTCTCGAGTCAAATCTTATTTCCCTTGTTGGAATTTATTAGTAGCAAACTTCTCAAGTTATTATACTTAATGCTAGAGTTACTGATTAATTTATTTATCCCAATTCTCGAGTGTGCCGATATGTGAGTACTCAATTTAGTTTTCTTGAGTGTGTTTTATGATTGTTATGTTGAGGTAAGGAGAGTTTTAGGTTGATTCATCTGAAATGGATCAAAGTTCCACTGTCTAATAAAAAGTAAGCATACGGACTGTTCCGACCCTGTTTTTAACGGCGTTCGCGTATTTTGGGTATTTTGAGACCTAAGTATGGGGACGTTCTTATTTTCTAGAGTGGGGGGCATTTTGGTAGTGGCCTTTAAGCTGTAACGGGTTTTTAGTCTCATGTCGCAAGTGAACCGAATTGGCTCCGACCGTTCGAGGTGGAAAAACACAAGAGATAGTGTCCCTGACTCTTGAGCCAATGGTTTTAGTGCCTGTTTTTCTTTAACCTCATATGTGACCGAAGTAGGCGACTGTTACATAGTGTTTTTATGGCGTTCCTGGGTATTTTTACGACATCATGACTACGGAGTCGAACCCACTTGACACAGCTCCGGGCTACATGCCCATTCTAGAGTACCGGTGGTACGGTTCAGCGGGAACGTGTAAGCCTTCCGGTTGTACCGTGATAGCTTCTTAAGAAAACTCGAGAAAACTTCCTGGTACGCTCTCCGAACGAGGCTTAGCTAACCGAGTAAGGGGGGTAACTAGGGGGACGAAAAAACGAGCAAAAGACAAAAAGCGAAACAAAAACCGAAAAAGAATAGAAAAAGGAACAAAAACCATAAAACAAAAAAATGACAGTGACTTTGACACCAGATTAGTTGGATCAAACCTTTAAATAGTATCCCTTTAAATAGATTAGTTGGATTAATTAAATAGTATCCCTATACTGTTTTTATAAGACCGATCGTTTCGATCAATTCAGCAACTTAAAAAGGTGCCCGAGTGTGGGGCGTTGTTAAGGGTTTTAAGATAGCTTGCAACTTAGCTGGACCTCTAGGAGACTTAACTGGAAGAGGTGACCAGTCGAGTAGGAAAGTGGTTCACAGGGACTTAGCTGGACCATTAAGAGGCTTGATTGGAAAAGGTGACCAGCCAAGTGGGAAAGTGCTGCTGGTGATAAGGTGCAGGACAAGTCAAGGAGACAACGAGCACGGAATCAGAACACTAAGAGAAGAAGGAAGGTCTCAAAATCCACATTACACTATATGAGATAAGTGTAAAATTGGAGAAGCGGAATCCCACTGTTTTGAGGAACTTTTCTAATCAAGCAGGCCTGGAAACAGGTTCTACGGTTTTCTCTCAAGAGGTTTAGCACCCGACGCTTAAGGTAATTTTCGGCTTAAGAGGGGGGGGGGCTAAAGAGGGGGGAGGTTAGAAGGGGGGCTGGTTAGGTCAGAGGTTGGCGGTTGTAAATTGTAAAAAGGGGGGACACATTAGAGTAACTAATTGATCGACATCGTCGATTTAGTTACATTAGAATCTTACACGCACCTTCAGTGCGAAGAATCTGACAACCGAGTGGATTTTGAATTGGAATTCTCGGACGAATTGCTAAGAACGAGTTTGATGGTGGTATGTGAACTGATGAAACTACCATGGTTTCCGAGTACTAACGCTGATTCGATATTGTGTGCGACACAAGACGTGCAGAGGGAACTGAACTCAGACTATTACTTGCGTGATCTGAACATCATCTATAATTTGATGACGACAGCCTCTAAGAGCAACGGATTGGACAAAGCCTGGCTGGGGACCAGAGGACTGGATCAAACCTGGTAGCTGTCTGGCAAAAGACTGTGGACTGGAAGGTCACATCTGTGGAGGTCTGGATTGCGTAAAGACCCTGGAGAAACAACACAAGCAATTGACGATTTTGTTTGGGAACATTGTGATGAAGGCAAAAACGGAAACGGAATTAATTGCAGATTGCCATGGAGGAACCGAGGTGAATCTAGTGACTGCACTAAGATTCAACAGCAGTTTTGGTTCCTTAGAGTCACTATTTAATATAGAACAAAAGCATGAGATGGTTACGACCATCAGTGTAGAAGTGTTTCCGGCAGTTTTGCAAACCGAGCAGAAGTATATTGGAAAGGGGAGAGAAGCGATCGAGGCGGAAATAAACATCCGGCACATTGAAACCTATCGTAGACCGACGGGAGCGAGATATTTAGTGGGATCAACTCTAGCTCCAATGTGCAACAGCAGATAACTAGTGCATTTTGTAGCGGTGGATGTGAAAAGTACGAGAACGATTGTGGATCAAGTCTTCTCAGTGCCAAAATGCGTAAGACTAGCGAGAATGTCAGAAAAATCTTACGAGTTACTGTGCAAAATGTTCTCAGCAGTTGCGGAGAGAACCAAAGAGGAATTGAAATCGATACTGTGAATGAAGTTCATGGGATACGCCAGTGGGAACTTCAGTGACTTTGAAAGACAAAAGCAGAAAGGATCAACAGTCACGGATTACAATGCAGTAGATGAGAATGATGAAGTCCACCGACTGATGATACAAGTAGAACCACTACTGGAAGCGTCGAGAAAGCGTAATTGGAGGAGCATCATGTCGACGCATGATGAGTTCCCCTGCCATTGCTTGCTTCAAACATGGTGGTATCCCGGGCGTAGTGATCTGGTGTTGATCTGGGAATGTGGAGAGCTGCTCTCCATGGGTTTACCAGATTCATCACAGCCCATAACGATAGTGATAGTAGGAGTTATGATGGCGATACGATGGCTGGAAGCTCATGTAAGAGCAAACAATAGACAAGAGACGCCGACGAAAGAAAGTTGCAGGAATTGGATTGTCTAAAAGATTTAGACCTTTTTGAGACATCGTGCAAAGTTTTGAGCATTTCGATGGAAGTGAAAAAGATATGGGCCAGAAGACGACTGATGCCATGGTTCAGAGCCAACATGACTGCATGGTTGTACGAGTTTGCCAAGAAGCATATTTCGAAGCACAGCAGAGTGTACAGTGCGTATCAGCTGAACATTGGAGTAGGAGCTTTCAAGAGAGCTTTTATAACTCATCGGAATGCAGTAACCACCGCAGTGAAGAGAATTTTTAGGGCAAGTGAATGTGACGGAATGGAAAAAGAAGAGATGTTGAAGGAAGACTTGGAGAGAAACGTGACGTTGTGCCTCCACAACACGTTCTGCCGAAACAGAGAAACTTACGTTGATCCTCTGCCTTGTTGTAAGCAAAGAGTAGAAGAGCAAAAGTGTTGGAGGACTGCCTCCAACAGCGTCAGAATAGCTACCGACGTGTTGCATGACACAGAGACTGAAAGTGCGGCGTCAATGTCGGAGGAGGAGGAGATGGAACATTGACAAATGGCCGAAAAACAAGATGCAAAAAGAAAGAAAAGTTGACGAATATAGAAGTTTTAGAACTTCTAAACGACGTAAACAGAAAAGTGAACAAAGAAAGAAACAAAGAAGCAACGAAAGAGAAGATGTTAAAACTCAGAATTGTTTTGTGCGTGAGCAAAACTCAAATGAGAAACAAAGCAACTAAGTTTGCAATTGAAACTGACGAGAAAACATTTAATTGAGTTTTGAAGATTAAAGAATTTGTTGCATTTACAAATTTGCATTATGATTTTGGTTAGTGGCTTTAGAGACACTTGCTATTTGTTTAGAAAGGCTTGAGTAGAGAGTTAAATTAAAAATAAATTAAAATATTCCAGCCTGCATGATTGTTTTCAATCAACTAAGACGACTGATCACTTTGTGGTTACATGAAAGCTTTGGGTAATCTCTTGAAGAGGAAGATTATTTCATTGTTCCTTCTAACCACCGCGTTCCTTAATTTTAATTTTCAGGACCAGTAACAACTAAATTTCCGAAGAGAAGAAGCATAGTAGGTTAATTTTAGTTTGTTGGTTGGCAGGACCGTCCTGCGTCCCAACACTTTTTAAACCTAGGAGAAAAAGTTTTAAATCGGGACATAGACGTTAGAAGTAGGAACAAATGTTTTATCTTAAGTTTTACTCTCGAAAGTGCAGATTAAGTGAAAGAATTTGGAAGGCTATAGTAGTGTAGTATGATGCCATTTATATTCTGCAGTGAGTCGATATGACGTGGATAAGAGTGATTTCATGCATTTTTTAAATTCTGTTCGATGGCACTGTACCATTTTGATGAAGACTACGGGACTCAATGAGGCTATTGATAGGGCTGTCCGGGGAGTATGTGACATTCGACCAGAATGGTCAAAATGCAATTTCGCATTCGAATTTATATTGGAACATCTAACCGAGAAAATTGATGGTTTTTTATGAATTAGTGATGTGCCAGTCGGTCATATTTGGAAGTTTGACCTTGAGGAATACGAACTACGTAATTTTGGGATGAAATGTAATTTTTCAAAAATTCGAATTGAGCCTGTCATGCTCAACTTTCTCGCGAAAACTGAAAATCTCAGAAAGACAAGATCAGAACAACCAAATTACAATCGCGGGAAAAAACTTGAAAAAACGCCGCGGGAAATTGCTATTCTGAATTTCCAGATATAAATCAAACGCGAGTAGAGCTGTCCTATCCTGAATAGGAAGCAGAGCGATTGTAAACAGAGCAAAGACAAAGAAGAAGTGAACCAGAGTGAACTCTCAGAGGAAAGGTGGACAGCTGGGGTATCCCAATGGTCCAGTTCCAAAACTTAATTCTCGAGTCAAATCTTATTTACCTTGTTGGAATTTATTAGTAGCAAACTTCTCAAGTTATTATACTTAATGCTAGAGTTACTGATTAATTTAGTTATCCCAATTCTCCAGTGTGCCGATATGTGAGTACTCAATTTAGTTTTTTTTGAGTGTGTTTTATGATTGTTATGTTGAGGTAAGGAGAGTTTTAGGTTGATTCATCTGAAATGGATCAAAGTTCCACTGTCTAATAAAAAGTAAGCATACGGACTGTTCCGACCCTGTTTTTAACGGCGTTCGCGTATTTTGGGTATTTTGAGACCTAAGTATGGGGACGTTCTTATTTTCTAGAGTGGGGGGCATTTTGGTAGTGGCCTTTAAGCTGTGACGGGTTTTTAGTCTCATGTCGCAAGTGAACCGAATTGGCTCCGACCGTTCGAGGTGGAAAAACACAAGAGATAGTGTCCCTGACTCTTGAGCCAATGGTTATAGCGCCTGTTTTTCTTTAACCTCAAATGTGACCGAAGTAGGCGACTGTTACATAGTGTTTTTATGGCGCTCCTGGGTATTTTTACGACATCATGACTACGGAGTCGAACCCACTTGACACAGATCCGGGCTACATGCCCATTCTAGAGTACCGGTGGTATGGTTCAGCGGGAACGTGTAAGCCTTCCTAAGAAAACTCGAGAAAACTTCCTGGTACGCTCTCCGAACGAGGCTTAGCTAACCGAGTAAGGGGGATAACTAGGGGGACGAAAAAACGAGCAAAAGACAAAAAGCGAAACAAAAACCAAAAAAGAATAGAAAAAGGAACAAAAACCATAAAAGCAAAAAATGACAGTGACTTTGACACCAGATTAGTTGGATCAAACCTTTATATTAATTAAATAGTATACCCATACTGTTTTTATAAGACCGATCGTTTCGATCATTTCAGCAATTTAAAAAGGTGCCCGAGTGTAAGGCGTTGTTAAGGGTTTTCAGTTGGCTTGCAACTTAGCTGGACCACTAGAAGACTTAACTGGAAGATGAGACCAGTCGATTAGGAAAGTGGTTCACAGGGACTTAGCTGGACCATTGAGAGTCTTGATTGGAAAGCTGGACAGCTGGGGTATCCCAATGGTCCAGTTCCAAAACTTAATTATCGAGTCAAATCTTATTCCCCTGCTGGAATTTATTAGTAGCAAACTTCTCAAGTTATTATACTTAATGCTAGAGTTACTGATTAATTTAGTTATCCCAATTCTCGAGTGTGCCGATATGTGAGTACTCAATTTAGTTTTCTTGAGTGTGTTTTATGATTGTTATCTTGAGGTAAGGAGAGTTTTAGGTTCATTCATCTGAAATGGATCAAAGTTCCACTGTCTAATAAAAAGTAAGCATACGGACTGTTCCGACCCTATTTTAACGGCGTTCGCGTATTTTGGGTGTTTCTGAGACCTAAGTATGGGGACGTTCTTATTTTCTAGAGTGGGGGTATTTTGGAAGTGGCCTTTAAGCTGTAACGGGTTTTTAGTCTCATGTCGCAAGTGAACCGAATTGGCTCCGACCGTTCGAGGTGGAAAAACACAAGAGATAGTGTCCCTGACTCTTGAGCCAATGGTTATAGCGCCTGTTTTTCTTTAACCTCATATGTGACCGAAGTAGGCGACTGTTACGTAGTGTTTTTATGGCGCTCCTGGGTATTTTTACGACATCATGACTACGGAGTCGAACCCACTTGACACAGCTCCGGGCTACATGCCCATTCTAGAGTACCGGTGGTACGGTTCAGAGGGAACGTGTAAGCCTTCCTAAGAAAACTCGAGAAAACTTCCGGGTAAGCTCTCCGAACGAGGCTTAGCTAACCGAGTAAGGGGGATAACTAGGGGGACGAAAAAATGAGCAAAAGACAAAAAGCGAAACAAAAACCGAAAAAGAATAGAAAAAGGAAGAAAAACCATAAAACAAAAAAATGACAGTGACTTTGACACCAGATTAGTTGAATCAAACCTTTATATTAATTAAATAGTATACCCATATTGTTTTTATAAGACCGATCGTTTCGATCATTTCAGCAATTTAAAAAGGTGCCCGAGTGTAAGGCGTTGTTAAGGGTTTTCAGATAGCTTGCAACTTAGCTGGACCACTAGGAGACTTAACTGGAAGATGTGACCAGTCGAGTAGGAAAGTGGTTCACAGGGACTTAGCTGGACCATTGAGAGGCTTGATTGGAAAAGGTGACCAGCCAAGTGGGAAAGTGGTGCTGGTGATCAGGTGCAGGACAAGTCAAGGAGACAACCAGCACGGAATCAGAGCAACAAGAGAGGACGGGGGTGTTCTCAAGTTGGTCAAACGGGTTTAGTTAAAATCCACATTACACTATAGGAGATAAGTGTAAAATTGGATAAGCGGAACACCACTGTTTTGAGGAACGTTTCTACTCAAGCAGGCCTGGAAACAAGTTCTACGGTTTTCTCTCAAGAGGTTTAGCACCCGACGCTTAAGCTAATTTTCGGCTTAAGAGGGGGGCTAAAGATGGGGGAGGTTAGAAGCGGGACTGGTTAGGTCAGAGGTTGGCGGTTGTAAATTGTAAAAAGGGGGGACACATTAGAGTAACTAATTGATCGACATTGTCGATTTAGTTACATTAGAATCTTACACGCGTTGATTACAAGAGGCGCATATCCAAATTTAAGATCGAATTAAGGTAGGTTCTTCCCTGTTTAGGGTAGGTTCAAATTAAGGTAGGTTCTTCCTTGTTTAAAAATTTCACGTTTTTGGTAAAAAGTTTTAATCGGTTTTGAACAAACAGTTGATCACAAGACACCGCGAAAAAGTTGGGTTTCAACTTGCATCAAAATATTAAAAGGGAGATAAATACAGGGGGGTTGGTAATTCTAACATTTGGCCAGTAAGATTGTGTTTTTTTGGGAAAATGTTTTACTAGAGCTCAAGTGGTGGTACCAGGTACAGTGGTTCAAGATCCCGACAACGAAAAAGAAGAGTTCCCACTGTCCCAACACTTAGTAGAGAAGTCCTGGGACAGTACCGAAGAGTCTTGGGACAGGCTGTCTTGCGACAGTGGTCTTGGGACAGCAGTCTTGGGACAGTGCAGTCTTGGGATAGGCAGTCTTGGGACAGTGGTCTTGGGACAGGCAGTCTTGGGACAGTGGTCTTGGGACAGTGGTCTTGGGACAGCAGTCTTGGGACAGCAGTCTTGGGACAGCAGTCTTGGGACAGCAGTCTTGGGACAGTGCAGTCTTGGGACAGTGCAGTCTTGGGACAGGCAGTTATGGGACAGTGGTCTTGGGACAGGCGGTCTTGGGACAGTGGTCTTGGTACAGGCAGTCTTGGGACAGTGGTCTTGGGACAGCAGTCTTGGGACAGTGCAGTCTTGGGACAGTACAATATTGGGACAGTAGTCTTGGGACAGTACCAAGAAGCCCTGGGACAGCACCAGAGAGTCTTGGGACAGTAAATATAAGTCTTGGGACGGTACAAAAAAGTTGTGTGACTGTACTAAAAGGTTTTGGGACAGTGCGAAATAGCTCAACGCTCAATAAAAAGTAAAAGGACCGGTCCGAACGATTAAATCGCGAAAGATCCATTTTATTAAGATCACGAATTGAAATTTTTTTCTTTTTCTGTGAGGGAAGTAGGAACGTTTTTTTATTATTTTTTTATTATTTAAAATTTTGATCCATATAATATAATTTTGTAAATAATAATATTGTAAATAGAAACAATTGTAAATGAAAATCATGAGGCGGAGTAGGGTACCGCCGATAGCAGAAAGAAGAGTTATAGAGTCAAAGACAAATCATAACTCGTCGCAACGAAAGGTAACACCGCTTGACCCAAGAATAACAAGAAAGAACTTTTCAGTGAGCATGGTCAACACACGAAGCGCAAAAGAGAACAAGACGAAAGTGAGCGCTGAGGAGGGACAAACGGAACCTGCCATAGAAATTGGTCTTGAGACACCAGATCAGAGTGTTGATGAGGAGGAGAAGAAGACAACGGAGTCGACACCGATGCCGAATGCAGAAGAACAAAAACAAAAGACGATGGAATTCTCGCCGATAGACACTGTGGAGGACACGACGGGCAACACGCCGGAAACTATAAAGGACGAGTCTCAAACGAAAAGACGTCATTCACAGAGAGGTTCGCAAAGATGGTTGGAATGAAATCAAGAGACATAGTGGAGGACGAACCGAAGGCCGAGAAAGACAAAACGTTTGGAACAGTTTGCACGATAACAACAGAAGCCAACCAAGGCGATGATCAGGTCAAACATGGGGCAACAGCTAGTCATGGGGCAACAGCTGACCATGAAACAACAACTCCTCTAGAACTGGGCGATTTAATGGCGAAGATAGATCAGATTGACAAAAAACTAAAGTGCAGCGAGGAGGATCGAGAGGTGATAAGGAAGGAAATAGGATACAACAAAACGAGTACCTGGACAAGTTATTTAACCTGGCAAGGGTGACGGAGGAAAAGCTTCAGCAAATGTCAGACAAGGTAGAGGCCACTGACAAAGACCGAGAGAAGAACATCAAAAAAGACATGCAAGAAATGAAGCAACGGTATGACACCGTGAACAGCAAGCTAGGGAATCTGGAAACGAGGATGGACTCTATGAGCAGAGACCAGGTCCAAACTAGATGCCATCTTGAGAAACTCGATAACACAAGACAATCTGGTAACAAATCGAGCACAAGGCAACAGGGTCGATTTCGGGGAACCACAACGCAACAAACGGGAGTCAACACCACTACCACCAACCCGGGATGTAGCAAGCACAGTACCGGTGGGGCCAAGACAATTATGAAGAGTGGAATCGCAATTACGGCGAGTGGTCCAGGGGATTCCACGACGAACAATAACAAGGGATCGGACGCCATGACGTGGGCGAGCACCTGGGAAATGATGAACAGGACACTGGAGGCCTTCGCCACGAGGAACACCGACTCGAGCGAAAGAGGAGGTGGCAAATCAAGGAAAACCTTCAAGAAACCGAAAGAATTTAAAGACGATTCAGGTGGGTGCATCGACACATGGGTAGAAGTCATAAGACTACACCTGGAACAAGACAACCTGAATGACGAGAGACAAACCTGCACGGCGATATTGAGCAACCTAGAAGGAACAGCGTTAAAATGTGTAGTTGCGAAGAAGGAGGAGGAATGCGACACTGCGGACAAGATCTTCGAGATATTGTTGAATTGATTCGGGTCAGGCATGAAGGGTCACCAAGCGATGATGAGATTTGAAAAGAGGAGGCAAAGGGACGATGAATCAATTGATTGGTTCCTGGATGATCTTGAGAGCTTTAGGAAGGAACTTTAGCATCGCCTCGAAGTTCATCGATGGGGTAAAAAGTGACAATTTGAGAACAATGTTGGCAACGTATTACACACTGTCGAAAGATAATGCACCGACTCCAGAAGAGATGAGACAAAAGTCAAGGGAGTACATGCTGATGAAGCCTAAGAATTACTCGTACTCAGAGAACAGGAATATGCAAGGGGGGAGTCAACCACAAAGGTCGTCATGGTACAAGCCTAGAGATGACATAGACAAACGTAGATCATGCGCAAATTGCGGGTCAGCGGATCATCACGTGGCGGATTGCACGACGTACAAGCAGGGCATGAAGAGCCTAGGATATGCACCGGATGAGGAAGATATGAGCCAGATGGAAGAACACGAGTTCTATAGTGGCTTGATCATCAAAATAGGTGCGAGATGCTTCTTCTGCAATCAAGAGGAGCACTTCAGGATGGACTCTCCATTGTTTTGGGAAGCAGTCAAGAACCAGAGTCACCCCAAGCACAAGTTGGTGTTGGCGGCGGTGCAGAACCAGAAGAACAGACAAACAGAGTTTGAGACGAAAAATATGGAGGCACTGAGTGCGGAATTACCGACCAAGACGGTGAAGGCTGTAACGCAAGTCAGCAGTGCCATGGAGGCCAAGGCCATGAATTCTCTGCAGATAAATTATGAGAGAGCAGCCATTGGATGCAAAGTTTTTACGACTCTTGATTTAAGTTTGGCCTTTTGACAGGTCCCACTGAGGAAGCAGGACAGGGACAAAACAGGGTTCGCCTGCGAGCTAGGGCTGTTTCAATGGAAACGGATGCCATTTGGTCTTTGCAATGCCACGGCCACATTTCAACGGTTGATGGCACCGTTGCAATGATGGCAACGATTGATAGGTAGAAATACGGCAATTTGGTAATGTGCTACGTGGATGACGTGGTAATAGCGACGCCTACACTGGAAGACCACATCGAGCGACTAGACGAGGTGTTTGCATGCATGAAGAGGTCAGGACTAAAGTGCAAACCGTCAAATTGCGAGATACTCAAGGACTCGATCAAATACTTGGGAAAGATGGTGGACAGGCATGGCATCAGACCAGACCCAGATGCAGTAGAAGCGGTTCTGACTTGGAAATCGCCAAAGTCGGAACATCAATTGATGAGCTTCCTAGGTTTTGCGAACTATTACAGGGAGCTCATCAAGGGCTACGCGGAAAAAGTATACCCGATGCAACAACTAATGAGGCACAAAGGCAAGAAGTTCACGTGGAACAACGCGACGGAAGAGTCATTCCAGTGAATAAAGAAAGAATTGTGCGAGGCACCGGTGCTAGGGATGCCAACGGAAAAAGAAATGTACGTGCTGGACACGGATGCGTCGGTAGTCGCAATTTCGGGCATTCTCCATCAAGAACAGGAATGGAACGGGAAGACAGTCTTAAGACCAATAGCGTACGGGAGTAAAGTCTTGAGTGATACGGAAATGAAGTACAGGGCGCCGAAAGCAGAGATGTTCGCGGTGGTTACCTTTGTCGAAAAATATAGAGCATACCTAGGCAGGGAGCCGTTCAAGCTGCGAGTCGACAACAGGGCACTCAGCTGGCTGAAAACGTATTCAATGGACCAGAGCTACATTGGAAGGTGGATAGTTCGCCTGGACGGATACAACATGATAATTGAGCATAGGACAAGAGACAAACATCAAAATGCCGATAGCTTGAGTAAGAAGACGGAACAGAGGGAGGCGGATAGGCCAGAAATCAAAGATGGCTTCTCCTTCATGGATAAGGAAAAAATATGATAGTCTTCCACTCACGAGATGGCACGACAAGTCAGGCAAAACCTATAGAAGATCACCCCGAATTACCAAAGGAGCCTCCAGAGAAAACAATCTTGAAGAAGACCCGAGGGATGCCGATAGGAATAATGCTCAAGTCAAAAATTGTGAGGGAGACGCTCAAGGCAAAAGGCTATGATCTCATCCCGGTAGAAACGGGAGATGCACAGATAGATGAAGACTTGATGAGATTACTGGAGAAACTGGCAGACGATAAACCCGTGATCAAAGAAAAGAGTACGGAGGAACCGGAAGTCACGATATTGAGAAGGAATGAAACGGGTGGTGGCGAGGACTCCTTAAAAGAAAAATCTGACGGGAAAGAAGTCGTGCAGTCATTGGCTGATAAAATCCTTGATGACATACTTGAGCGGACTCGGGTTAGGAAGAGGAAAGTGGCATTTAAGGAGGAGGCTGAAACCTTGTACTAGGACAAGAGACCGGGAAGTGGCCCACAGTGGAAGAAGATGCTGGAGAAGAAAAATTGTCCGGGGAGTGTGAAGATTGGGATGACGATTCGGAGAACAACAGCGATGAAAAGATAGTCTATGCATGATACTGGCGGAAGAGAAGATGAGACACCGCGACAGGGAGCTACAGACGGATCCCTCCTCAGGAACGTACAACTTGGATCAGCAGGAAGTGCGAGGAGGTGAAGAACTTGAGAAAATTGCAGTGTCGAGGAAACGACTTAGGGAGCTATCGTGCAACTCAAATGTCAGAACAAATCTGGTGCCAGAAGATGACAGGAAGATCATGAGGAGAATAGTATGCGTAAAGCTGAAGGATGACATCTACAACCCAAGAAATGAATGGTCAGATAATGGCACTAAAAGAACACGTCAAGGCGAGATATAGGCTGTCGGATCTAAAACGGGCCCAAAAGAATGACAAGATGACAAGTAACTTCTCCAAATGGATCCGGACGGGGTCCAAAGAGAAGGGGAACCTGGAAGAAGACAGCTACAAGATCTTGAGCAATTTCTACAAAGACAGAAAAGATTTTCTCTATCACACAGCTGATGGGGTGGTAGCATTCAAGAGAAAAGATGAGGAGAAGATATTACACAAGCATAACCTCATCATACTGCCCAGTTGTATGAGACTGAATTGTTATTCAGATCGCATGATCAAATGGGGCACCAGGGGATAGACAAGGTGCAACAAAGAATACTTCACAGGTTTGACTGGCCAGGATTAAGGAAGGCTTGCGAGAGATGGGTGAATGCATGCCTGGCATGCCTGCAAGTGAAAGACCCAAGGAAGATGAAGTTCCCACTCAAGTCCAATTAAAGCTCGGAATTTAACGAGGTTGTGCAGATAGACCATCAAAAGATCTGTATGACAGATTCGGGATACAACCAGATACTGGTCATAATGGATCATTTCACAAAGTTGGCAGAAGCGGTGCCGTGTCAGACAGTCTCGGCAGAGGAGACTTGTGACCACCTGATAACACAATGGATATCATGGTATGGTTGTACCATGACATTTCAGTCGGACAACGGCAAAGCCTTCGTGGGGGACCTGACGAAAGAATTAATGAAGAGGTCACACATTGCTCAAGCGCACTGAACGACCTACCATCCCCAGACCAACGGGTTAGTGGAGAGACAGAATAGAACATTGGTGAACATGCTGAGGGTATACTGCTCAAGAAATATGACCGACTGGGATAAATATCTGCCGCAAGTGGTAGGGGCATACAACAGAACGCAACACTCAACAATAGGAATCAGTCCCTTCATGATGTTGACGGGCAGGGAAAGAGCGATGCCTCTAACATTCTTTTACCCAGAATACGAAGGGGAAAAGACATCACCTCAAGCTTATGTGAAAGAACTGGTTAAGAGACAGCAGGAACTAAACGAGCTCTGCAGGAGGAACACAGCGCAGGCACAAATGAGACAGCGGAAGAAATACGATGAGAAAAAACTGCAAGCGAAACCATATGCAGTGGGCCAATACGTATGGGTCTTCCAGAATGGGTCTTCCAAAGGGACAAAGAAACTACTTAAGAAATGGAGAGGACCGTTCATGATAACGGAAGTGCACCAGCAAGGACGGTTCTACCGCTTGAGTACGGGGCGTGCAGCGCATTATGAAAACTTGAAACCTCATGTCCCATCCCCAGAAGACTGGTGCGTACCACAGAATATGGAGGGACTCGAGTACCTATTGGCGGAGCCAGCTTGCAAGGTCAACGAAAAGGGCACCAGAGAGAAAAATGATGGCGACGAGGAATTGAGTTCTGATGATAATGAAAAGATAGAAGCGGACTCAGAGGCGGAATCCTTTGTGGAAGAAGACTGGAACGATCCGGAGCAGGACGAGGTGCCAAAATGGACGGAACCAGACTTGCCGATAAGAGCAGGAACCAGGAGTGGTAATCGCAAACGGCCAGGTATGAGGTACAATAGGTAACGGGGATGACTTTTTGATTGATAAGATACAGCCTGATGAATTATGCAAAGAGCCACAGGAAGACTACTCCACACCGGAACAAGAGACGGATCTGGAACAGAGCGAGATAGAGAGGAGGGAAAATACAAACCTGAGAAAACTAGAGTGGATGCGTGATGTCAAGAGCAAAGGAGATGAAGAGCAAAGCATCCATCAGGTCGACGGGTCAGCAGAACAACAGGTGATAACAGAAGATCCCCTCTTCGGTTGGACACCAACCGACAGGCCGCTCGAGATACCGCCAGATAAGTTAGAACCAGCATTATCGACGGGGACGTCGATAAATATTTTTGTCCGGGGAGTGGGAGTAGGACTTACCTACACCGAAAATTTGATGATAAAGAAACTCAGAGAAGTGAGAGAGACCAGTGGGCTAGAACTGGACGAGGAAGAGGCCGAGCCTACCATAGGACGAAACTTCAAAACAAAATTTGAAATACCCAATGAATACTCGGAGAACATCCTGATAACGGACAGCGACTTCATCTTGTCAGATAGGACCAGCGCGATCTGTATAACGGCGGACATGAGCTTCAAATCAAGACTAGAGGCCGATTTCAAGAGAGAGTATCAGAACTTGGAGTTTCTATTCAGGCAGAGACCGGGGCTGGGACGAATGGCTGCGCTTCCCCCATCAGTCTCACAAGTTCCGGGGAAGTACTTGTGCTTTCTGGTAACGAGGGTCAATGAAAGGAACACAATAGACCCTGAGCACGTGATGCCGGCACTAACAAGGCTGCGAGACTTCATGGTCGAAAGAGGAATAATGGAGGTCTCGATGCCGGTCTATGACCTGAACAGGGGCAAGTTAAGCCCAAGGGAACTGTACGCTATCCTACACGTGGTCTTCGCAGAAACAGAAATAATGGTACACCTACACAAGAAATACTACTTGAGCATCGCCTGAGCTGCGGGTGGACAAGGGAGGTCTTGAGTTAGGGGTACATGGGGATCTAGAGTAGGGGTACATAGGGATCTCGGAGCAGGTAGATGGATTTTAACGTAATTGGCATGACAATTATAATTTAAAGAGTGACGGTGCTAAAACATTAAATGAATCTGCATGCTCTTAAAAAACTTCCAATTGAACTATTTTAGTAACACAAATGGAGAGATAATGTTTTAACCACAATAATGGGGGGTTTAGGTTAGGAACATAACACCTTAGTCTAAAAAGTGGATTTGTTTTTTTCAGATTGATGTGTTAAATCGAGTTGACGACCTAGACACACTCATTTGAAAAAGAAAAGAAGGTCTTGAACAAAGTTCACGATCAGCAACAATCGAAAGAGATATTTCTCGATAACTCAAGTTGGTTGGTACGGTAAAACTCAAGTTGGTTGGTAAGGCAAATCTCAAGTTGGTTCACAAGGTAATTCTCGAGTTGGGTAACACGTGAGATAATCTAAAGATTGTGACAATGGCAGATCGCTTTGGGAAATCTATGCCTGCGGCACCCAAGAGACCCACGCTGTACAAACGCTTGAGGGATCTGGACTACACCCAGATCGATGAGAGGATGGCGGTGATGTTGAATGCCATCCTGCAGTTAGAGGCGCAGGGGGAATGCAGAGAATCAGCGACAGAAGCTGTTTTGATGGTTGGCTACACGACGGAAGGGATATCCAATCAAGAACAGACCAGATGGTTGTCCTGGAATGTGGACGGAGGCGTGAGAGGGTTCGACCTGGCGAGGAATCCCGGCCTGAATAACAACACAGAATATGGTGCGGGAGAATTTCCACTTCCCGCCAGACCGCCTGCAGGGCTCGCGGCTCAATCCACGAGCAGGCCGTCGTCCATGATACGGTCTCAACAGACAGAGGAGGCATACCCGGACCTCAGCAGCCTGAAGAGGGAACTAGAGAGGACAGAGAGGGAGAGGGACAAGGCAAACCTCGACAGGGATAGCGCGAAGCTTGAGAGGGACCAGGCAAACCTGGGAAGAGAACAGGCGGTCCTCGAGAGAGATCAGGCGTGGAGTGATCTCAGCATGCTCAGGGCGGAGTACCTGCAAGAGCAGAGGGTCCGAGAAAACGAGGCGAACTGCGAGCAGCTGAAGTCGGAAATGGAGAAGCTCCAGAGAAGACAACGAGAGCGTGCAAGACAGAAAGAAAAAAGGACAGGAGCAAGAGAGCCAGCCACCACAGCATCGAGACCTGAATCGCGAATGGAGGTGGATGAGGCTCCTAGGCCCAGCGGCCGTTTTAACTTAGACCGGGCGGCCCAGGAGCACATGAATGAGGGCCTAGAGGGGTGGATACCACCCGAGCCGTTACTCAATGTGCATAGCCTGGATACGCAATCGGTGCGGCCCTTGATGGAGGTCAAGCTCCCAGGTTATACCCCCAGTTCAACCACAAGCGCTAGCCAAGCTGGGTCGGGTTCATCACGTCTCAAGGCACTACAAGAGAGGATGCAGTCGAGAGCCCGTGACGATTCAGTGAAAGAAGGGCGACATCGTACTTGGAGAGACCATCCAGTTAGGAAAGTGACAATCGCGAGTTATAAGAAGAATAAAGATGGCGGATACCACAGGCACAAGCGGATAGATTGGGTGGCAGCGCAGCGGGCCAGGAGGGACTGCTTCCATGATGCGTCCTGGGCTGAATATTTCACTCAACCCAGGATACCGGATGGTGCAGTTCACCTGATCATAGGGGACAGCTTGATACGGGTGCTGACGCGGGTCCAGTCATACTGGCAGGTTGGGGTCTTGAGCTTTTCTGGAGCGGCGACACCGCAGATGTTGGCGTCCCTGGAGATGTTGGATATGGTCAAGATGTATACGGTCACTCTGATGATGGGGACCAATGATGTGTCTAGAGGGGAATCTAGGAAGGTAATGAAGTTACAAGAGAAGATGATTTGTATCCTTCAAGAGCTGAGGATTTGGTTTGATCCCACAATACTCACTATCGGTACGGTCCCATACAACATGATGTTTGATCAGCATGCGATGGAAATGAATGAGAAGGTGCGAAATATTAATGGGGAAATCAGGCAGATTCAGCAGAGAAGCGTGCTCCCCGTGAGGTTGCTGGACGTGGCCGACCTGATGGAACAATCCCTCCCGCGTGATGCATCCTCGTATGGCATTCACTTCGACGCGCCCAACGGAACGAAATGGCTAAATGATGTCTTCCAGAGACACATAAACCAGCTAGAGTCGGACCTGATAGAAATGGCCCAGTTCCACTTGGGTCCACCCCCGATCCCTCCTTTCGATGTCCCTATTTCCCTATCTAGCCGTCTGGGAGCGAGAGCTGGTT
The DNA here is from genome assembly GCF_963678635.1 of Symsagittifera roscoffensis. Classification (NCBI taxonomy): domain Eukaryota; kingdom Metazoa; phylum Xenacoelomorpha; order Acoela; family Convolutidae; genus Symsagittifera; species Symsagittifera roscoffensis. Next base: position 26,870,074 of record NC_087064.1, read on the forward strand.
CGAGAGATAGTTCGAGGATTAGCCGGACCAGGCAACCAGGGTCCACACCGGTGGAGGCTAAGGAGGCGGAGTCTTCTACGCCCCAGAGTACGCTGGTCTCATCGGTAGTGGTGCTGGACGACAAGAGGATGAAGAGGACAAAAGAGGCGATCAAGACGCGATATTCGGAGAGGACAAAAGAGTTGCATCTGGAGGATTTGGAGTGCAGAGAGGAGTTAGCGGATCTAGCGGACTCAAGGATGTGTCACACGAGGACTTGAGTCGACAACATTGTGTGGATTGGTTAAAAGCCCATGAAGCGCACTTCTCGAGAGCAAAGAAGATGGAGGCAGCCGACTTGACCGGGATCCCGCTGAAGTCGGTGATGGGTCCGATAAACTACAGACCACTTAAGCAGTTGGGAAGTCCTAGACTTATAGTGGAACCTCCCAAGCACCGAATAAGTGTATTCCGAATCAGGGTGGCAACTCCCGCACAATATAGAGTGGTAGAGAAGCTGCTTGAGCCGGGGGACATGGGACTCCCGGATGCCGCGTACGAGGGCGCTAGGTTAGGTATGGCAGACCCTGTGGAAACTCACAGTTGTCGAAAACGCTGGCAGTATATGATCGATCAGACCCGGGAGCGGCAAGAGTGATTATTGTAGCAAGCTCAGATTTTGAAGGGACGTCTCCCAAGTTGTTTTGGCCGGAAACCTAGGTGTATTTGCTGCCTGACGCCGAGCTAAATTAGATGCTAACCCTGGTGGTAGCGATCAAGTCCGAAATGCCTTGTGAGCCGGAGTTGCTGCTGTTTGCAGGAATGAACGATCACTTGCATTCGGCAGGATTACTAGAGCACCTGAAGGGAGAGGCGCCAACGCCCATGAAGATCTGGGAGGCGATTCAAACGTTGTTCGCTGCGATCAACGAGGTACAAGAGTCGGTGGCTTCTAGATTCGGACCCAAGACGAGAGTGGCGTTTACGACGTCCCCGGGCTACGCGATTATGCCACCTGCTTTGCAGTTCGTGTATGCCATGTTGATCCTGATAGCGGAAGGGAACGCGTGGCGGGTATTGATGGCTGCCCCCAATCGCAAGCTAGAGCCGACAAACTTGAGGCTCCTGAAGTCAGAACTGGCAGCGGCATGGGCTGATGTGTCTCATGCCTTGAGGTGATTTTATGAATTGGCGGACATCCTTGTGGTACTGGACGAGGTCATCTTGCTTGAGATCTCGAACCTGGCTTGACAGTTGAAGTTTAGTCCAGAAATTGGGAATGACCACCCGGCAATTAACCACTTGGCAGCGAGTCTATGGTTTCGAAGCATGGATTTGATTATTACGAGCTCCACCAGTAAGGCGAGGGGACCGAGCAACGAGAGAAAGAATGTGGCTGCGGCCGAGAAACAGTTGGAAGCAATGGCATAACGTCTAACGCAGGAGAGAGGCAGTTGGCCGTTCCTGACATCAAGGCTAGAGAATGCCACGGACAAGACGCGGGAGAGTGCACCACTTCTCATCAAGCAGGTATGGGAGTTTCTCGAGAGACAGTTGGAAGTGGCAGAGGACAGGGACATGACAGTAGGACGATTTGTCACGGCAGTAAATGAAGTTACCATTGGGGGGTTCTGGAGGTAACACGCGAAGGGTGATCTGAAGACGAGGAATTCTTGAGTCATTGTTGGGAGAAGAGGTACATGGCTAGAGTGTTCTACGCGAGAGATACCATCTTCGACGCGTTCGTGCAGGAATTGCTGCACATGCCCATAAATCTCTTGCTGGCCCTATACTTGGTCTACCCCAGGTATCTGTTTAACATGGGTCCGGCTTACATGTTCAGTAGAGGTGTGGAAACACTGCGAATCGATAGGTATTTAACACTAGTGCTCTTGACCTACGGAGAGCTGACCGCATTTCATAGATTGATGAAGTATGGAGAGCCTCTGTCGATCGGGAAAGCCTATCCCAGCACGGAGACCTACTCATACAAATGTACGGCCGGATTGAAGACGCTGTTGGTGGAATACCACTTGATGCAGAATCGATACCTGACGGGAGAAGAGAAGAATCTCAAAACGAAAGAGGAATGGAAGGAGGCGAATGGAAGCATGCCTCTCTTGACGGATCTATGTCTAGCCATGAGATCTGATCCCCTAGGGATGATCAGAGGGCTTGAGGAGGTGGTGACCTGCATCTACGGACCGGCGGCAGTGACATATGCCTTTCCCGACCCGCTTGTGATGGCGTATCGACACTCAGTGGCGCACGTGAGCTTAATAAGCGTGCTACACGGAACCGCGCTGAATTGGTGCGGGCAAGAAAAGCTGAGGGCACGGATGAGCGACACATTGCTCTTCGGGAAGGTGAAAGATCCCGAACTAATGGTACTCAACTTCCGGGGGCAGCTGCAGTGCAGAATGGGGGGAAAACGTGAGGGTCCCATTGAGGCCTACCCCAAGTTCTGGAATTTGAACCCCCTGGCAGCGGATAAGCACGAGCTCTTGAGAATCCCGGCATGGAAGGGGAGTTTTGATCTGGTGAAGAGAGAGCTAGAGACAATACTTGAGCGAGAGATTCTGCCAACCGTGGTCCCAGAGTTCCCGATAGTCAGGAGAATGACACTGGGGATGAATATGGTCCCGTTGATGGTCCCGTTGATGGTCCCTTCCCTATACGCGAGAGCCATGGTGGAGAAGCAATAGCAGGAGTTCACAGACGGTTGGGACCCCTTGTTCATAGGGTACACAGCCGCAGTCTGTTTCCACACATGCGACATTAAAATAAACTCGTGGACGACTCAAGCGAAGAAAATGAGAGGCTCAATGCCTCCAAAATTCGAGGTTCGATCAAGCGAATCTAGAGAATATGTTGCCGGTATGGGACGAACGACGGGAGAATGATCGTGACAGAAGGACACATCGCGTTGAAAGATCAAACGAAATTCGCCACTCGAAAGTACCGGGCGCCCTACGGGTTAGAGCGGGTGGAGATGAAACAGGAGGAGAAAGAGCTGGACGCTGCAGGCTCCTTATATGTAACTCTTACGGAACACAAGAAGCCGAATCCAATAACACCCTCATCGCTATCAGTGGGCACCCCTGGAGATAAGAGGAGCGGTCCCGTAGAAAACAGATTTAGGGACATACTTGAGAAAAGGCGAGCCGAATCAGAGGCAGAAAGCATGGATGAGACTCTCAGTGAAGCAAGAGAGGAAATGGAAGTGGGTGATACGCCAGAACCAAAACCAGCTGAGGAGGATTTCACCGCTCAGCAACTGTTGCAGGACCTAAGCGGTGATGATTGGGCGGCACAGGGCCACGCCACCTCTGACATCATCCCCTCGGAAGAACCTGGAATTACCCTTGACCAGCGAAACTTCCAACATGGGAATGATACTCTTGAGTACAGAAGAGAGTAAGAAGAACAGTTTCGAAGGGAATAAGAGCATGTTCTTGGGGACTCTGAATGAGAAGGCATGGAGGGAATTCTTGGGTGAATTTAATCAGAAGATGGAAAGTGAGATCACACTAGATGACTTCAAAGAAGAGCTGTGGAGCACAGTGGTGAAATTCGGGGAACCTGTCTTGATGGGCACCGGGCTGGATGAGAAAGCAAGAAAGGAGTTACTGAACAAGATGGTCAAATTGAGAGAGACGCGACAGAAGACCGGGAACGATGAATGTAAAGACAGCTCTACTCAGAAACAAAAAAAAACTGATGATAAAATGATTAAGGTTAAAGGGAAGGATAGACTTAAGACTAGTAATATGATTAAAGATATTAATATCCTTAAGGCTCGAGAAGGGGGAGGCAAGAGTCGGGAAGGTTGGACCGGGACAAAGAGGTCGAATCGGTGATGATAGTGACGACGCCCCCAAGCAGAGGTATGAAGTCTCGGAAGATGAAACGGGAGGTAGAGGAGTTGAGCAGCCCGTCGGCGGATGCTGTCTCTGAAAAGAACTTGAGGGAGACTGCCCCTATGATTCTAGCGAGGTGGAAGACTGCAGCCTACAAGAGTAGCTCCAAACCAAGGAAGCTAGCCGAAGTAGTGAAGGAGATAGAGGTCTCGACGAGTCTGGCAACGGAAAAAGCTTTCAAACCTCAGAAGGCAGGCTCGAAAAAGGGTTCGACGAATGGACAAACATGGGAAGTGGATGTTGACAAAGAATGGAATTCGAGCGAACATCAAGCTATTGGCAAACAAGTGACCAGCGACCCTCTTGAGAAGAATGCGACAAGGAACACGGCTCGACCTTGGTGGGTGGCCCTAGAGACGATGAAGGAATTGGAGGACTGTCTGAAGAAGCTTGATTGCGGGGTGTTCCGCAAGCGTCGCAATTGGGCTACTCAAAAAGCCGAGGTCAACAAGTTGGAATTGGGAAGTCAGCTAAAGCCGACTTGGCAGAGCTTGTTGCGGGATTACTTTGAGGAGGCGATGAGAACACCTTCGTCCGCATTGCCTCTGATGGCAAATCCCTTCGTTAGAACAGCGGGGCAGCTGATGTTCGCGTGGAGCCTAGTGGGAATAGAATTGGAGGTATTGACTTAACTTGATAAATTGAAATTGGGCAACGAAAGCCTAGAAGTATACCAGATGCTGGTACAGCATGTCGCGAGAGATAATTCCGGGATGAGTCAGGCGAGAAGAAAAGATAGCACTTGTTTCTTGAGGTGGATAATGTCCGTAATGACTAAGAGTACCGTCCAAGCGTGTCATCAGAAGGCCATGGGGAGCAAAACCATTGAGAGAAGAGTCTCCACCGTCATACTGAATGTGTACCAGAGTACGGGGATCGAGAAGGAAGATGACTCGAGGCAATCCCTAGAGAATCATGGGAAACTTGATGAAATACGAAGATTCCAGAACAAGAAATTTGAAGGGGCATGATGTGCATCGTAACTTGAACTTGACTGAGGATTACCCGAGAATCAACAAACGGGGAGAGTACCAATATGTTTCTGGAGTGATGGGGATAGCGTACAACCCTTTCTTGAACTCAGAGGCCGGGAGCGCTCACAGGAATCACGAGGTGACGGAGCTATTGAAGTTTTGGACAGAGAAGATAATCGTAATTGACTCAATGGAGAGGGAGAAACTGAGCCTAGGCCTGCTACTTGAGGCGACACCCAAGGTGATAACCGTACCGCGCTCGAGTAAGAGAGTTTAATTGAGAATGGGGAATGAAAATGGCATGATGACTACGAATTTGGGAACGATTTGGAAATTGCTGAGACCCTCCTGGTGTCCACATCCCCATGCAAGTTTGATTGAGGAAGTCACGGAACGAGTGAGGCTAACACCAACAAAAGATGAGAATCTAGGAACTTTGGACGTGATACACAAATTGATCCTACCACAGAGTAAAAAGTCGGGCGAAGCAACGAGTAAGCTAGGATCAGTAAAGAAGTTGGAACCTGGCAGCTGTCTTGACTTGACGTGCGAAGGCGGAGAGCACACCTGTGATGGACAATCATATGTCAGAATACAATCTTTCCAGAGAGAAGACCTAGTCGCTTGGTTTGGCGACATAACAGAAAGAGAGAAGAGCGAGGTGCAGATAGTGGCTGAGTGCTATACGAACACTACAGTGAATATAGCAACGGCGCTGGGGTTCTTCTCTAGAATGTTTAGTCTGCAATCACTTGAGATGCTGGAGTCTGAACACCATCTGGTGACTGCGTTAAGCGTGGAGTCGTGGCCGGGGGCGTTGCAAACCACCCAGAAACATATCAGAGGGTGGAAGATTGGTCTAGAGGCGGAGATTGGATTTCCCGTGAGCGAAGTTTATGGTCTGCCTGTAAATGCAAAATCCTTGGTGGGATCAGTAATGACCAACCTATGTGGGAGCCACTATCCATTGCACATGGCAATGGTGGAGGTGTCCAGCCAAAGGATACTAGTGGACAAGGCCTTCTCGGTACCCAAGTGCGTACGACTGGCTCGAATGTCGCATCATTCACATAGGCTGTTGAGGAAGATCCTGGGATTGGTGCCAATGGCACAAAGAGATGACTTGAGTGAAATCTGGGGGGAAGAACTATTGGGCTTAGAAGACGAAAACACGACTGATTTCGAGAGACAAAATGACATCGGGAAGCCGATGAATAGTGTCCCAGCGCAGGAGGAAAATGATATGACGCACGAGAAAATGATGGAACCAGAGCCTCTGCTGGAAGCCTCGGGAGAACGCAATCTCCGAAGCATAGAGATTACACATGGGGAATGCCCATACCATTGCTTGGCACAGACAGTGTGGTACCCGGAGCACTCGAACCTCTGCTTAGTGTGGGATGTGGAAGAAGTTCGTTCAATCGGATTACCCGATCATTAGCAGAAGGTGACCATCTTGGTAGTGAGTACGATGTTGGCGTTGCGATGGATCGAGGAGAATGTGACGAAATATAGGGAGTCGAAGACACCAACGGCGGAATCGATATACGCTATCGATTATAGCAGAAGACTAGAGTTATTCGAGACGGCGTGCAAGTTATTTGCCATACCCATGGAGATCAAGCACGTATGGAGCCGCGTGAGATTCTTCCTGTGGTTTCGAGCGACGTTAACATCTTGGTTGTATATGATGACGAAAGACCACTTGGAAAAACATAGTAAAGAATATCGGCATTTCCTGGCAGAGATATGACCGGAAGCCTTCAAGAGACCTTTGGTGACCCATCGAAATGCAATCACGACAGGTTGGAAAAGAGTCGGTAGGGTGTCTGGAGACAATACCAAAGCGAGAGAGTCGATATTGGAGGAGGACTTGGCGAAGAACGTGAGCTTGCACAATTCCTTTTGCTTGAACAGGGAATTGAAAGTGAAAGGTTTACCAAATCAGGCAGAGAGGTTGCAAGAGCAGAGGGAGTGGATGCGATCCTTCGAACAATTAAAAGCGTGGGAAGAGATCGTAATCAGTTCCGATGATGAGGAACCGCTGCTAAGGCAGATCACGGTGTCAAACTCATCAGGGCCTAGCACTTCGAAAGCTAGGAATACGAAATGAGCAGAGGTCTCAATGTGGGTTTCTTGAGTCTTGAGATAGAAAGAAAGGGGCTCGAGTGTGAATTCGGATGAAATCCGGGTCACGAAAAAGAAATTGTAAGGAAACAAAATAATTGTTATTAATATGCTATAATTATTATGTAAATCAAAATGTTGCATGACAATTTCCTGATTGGATAGGACAAAAGAAATTTTAATTCATTAGCCTGCAAAGCAGGAATTAAAAGTGCAGGTGTATGCAGATATTGATTGCTGTTTAGCGAAAGTGTGACAATTTTACATGGTTGTGATTTTTGGGGTGTAGATAAACTTAAGTCTGCTGCAAACTTCTTTAAATGACCACTGGCACTATCTTGAGCTACACTCAGAATTCTGGGGCCTATCTGGCAGACGGCACAACGCGATGAGGACATCGATCTTGAGTCCGGGGAGTATGTGCCAGTCGGTCATATTTGGAAGTTTGACCTTGAGGAATACGAACTACGTAATTTTGGGATAAAATGTAATTTTTCAAAAGTTCGAATTGAGCCTGTCATGCTCAACGTTCTCGCGAAAACTGAAAATCTCAGAAATACAAGATCAGAACAACCGAATTACAATCGCGGGAAAAAAATTGAAAAAAAACAGCGGGAAATTTCTATTCGCAATTTCCAGATATAAATCAAACGCGAGTAGAGCTGTCCTATCCTGAATAGGAAGCAGAGCGATTGTAAACAGAGCAAAGACAAAGAAGAAGTGAACCAGAGTGAACCCTCAGTGGAAAGGTGGACAGCTGGGGTAACCCAATGGTCCAGTTCCAAAACTTAATTCTCGAGTCAAAACTTATTTCCCTTGCTGGAATTTATTAGTAGCAAACTTCTCAAGTTATTATACTAAATGCTAGAGTTGTTGATTAATTTAGTTCTCCCAATTCTCGAATGTGCCGATATGTGAGTACTCAATTTAATTTTCTGGAGTGTGTTTTATGATTGTTATGTTGTGGCAAGGAGAGTTTCAGGTTGATTCATCTGAAATGGATCAAAGTTCCACTGTCTAATAAAAAGTAAGCAAACGGACTGTTCCGACCCTATTTTTAACGGCGTTCGCGTATTTTGGGTATTTTGAGACCTAATTATGGGGATGTTCTTATTTTCTAGAGTGGGGGTATTTTGGTAGTGGCTTTAAGCTGTAACGGGTTTTTAGTCTCACGTCGCAAGTGAACCGAATTGCCTCCAACCATTCGAGGTGGAAAAACACAAGAGATAGTGTCCCTGACTCTTGAGCCAATGGTTATAGGGCCTATTTTTCTTTAACCTCATATGTGACCGAAGTAGGCGACTGTTACATGACGTTAATTGGACGATCCGACAAATCGGGAAGGGTTAGTTTTGACTGACATACTAATTTTCAATTTTTCGAACTGGAGGTGGAAGACACGTAATCTTTTATTATTTCGCACCCACTGAAACTGCGAAATCAGAACAACAAATGTCTCAGTGACAACAACAACGAAAAAACGGCGGAAGGTTGAGATTGTTGTGAGGAATTGTCAGAAACCACTCCGAGTTGCAACGATTGAACGATTGTGCCGCTACAATTGTTACAGAGCAGTTCACAAGAACCAGGAAGGGTGTTGGGACGACGTGTCCAGCCTTCCGAGAAGAAATAAGAGCGTTATTTTTCCGGATTGCAGAATCCGGAAGGGTCTCGGGAGAGAACTGTAACTCGGTATTTTAACAACTTTCAGCTTCTCGGAATGTTTTGAGTTGAAATTAATTGATACCAAATTCGTTTTCAGATAATGAGAAGCTAAGAGTTGGGGAAAAGGGTTGATCCATCTTCGATGGAGATGATGGTTTTTATCTACTGATCAAAATAATAGTAGTATAATAAATAAGTGTCGCCTTGTTTTTAGGAGTGACCTCGTGGTCTCGGGATACTGAGACCCAGCCATGAGCTCACTATTTTGCATATAATTAAATCAATCAGAGCGTTCTGATTCAAGCCGGAAACAGTAACGTTTTTTTTGTCGAGCCGATGTTAGAAAGACCACCAATAGAACTGGCTTTGGCAGAGACGGTGAAAAGCATGCAGAGATGTGTTTAGACGCTAGCCAGTCGTTTTAGAACCTAGCTTTATTTTCCGTCGATATGTACTTCCGGGCGAATGTTACAAGAATTGACCCCTGAGGCACACCACGGTGTACTGGAAATGGCTCGGATACTGCTTGTCCAATGCGAACGGTTTGTTCTTTATGTGTTAGATAACTTTTTAGCATCTATGAACATTGTACTGTGAAACCACAGCTCCTAAACTTTTCAATGATCTATGCGTGGTTCACCTTGTCGAGTGCCTTTTGGAAATCTAGGTAGAGGCAAGCCAGGTAATTTGTTTCGATATTATCATAGAAAGTGTATACCTCACGGAGATACTCAATGAGGTTTGTAACTGTAGATTATTTTTGACGGAAGCCGTGTTGTGAGTTTGAGATGCTTAATTTTACTGATGAAATCATTTTATCAAAAATTAATTTTTCTAACACCTTTGAGATAACCGTTAGTAGATTTATTGGTCGGTAGTTTGAGACAAGTTGTTTGTCTCCCTCTTTGAAGATAGGAACAATTTCGCTTATTTTCCATGTTGACGGAAAAACACATTAGCAATTGTGTTAAAAAGTAGATACAGAGATTTAGAGATAGAACAGCTTGATTTTTTCAAAAGAATGTTTTCAAGGTTATCAGGCCCTTTGGCTTTGTTGATATCCAAACTCTGACTCAGAAGCTTCCAGTTAAATTAATTCAAAATCTTTAAATTAATTAAAGAGGTTCAATTATTTTAATATAAATAAAAATTTGAGAGGTGAACTGTGATTGGCTTATTTCTTAAAAAGATTGCTAAGAATTAAAATGTGTTTGAGTTATTCTAAATTTTGGTTTATTTTTTAACACGATGGTTTAGAACCAAAATGTGTATGAGTTACAGTAATTATAATTTGTATATTGGTGTTTTGTCGTCTTCTAGATTAGTCTTTTTGTAAAATCCTGACGATGCACACATAGTTGAGAAAACAATTGTAAATTACTTTTTATCAAAAAATTTTTTTTGAATTTGTCAGCTCGGACTTTTTTTTTAGAAAGTTCAGACTTTTTCAAAGTTGTTATTTTTTGTCCGTACAAGTTTTTTTTTTTTATAATCCACATCCATATCAGTAGGATTCTAAGTCTAATTTTGACTGGAATACGTGATGACGGGACTCCTGACTGTATCCTCGGTTACTATGATACCTTTGACCTTCTGATTATCGATAAAAAAAAGTCCCCGCAAAAAAAAAATATGGCTTTATGGGTTCCTTGTCTCCCCAGTTGAAGTGTTTGAGTCATATTTCGATCGCCACGAAAAATAAGTTATGTGGTTCAGTTTTAAATTAAACCGAAACATATCCGCTACGTGCTCATGGGTTAACAAACTCCACTCGTATACTGGCTACATCGTCCCGATTATAACTTACTGTTCACAAACTTGGTCACCAAGTAGAGCCAAATTAGTAAGTTTCGAACGAGTACAAGTAATGGCCACAAAGTGGATTCTTAATTACAATCTTGACTACTAAGGAAGACTAGTCAAACTTAAACTACTGCCATTATGCCTCTACGTTGAAATGCACGATCTTCTCATGAATTTATCCTTAGTAAATTCCAAATATGACATATCAATTGCTGTTGAATCTTCTAAGGAAGAAAAAACTCGCCAACACAGCAGAGGAGAACATGCAGTCAACAAAAACAGACTGAACAAATCAGACGAAAACTTTTTTCACAGAACGAAACTCTTACACAACATCGTCATCAAACACTAAGAAGAATATGGGAACCAGGGAACCAACTTGACAAAAAATCAATAAGCAAACTTTATTGGTATTACTTTGTCAGAAAATTCAATTATCTAAACAGATGCACTTGGAGAATTATCTGCAAATGCATTCACTGTAACAACTGGAAAAAACTCAAACTTAACTTGATGAAAACATGTAAATGACGGGACTCATAAACCCTTGGGAAGCGTGACTTCCCAGAAGCCTCAACTACTTTTACTACTACTACTACTTCTACTACTACTAATTGGAACCAAAATAAAGGCACAAGTGCAAACATTACCAACAGCAACATAGCCTATAAAACTATGAAATTTAAGTTGAAGATTTATTTTTTATCTAGTTTCGTGAAGATCCCTCTTTGGCAACCTATGAAAAAAAAACATCGTGGAAACAATTTGATTTTATTCGGTGGCGAAGTAATTTTTGTTACCAGAATTTTCTGTAAATATACATTGTACATGACTGAACAAAAATTGCATGACATACACTTGGATCATGTTATTATCGCATCATAAATTGCATCATGTTATTGAATATCATTTTACAATTAAAGTTTTCATATTTTGTTTCGATCGACCCGACCGAAAAGGGCTATGTTTCGACCAAAGGTAACGTAAGTGTTTTCGACGCAGGCCTGCTATTTTTCGACCGACTCGGCCAAACTGGTTGTGTTGATGGAAGCAAAATTGTGTTCATTCGAAACATAAATGTAACACCTCAGCGGGGGTCTGCTCCCGGCAGGCAAACACGCCGGATTTTATTTCGATGATAAAATTTTCCAGGCATGTACACTTTATTCTAGATCGTATTTGTTATGTATTTTCATATTTTGGGATCTGCTCAAGATGGATAGTGCAGATCACGCATATCAGGTACATATACTTACTTATTTATCAGATTTTATGAAAAAAATGAGCCTTTTCAGTCAATGACCTATTGTTCACTCTTTCATCTGTTTTTTGATTTTATGATTTTTGACTCTTGCTTGGTAGTTTTTTTTTTAAGCTGAGCCTAATTTATGTTTTTTTGGCTGGATTTTGTTCATTCACCTTTTCCAATTGTTTGGTGATGACGGTGATGTTTCTGGTTTGAGAGATTGACAGGTCTTCTACAGTGTTCTGCATTGAATCTCGCTGCTTTGCTCTAGAACGATGATTCGAATACAGATGAAGGAGGAATGGAAGTGGAATGGCTGCGCGCTGTGGGATTAGATACTGCAGTTGAGCAATTTGAAAAGGGAAATATAATTGAAGACGCCACTGTTAAACAGCAACTGTCATTTTTGACACGTCAGCAACGCGTTACTGTCGAAAAGCGGCTAACCCTCCTTAATAAAAGGTAAAATTTCAGCTGCTAATTCATTTTTACGTCGAGAATATGTTACTATTCATATGCCTAAGCATTTATCATGCTACATTGCTGTATACAACATTTCTAGGCCTACGGCTTTTCATGTTCACATCGTTGTTTCATACAATGGTCGAACGCAACATTTAGGGTTATGTTTTGTGGTTATTGGTTTAAACGTTGTTACCTTAGTTGCTTTCTTTTTCGCAAGTGACAGCACAATGTTGTATTTGGAGGAGTTTTGGCAATGCATCTCACAGGCTTTGACGGCGAGTGCGGGTGACACATAATCAGTATATTTGAGCTTAATAAAAATTTTGGAACGTAATAACACTCTCAATGGAGTTTGAAATTGAATTGGGGTTCAAATCTCGTAGGTGCCGAAGCTTTCAAAGTGTCAATGAAAGAAGTGAAGTCACTTATTTAGGCCGTTAAAATTTTTCAGGACAAATTTTTTTTTTATTATTTGCTCACGCTTAATTTTCGCTTTAGCGTTTTGAATTTGATTAAGTATTAATAAACTAAGTGGTTTATCACTTATTTAGGTCTTGTGTTTTTGTTTTTTTCCCCTCAACATAGTCTTTAGACAAGCGAAGCTTGTGTTATAGTATGAAATCGTTTTTTTCCAACCTAAGTCGCAAATATTGTTGCGACAAAATGTGTTCATTTTGATCAATAACCAGCTATTAAGTACAGTCAATGCTAAGGATATTAACACAGACTATCATATTACAATTAGCACTTTAGCTTCAAGGTATCAAGCATCTGTAGCGTAGAGGTATGGAATGAGACCCGCAAGAAAATAAGAGGGTTCGAACCTGGGCAGGGTCGGATGTTTTTAATGAATTTTTTCGTATATGTACTAGTTAAAATGCGTCCGCTCTATAAATTGAGACATGTTATTTGGTAAATTTCTTTTTTTTTCTTATTAACTGGTACTGCTAATGCGTCATATTTGGTTTGCGTCACTTAACAATTATGTACTCATAATTGGCGTGCGTCACTTAAGAAATTTTGTAGACTCAAAGTTTTACTCATTCAGTTTTTCCCAGTAAAGTTATCGGTCATATTTTTGCTTGTTTATGCGAAGTGCAACTTTGCTTCTTTCTAAAAAAATGTCCTCGTTCAAATTTAATTTTTGCGGTTGGACTTGGCTGTTTTCAGCTCAATTAAAACTTATTTGCACATTACGGGTGGAAGGCACATAACGTTATCCAATATCAAAAGTGTAAATGGCGCAAAAGTAACCTATTCACCCAGCTTTTTATATTGGGTTAGCTTTGAATAGCTTTGTATGTTATATAGGCCCCAGTGGTGCAATTACGCTTGCGATCAGAAAAGGTATTGCATTTGTGTAAAACACAATTTCCTGTTATCAAATTCGGTCAGACTTTGCACATGAGAGTTGACGCGTCTCAACTTGCCCTACATATAATTATCTGTCTGTTACGTACTCACTATCTCGCCATGTTTAAGCTTTTTTTCACCTAAGCTTTTTTTCACCCTTATATTTGCATGTTTTCCCAAAGAATTTTCGCACATTTAAAGGTTAAAATAAAACTCTTGTCGAAATTTGAAAACTAAAAGAATTTGACTAGTGATAATAAGAGATAAGACTTTAAACTCTTAAATGTGCAAAAATTCTTAAGGAAAATCTGCAAAAATTACGGTGAAAAAAGCTAAAACATGGCGAGGTAGTGAGTATGTAAAAGATAGATAATTATATATAGGGCAAGTCGAAGCGCGTAACTCCCATGTGCAAAGTCTGGACGAATTTGACAACAGGAAATTGTGTTTTGAACAGTTGCAATATTTTTTCTGATCGCAAGGGTAATTAGCCCTTTGGAGCCTATATAACATACAAAGCTAATCGAAGCTCTCATTATCATTACTCAAATTCTTTCAGTTTTTAAATTTTGACTTTTTTTTATGATTGTTCAACGGTTTTTACATAAAACATCATCTTAGTGTATGATTATGAACGTTTTTTACACTAGCGATCAGCTTGGTGTATTATTATGAACCTTCTTTTTTCTAATTTAACTCGCTAATAATAGTTCATTTAAAGTGTTCATTCATTTGGAAGTTTCCTTTTAGCATTCGAAATTGTAGAGCATCTGATCTCTGCTTTATTTGTGGCTAATGTTTGTTATCTAGCAAGCATCTGTAGCTGAGTGGTTCGTGTGCGAGACTTATAGAGCTACTTTTTGTCTTGTTCTCGCTAGTGTTTGGGAAGCGAAGCTTCGCCTCTGTGTTAAAACCTTAGATTTACAAAACCTCCGAACTTGAAATCCCCAACGTTATACCTGGGTGATGTCAAAGTGCTCTCAATTTTTGCAAGTCATGCTTCGAAATTGACTTCTCAAATTCTTTTTGTTTCCAAAATTTCAAAGAACTAAAAAAAATTGAAAATCCGAACCACTTCAGTTGAAAAATTTTAATTTTAGGACTGTTTTTCAACTAATTTTAAATAATTCAATTTACGAAATAGTTTGCGTTGATAGATGCCCCCGTTTATTCTTGCAGTTGCGTTTAATTTCGTTGTGTTTTCATATTTTTTTTATCAATAAGCTATGTTCACGTTCATCAATCTGTTTGAAGCACCGAAGTTTAATTTAAATGCAATGGCTGGTTCTGCCCATTTAGCGCAAAGGTAAGGCTTGGGATGACAAAGATCTAAGGCGCGAAGACATAGGAGAGGTCTGGTTGTTGTTGTAGTTGTTTTGTTCTTGTTATTTGCCCGTAGGGGGCGCGTCAAGCGAGCTAGGGCCGAGTTTCAGAAACTTAGCTACTTCGGCCGGCCGCTGGGGTCAATTCTATTGCTGTAAGGGACTGTATGCAGATCTTAGCTGCGCTCCGTGTTGATCGGGGAAGAAGTTCCTTATTAGAGAAAATTTTTCGGAGGGCGCAGTGTGAGTATCTCGGGAGCATCTTGAATGTCCTTAGTTACTTGCTTCGTAGGAATGGTTTTTAGTAGTTGTTTACGCTTGCGATTGGCAAGCATTATCAAATCGAAATGTAGTCTTTTTTCGGGTTAAAAATTAGTTGACTAAAATCAATTGAAATATTTATGATTCTTCAATGCTGCTGACATGCTCAATTTCATGAAAATTTAAAGTTAACTACTGGCTACTAGTTACTACTCCAAAAAGGTAAAAGAAAAGGGTACTAGTTTCGGCATCATGGCTGTCGACTTAGCTCTGTCGGTTTAGTTTCCAAATTATGTTGTCTACTTTGCATACGCTACTTATATAGCTATCGTGAATCCTATGTGGGCGTTACATAAAATTTTTTCCTATGTTTTTTTATTGGCGAAAATATTTGGCTGAGTTTCAGCTTATTGGATATCAGCTTCAATTCTGGCGGCTTATTTACCGATTTTTCACTAAAATTTTCGGTAATACTTTTGAGATCAATAAGATTGTGACACCAATTTTTAATGCCCAAATTCAAACACACTAGGACCTCCTTGAAAAACTTAAATAAATTCAAACTTCAAAAAAAGCATTTTGTTCTATAATATAGTTCGAAGTTCGGTTTGCTAATTTTTTTAGTGTCATGGTGAATCCATCCTAAAAATATTGTACCACAAGTGGTGCGAAGCTCAGCTTCGCCTCTTAGTTAAATTTTTAAAAACGTAATAAGAACTACTAAAACGTCTGGTAAGAAAGGCTGGGTGCAGTCAAACCAAATCTAATACTTTATCGCGGATCGAAAAACGTGGCCTGAAAATATCAACAACTGAATGCAAATGCAGTACATGGAAATGGGAAGAAATTGAGGAATCGGAAAGGAATTCTCCTTACTGTTAACGATGCCAGAGTAAGGAATAAAGAAAAACAATCCCTTACATGTCCCCATCAAGAGAGTATTTGTTATTGGTGGTCTGAGGATCTGAAAATTTTTTCATGCTCAAACTTTCCGCGACGTCAAAAAAGAAACATTAACATCGAGGTGTTTCAAACAAGCAAGAATTTATCGAACCAAATTCGTATCATGCGATATTGTCCCGGAATTGTAGTCCGCTATCAACAAACTAGAAAGAAGGTGAACGAGAATAGAGCGTAGCTCTAGTGGAAGACTGTAAGCTAGCAAAGTTAAAAGTCCGGACAAGACCTGTACTAAACGCAAACAAGAAAAATTTTGATTTCTAAAGTCTCACTTTTTGTATTGTGTCAGTTTATATTTCGTCGGATTAGTTACCGGAGCAACTTGTCGGTTTATGTAACGCGGAAAGTTTTAGCTTTTTCGGAATTTTCAGCAATTTTTACCGTTTTCGAAAGTCAATTCAACTTTCGTTTTAGTGCAGGCAATTGAGTTTCAAAATTTTTTGGCTTGAATGAATTTGGCGTATATTATATTGTTTATTTGTCTCAATTTGGGTTATTTAAAGCGCGATTAAAAAAATCCGATGCGTGCTTAGAATCAAATGGTACACTTAGTCCATCTTTACACAATTGAAGCGTAGTGTAATACCACAAGCCATCTTTTTTTCCAACCTAAATTAGTGCTGCTTCTGGTGGCACTTTCGTACCAGGCTGCTTTGGCAGCTTAGTAGCACGTGTTTTGACATTCGAGTAGTAATAAGTTAACGCAGTTGATGCATTTCATTTCATCAATTGAACCAAAAAAAGTTTCATTCAACAATCTAATATTTACGCTAGTCAGGAGCTAGTGTATTAGAACGAACCTTTATTTTCTAACCTAACTCGCAAATAAAAGTGTTAATTGAAAATGGAAAGTCTTCGCTTATTTGGTGGCTTTTTTGCTATAATCACGATCTAGCATTGGAAATTTCATAGCATCTGTTCTCTGCTTTATTTCTGGCTAGTGCTTGCGAATTATTACTCGTGCATGGATGAGTGGTTTGTGCGTGAGACTCATAATCTCTAGGTCGCAGATCGAATGCGAGACGTCGAATTTTAACTAATTCGAGGCTTATTTCTACCTTTTCTTATTGCAGTTTATAGAGCTGCTTTTTGTCGTGTTCTCGCTAGTGTTTGCGAAGCGAAGCTTTGCCTCTGTTTAAAAACTGCTATTCAGAAATTTCGCGAAATGCTTAATTTGGACACAATTGGCTGCTCATTGCCAAGTTTTACATGCAAATTTGCGTGATTGCCTTAAGTTTCTATTTGGACGCATTTTTGTTGCATAACAATGGCAATTTATTAGCACCTTTAGCGGCTTTAATAGTGCATAAAATTAGGAAAATTTCAAGGGCACGTGGCAGATTCTAAACTACGAAACAAAAAAGTTTTATTCACGGAGATTTCCTTATTTAACTTTTTAGAGCTACGTTTTGTCGATTGCTCGCTTTGTTTTTGAAATACAGCCGCTGCATAATTGTTTTATCTATGTTTTTAGTCTTTGTAAATGCAACGATTGATTTTTTAAACCATTTTTTTTTTGCTCTTGCTTGCTTATCACTGGCGTGAATGAAAATGTATCGCCTTATAACTAAAAACATTAGGCGTTGGCTTGGAATCGTTTGGCTTAGTTTCCTACTATAATTTTCTGGTTTTTAGTTCTGTTTAATCAAATTTTGTTTTCCCTTACAGTTATTTAGATAGAGAGAATTATTTTCCGACTTTTCTCGAGAACTACACTCCCGAAACTGAGATTTTGGGAGCAATAAAAATTAAAAGTTGCGTGAATCCCTTCTGCGTAAGCGGCTACTTCCTGTTTTTTTTACACAAAAAGCTATTTTTCTCGCAAATGTCAAATTTTTGATTTGTTGACCGTTTTTTGGTCTTTTCTCGCTTCATAGCTTCAATCAGTACAATATATTGTTGAAAGCCTGCCTTTGATTATGGTTATGCCCAGTTAGTTTGTAGAAAAAATTATGGACTTAAAACAAGTCAAAGTTTTATAACTTTGACAATTTTTTGGAAACTTTTTGATTTTGCACGATAACTACCGTGCGAATTCTCAGGTTGTGTTCAATCAAAAAACCCTGTTTTGGGAATCTGCTTAGGCGGCCACAATGTTTTTTTTTGCAGAATAAAATTAACATTTTGGAAAGTCTTTTGACCGTTTCGTGGAACTTTCGACCGTTTTTCAGAATTTTTTTATTCTTAAAATTTACGTAATCAAATCTGAAATGGAAAGTTCAATTGAAAGAACCGGTTGCGATAATTGTTCCTGCAGAAGCTGTGGCTCCTCATTTTGTTGTAAGAAAACTGATATCTCATAGTGCAATTTTGCAGTTTTTTGGTCAAAACCAGCTTTTGATTAATATACCGAGGTACGCTGCGGCAGAACTGAATAGGGTTTTTTTTGTAATTTTCAGCTCATATTAGTATTTTTGTCGTCCCAATTAGATTTCAAAAATGACTCAAACTTTTATAGAAATCGTAGTTCCACGCTAGATCAATACCCCTCATATGCGATATATTACTGTAGAATCGCCGAAATCGGATGCCGTGAAATTTAATCATAATAAGTTTATTTTCAGGCCAAAACTTATAACCATAGAATCTAAGAAAATGTACGTTTACAATAAAGTTCGGCTTAGGAGAATACCAAAAAGGCATCAGCCTGTCGGGTGGCATCTCCATGAGTTTCAAAATTTATTCGTCTACTTATTTAAACTAAGATCATATAAACAAAAATTTTCTTCAAATATCACAAAAAAAACTAAGAGAAAAAAATCTTTGTTTTGGTGTTGTCTAACAAACAAAATAAGATGAGCAAAAATACTATAACAAAGGCATGGAAATTTACGATAACATACTTGAAAAATGTTCGTTGTCACAAATATGTATGTCTTTTATTAGGAAAAAACGAGTCCAATAATAATTTCATTGGTAGATCTTAACGCTTCAACAGGAGTTTTTTATCCATTTATAGGAACTTATTACACAAAATATATTACTATTTTCGATTTTCTTTTTTGCTCTTATAGCAAGCTTATTTCGGATGCGAAGTTTTTTTCTTGTCTTGCCTGTTTTGATAGTATCTGTTATCTCCTGTTTACTTTTGTATTCATGAAGTTTTTTATTTTACTTAAGATCGTCTTATAATTTTACCCATGAGTTTAAAAAGCTCATATACATATACCTCAAACCAAACAGAGTTTATGTTTGTCCCGAATATGTTTCAGACTTTCCCCACTAGTCTTTGCTGGCTTTCTAATTTTTAAAATCTGTCTTATTAGCTGTGCCCTAGATCAGTACTCTGTGTTAAAATAATAATTGAGTTACTAGATCATCGAGCAAGATTTGGCTGCCCTTTTCAACGTTTTTTCGATGTGTGTTGAAAGTGTTCTGAGTACTTATGGGATCTATTATTAGAGAATTTAATCCTGTTAAATTATAAGGTGGCTGTTTTTTCCCCTGTTTATGATAAGCGTACTCTCCAAAAACCATTTTTCAACGTTGCCTATATCAGAGTTGACCTGTTGCGGATTTCCTGTTTTAGTTGTTGTATACAATGCGCTTTCATCAGGAAAAAGTACAACTTTATTATGCCTTTATTATGTTTTTATAATGCTTAAAACAACAAAGGACCCAGAACTGAACCTTGTGGTACACCATAGTAGATTGTTGTAGTGTCTGATAATGAATTTTTATTACTAACGGTACTGTTTAAGTTTTTCAAGGTATGGCCTCAAAAGACTTAACAACTTAACCTCGTAAACCGTATCATTCGCATTTTTCTAGTAAGATTTTTTGTGATCAACTGTGTCGAACGCTTTTGTAAGATCTATCAGCGTACACGCGGTGTCAACATTATCTTTTAATTCTTCTCTAATTTTTCACTGAGTTCCAAGATAGCATCAACTGCTTTTTTAAATTTCGGAATCCTTACTGACATGCTGTTATTGCATTTATACTTTATTTGAATGCGAGTGACAGCTATATCCCATGTTTAAGCATAATGGTTTTGCATGTTTAACGAAAGAGTTTTTTCATGTTGAAGCTATGTCATATATTGCAATGCTTAAGAAAAAATTCCAATTAGTTTTCCGTGAGGTCATTAATTATCTGTTAGTTTTTTGCGAGCCCAAATCAAGTCTGTCTGTCTGTATACCTGCTTTTTAAATCAATTTGATTATGTCTGTCTACCCGTCTTCTAATATATTAATTTGCAGCTATCTATCTTATATTCAAATGCGCGCTTTACTATCTCGCCATGTTTAGGCTTTTTCGAATTATTATTTTTGCATGTTTAACAAAAGAATGGTTTCACGTTTAAGCTACATCGTATATTGCTATGGTTAAGGTTTTTTCGATTTTCCACTTAGAATTCAGTGTTTATTTCATCAAGTTTGAAATTAGCAACCTAATAATGGGATGTTGTCAGAGTTTTCCCAGGTTTTGCGATTCTGGCCTACATATGAATAACCAAATCCCTTTAGTTTATGAGATAGGCAATTTTCGAGATTTTTCAAAAATTCATAGAAAAATTAATTTTAAAAGTTTCTCATATTTTGCCCTGTAGTTAGGTGCTGTCAGGGTAATCTCAGGGGTTGCGAATCTTGCCTCCAAATCTCACTTCTCAAATCCTTGTAGTTTTCGAGATATGACGTTTTTTTAGAATTTTTTCTCAAAAACTTAAATTTTAAAAAAACTGCAAAACATTGAAGATCTCATTCCTGTTGTTGGATACTGAGGGTACTCTCAAGAGTTGAAATTTTTTCCTCTAATTATGGCTGCTCAAATCCTTGAAGTTTTCGAGATACGACGTTTTTTAAGATTTTTTCAAATTTTTTTTTTAAATTTAGATTTAATAATTCTAATATGTTGAAGATCTCAATCCTGCTATTGGAATCTGTAATGGTACTCTCGGGGGGTTGCGAATCTTGCCACTGAATATGGCTGCTGAAGTTCTTGTAGTTTTCGAGATATGACGTTTTTGTTTTTAGGATTTTCTCAAAATTTTTCAGAAAACTTGAAATTACCGTCTATGTTGTGAGATTCTGTCAGGGTACTCTCAGGAGTTGCAAATTTGGCCTCCAAATATGACTGCTCAAATCCTTGTAGTTTTTTAGATACGTTTTCTGTGATTTTTACAAAAGAAATCTCATGAAAATTAATTTTTTTTCAAAGATGGAAATTCCCAACCTGTAGTTGGGGCAGTCAGAGTAATCTCAGAGATTGCAAATTCGGCCTCCAATTAAGAAATGGCCAAATGTTTTAAGCTTAAGAGATAAGACGATTTTTATGATTTTTTTGGAATTTTTCAGAAAACTCAAATTGCAAAATATTTCACTAAAATGAAATTCCCAACCCTGTGGTGGTGCGCTGTCTGATTACTTTCAAAGATTGCGAACATTGCCATCAAATAAGACTGCTGAAATCTTGGTAGCTTTCGACATGAGAAATTTTTTCTGGTTCTCAAAAAATATCTTTTTTTTAGAGAACTTAAGGTGAAGTTTCTCAAAATTTAAATTTTCCAATAGTTGGGTACTATAAGAGTACTCTCAAAAGATGCAAATCTTGCCTCCAAATGAGAGTGCTCAATTACTTTAAGTTTCCCAGATGTGACGTTTCTTCGTTTATTTTGAATTTTTCGAAGAACTTGTATAAAACTTCACAAAATTTTATGATTCTTCGAAATTTGTATAATTACGAACCTTGTAAATGGGTGCTGTCAGAGTACACTCAAAGAAAGCAGATCTTTTTTCCAATCTATGCGGTTTATTATGATTATATTTTTTGTGAATTGGTTGAACTTGTGCAATCTTAAAAATTGAAGGATATTATGACAACTTTACACATTGATCAAAAAAGCAACTCAGTAGCTCAGATGTAACCGGACTTATCTTTTTTATTAGGTTGTTACTTTGGTTGTAACTATCGAGGTTTGGTTTTTTCTTCAGGCTTTTAGTTACTTCATAAACTTTATGGGGGTGAAATGGTTTCAGAAAACATAGTATTTTTATTCTCTACAACATTTTCTAAGTTTTGTGGTGTTGTATTACTTTCGATTGGCCTTTGATCAATGAAAATTAAAAAAATTTATATTCCTCTGCACTCGGGATGCTGTGTTTCGAACTCACTTGTTTTTCCTTTTTTCTAATCACACTAATGACTTCATAAATTTTTTTCTAATTTTATGGCTCTTGCTTTTTGATTTTCGCCAAGTTTTTCATTTTTTGTTGTTCCTGGAGCTTATCAAGGTTACAATTACTCTTTTCGTTTTTTTGTACAATTTATTCTTTTTATTACTCTCATTTTTAGGTGTTATACAACTTTTTCTATTTTTTTTTGTTGGGAGCTTAGGAATGAATTGTTCACAAGTACATTAGATAGCTATTAGAAGCCGTGAAAAGCAATCTTTCCACCCTCAGTATCGGGAAAATGAACTTCAGAAAAATCTCATGATTCTCCAAAACGTTCCAGTTATCCAATAATTCAAGATTTTGTTTTTTAAGCAAAGTTTTGTCTTCAGTTAGAAATGTTGCTTCAATTTCTACCGCCTCGTGATCCGATAGTGAGTTGTGTTGGACTATGACTATTGAATGAAAATTGTTCCAAATTTCTTCTATTGATGACTGACTGTTTTTCGTTTTTCGAGTACTTCCAATTTTCATTACTTTTAACCCAAATAGTAGCAGGCTGTTTTCAAGATTAAGAGAGTCACTGATCGACTTAGACACATCAACATTCATGTCTCCACATACAGTGTGCATATCTCCACGCTGCATTTTCAACCCGAACAGATAAGCTTGTAGTTGATCAAGAAACCTACAATTGTTCATTTGGGGCTCTTTATAGACAATAGTTAGACAATTTTTCTCTCGGCCGTTTTCGAATAAAATAGTGAAAATTTGCATTTCGTCTGAAGTCAGTTCTTTAATTTTATTATATTAAATACGTTAGCTTACGTAGAAAGCAACACCTCCACCGCGTCTGTTTCTATTCGCTTTTTCTATAGATTGATAACCTGCCAATTTGAAAATACTAAACTCCGTGTAATCTTTCAGCCATGATTCAGTAAGAGCTATAATAAGAGTAAAAGCTCTAAGGTTTCTTGATTTTGTGCTAATAAGCGACTGTTTCGCAAAAGAATGGACATTCAGCTTTAGGTATTACTCCTTTTTCCGACCTTTTCCTATGGTTTATATGGCCAATATACTTTTACATTTTAATTTTTGATAATATTTGCTCATATTTTCAGAAGCCTTTTTTGTAATTTTAACCAGCTTTAATTTACTTTGAAGTGATTTGATCAACAGACTGCTGAGAATCGCAATCTGATTCAAGTAAAAACTTTTTCTTATTTTCAGTCAGTTTTGTTTATACTTTGAAAAATCATTTAATTTGTTTTTTTTTAATCTGTTCAGCCATAATTGCTGAAAGTCGCAACTTTGCGTCTGTATCTAGCTTAGACACTTCTCATTCCGGTACTGAAAATTGAAACCAGGACAAGATTTTTACTTTTGGACGAGCTTAATTGCTGAAAACCGCAACTACACTCGGAATTGCTTATTGAAAAAGTTAAGAGAAAGAAATGAAAACTAAGAAATGAGGTACACAATTTTTAAGAACTAAGCTTCAGTTGCAAAAATTTTATTTCTTTTTTTTTTCAGAAAAAATTGAATAGAAAAAACTAACAAGAAGAGTTTAAAAGAAAAAAGACAATGAACTTTGAAATTAGTTGCTGAGAATTGCAACTTGTTTCAATTTCAATCATTCTTCACCCTTTTTGAGTTTTTGAAGATCATTGAATTAAAGACCGAACTTTCTTTATTTATTAAAGAACGAACTTTTGGTTTGACATTGGAAACAATTTCCGTATGGTGCTGATAATAATTAATTGTTCAGAACGCTAAGAAGACGTAAACGGACCGTGAGAAGTGATATTGATGGACTGCAAGGAGTATTGGCAGAGAGCAATTCATCAAGATATGTTATCGAAGCACCGACCAGCAGAGACATACAACCTCCCAACGAGAGGACCCCGTACAATGCATTACGAGGATCTATGTTTGAGCATCTTGAGGAACGGGTTGTTGTTTCTCCCAGTGGACGCCGAAGTGAACCGTTTCTCGGACATCAAATGTCGGACAGTTCAGTTTCGAGAAGCAGTCACCAAACGACTCCAAATGTATCTGTAAGCCAACTTCGCAAATATATAGTATAATTTTTTCATCAATTCTGTCATATCCACATGGACAGTGAGAATTTTAAGCTGAGTTTCGCTATTAAATTTGTATCTAAGTGTGTAAAACGTTCAAGTACATTTTAATTCAGACGTTAAACTGAAGAACTGATTTTGAATCTGAGCTCATAAGCAAGTGAGACATATTCAAAAGAACTAATAATGTAGATAATTGCGTATAGGGTAGTGAGATATATAGTAATTGATTCAGGACAGGTTTTAAATCTAAGCCTGAAACCTAAAGAAATATATTATAGTAGTACCTGGTATCACAAGTTCTGCTAGTCTTATAACTTTACTTGAAATCTAGGTCAGGTCGGATTCAGATTATTTTTTTATAACTTTGTTGTTGAAAGCTGACTGAAATCGGGTTGTTCTAGGCCTCGAACTTGCCATATGCACCAAATTCATGCTCCCTACGTCAGCAGTACTACTATCCGCATGCAACAAATGGTCATAGAGATCCAAACGAAGAATGTTTCGAAGAGGATTTCTTCGAACTCATTGACGCTGACGTCGACGACGACTTCGTGGAGGAGGAAGACATGACCGACTCTCCTGATTTTTCGCATTTGCCAGACGCATCCGGAATTCCACTGACGCTCCCGGAACCCATTAGTATGAACAGCATATCATCAGCAGACGAGGACTCCGATGCAGTCTTGTCGCGCAGATCTAGCTCGATTCTGGGCTCTAAGTCAGGATCACCTGGCCACGAGTTCGCAAGTCGCCAGGGTTCTTCAGGAGAGACGAGTGGGAGTGAGTACCCGAGTGGATCTGATGCAGTTGATAGGCCTGTCCGATCTTACAGGCTTTGGAGTATTGGATCAATGCCTAAAGTTGTAGTCTCAAGTAAGGTACGTGGCACAACTAAGTTAAGGTAGTTAATCACTTAAGAAAATGGATTTAATTGAGTATTGTTTCAGATAACTTGTGTGTAACGTTTATATTGTTCAGTCAATATTTTTAGGTTAGGAAGAATGGCAGATCAACCTTGTATGATCTCAGTCAGGCGGATGTGAATAAGTTGAACTCTCTATCTCTTCTCCAGCTGACTTCCGTGTTCGACCAGCACGATATTCCGTTTTCGATTCCAAAGAAAACCCCAAAAGTGTCTTCCAAGCACCATCCAGCCATATTCGGCAGGTATGAACCGGGTCTTTTTGAATAATGGCAGTTCAAATTAAACACTACTTACACCTGGAGATTTTAACGAACGATGTGGAGACACTAGTTTACGGCATATGGTTTCTCTGTTTATTTTTGTTCAAATCTCAAAATTTGTTTTCTAGAGGTTTGACCTTCCATTTCGTTTTGAGTTCATACAATAAAGGGAAAGATAGTTTTGCTTTTCAATAACAAAAGAGCAAATTACTTTTTACACTTGCGAAGCAAAGTGTAAGTACGAACTTTCTTTTTTTTCCAACCGAAGTCGCAAATATTGTTGCGACTAAGGCAACAATATTTGCTGCATCGAATTGGCATGGCAGCTTATTTGTTGCACCTTTAGAGCTTATTGATAACATGTGCTTTGACATTCCATTAGTTATAAGAGCTAACACAGTTGATGGCATTTTTAATTCATTAAGTGAACCGAAAAAAGCTATTTGTTTCAGAGAACAACAAAAATAAAATTTCGATTTTAGAAACTTTCTAGCTCAATATATCTCGCATTTTTTTAAAAATGCATAATTTATACATAATGTGGCTTTATGATTTTTAATTTGTTACATGCAAATTGTATCTTTTTGTATTTGATGTCTACCTTTGCTGCATCGAATTGGCAGTTTATTAGCTTATGTAGCTGCGTTATTGTGGCTAGCTTTTGGTGATTTTAATCATCCGTGGCTGAATGGTGCGTGAGACTCAAATTTGCTAGGTTGCAGATTTTTGTTAATTCGTGTTTTTGCTACTAAGCCACGAGTTTTTGCAAATTCGAGGCTTATTTCTACTTTTTTTTTCTTATGTCAATTGATAGAGCTGCTTTTTGGTCGTATTCTCACAATTGTTTGCGAAGCGCAGCTTCGCCTCCGTGTTAAAAGTTGATTTTTGGTTTCAAAAGAGAATTTAAATCTTGATTTCCCTGCAGCAAAAAAATTACCTCAAGATCCAGTGTTCTCACATTGGATTAGTTTTATTAAAAGGTATTTGAACACAAAAGTTTTTTGAAACTGAAAGATTTTTAAAGTGATTACACTTGAACGCCAAGTGTATTGTAGCTGAGTATAAGACTTTCTCTCGCGAAAAACTGTGTGCTCAGGACTCTTCGCTTAGAGGCCTCAGCCGGAAAGTTACTGCAACAGACATATTTTGAGCATGTATGCATTTTAAGTTCACGCGCTATGAAGCGTCGATGAACGTAGTGAAGTTTATATCAGTGGTGGTTTTTTCCGTGAAAGGTCTAAATATTTGTTCACGCTCAAATTTGATTTTTGCGGTTTGAATTATGATTTTTTTAAGATAAAAGGAAGGCAAAACCAACTATCAAACAGCAGAACTATAAAGGTCACAAAAAACCTGATTGACCTCTACTCTTTTCTTTGAAATACAAAAACAAGTCAGGATTTGTGATTATGTTGGTGGTTGTAAACCAACTGAATTTTTCCCTCGTGTTTGTTCGGCTAGTGTTTGAAAGATTTCGGCTAAAGTCATATCGGCTTAGTCGCCGCATATGAAATTGTTTGAGCGGCGAGATTAATGTTTCGTTCGTGTGTGTGCTGTGAGCTTTTTGTGTTGCTCAAAATTTAGTGCGACAGACATAATTTTTTTCAACTCGACGGGCATCTACGCAGGTTTTGTTGGCCTAAATATCGATTCATAAATTTTTTACCAGGCTAGCTCAACACTCAAATTTTCTTTCAACTTGAGACATATATCAAAATGTTGATAGGTCTTTTTTTTGGACAATTTCACTGCTTAGTGGCTTTCGTCTGTTTTGTTTTGTCGGCTAGCTTGCCTTGCTATGTTAGTGATGCACCGCAAGTGGCGCAAATTTCCGCTTCACCTCTGGTTATATAAATTTTGTGCAACTCAAAAAAAGGATTTTTTCTTTAAAATACATATATTCGTCGAGATGGCTTGAGTTTTATTTGAAGAAAAGTCATTTTTTTATTTACTATTTCGGCATACATAGGAGCATGTAATGAACTTGTGACCAAAAGTATTAATTGATACACAAAAACTATTTTTTGCTCTGTAGAAGTATGATCAGATAATTGCCTATGTTTTTCCGCACGATTTCAGGCAGAAAGTAGTCTACTTAGGATTTTTTTATGCTGTGCGAGTTTCAATTGTTCTATTTTCAGTGGAAACAGTCTAGCTTTTTTTGTATTTTCAGGGAAATTTACGAGATACAAGTATATGCACCAGAGTGAATGAAGTCAATATCTTTAATATGTTGTAATTGGTCGAGTTGATTTGATTTTTTTTTCTAAAGAGCCAGTTTTTTTGATAAATTATTTCGGTATTTATAGCTTTTAATGAACTTGTAAACCAAAAACGTCGAATCAAACGGTATTTTTTTGTTACGCGACCTCTGTGAAAGCAGGAGCAGAAATTGCCTATCTTTTTCCGCGCAGTTCGAAAAAAACTTAGATAACTTTTGGGTATTGGTTGTGCTATCAAATTAAAGCCCTTTTATTCGTGCTTAGGTCTCCAAAACATGTGAATAAATTTCTTCCTGTACGAGAAAAAGGTCTGAGTGTTTCTATTTTGAGACTTGCTTACAGGGGGGAATGAATGGATGAGAAAAGAGTGGGCCTGCTATCATTAATTTGCTCTTATTTTAAATGATTTCCATCTTTTATTACCCAATAAAATGTCCAGAAAAATAAAACTATTTAGTTTTATCTGATCACTGATCGGACGTTCGTGCTGCTAGTATAACAACCGGCTCCTCGTGATGCGATGTATGTTTCGACTGAAAAGATTTGATTTAAAAAATATCAGCCTAATTTATTGAATAGCATTGAAGAAACAAATAAGTTTAATAACAGTTGCCTACGA